>NC_086446.1:801707589-802025089 GCF_028390025.1 Pseudophryne corroboree | reverse complement strand
GCTGCATGTGGAGCTGGTGCAGAGCCGCCGGTGTATGTGCTCCCTCCAGACCAGCCGTGCACTCACCCCTGTGTCGTGTGTGTCAGCACAGGGCACACTGACATAGATCTCTACTGACTGGCACTGAGTGAGAAATACACAGTAATTGCCAACTAAACCGCAGGGAAACTTTATACACTATCAATAACCCCGATATGTAGCGGCTTCACTTCCTGCAGAGAGGAGACAGCGAGACAGGGAGAGACAGACAGAGACAGATAGAGACAGACACAGACAGATAGAGACAGGGAGAGACAGATAGAGACAGATAGAGACAGGGAGAGACAGATAGAGACAGGGAGAGACAGATAGAGACAGGGAGAGACAGACAGAGACAGATAGAGACAGCGAGAGACAGATAGAGACAGCGAGAGACAGGGAGAGACAGATAGACAGGGAGAGACAGATAGAGACAGGGAAAGACAGATAGAGACAGCGAGAGACAGACAGAGACAGATAGAGACAGATAGAGACAGGGAGAGACAGATAGAGACAGGGAGAGACAGATAGAGACAGGGAGAGACAGACAGACAGACAGACAGATAGAGACAGGGAGAGACAGATAGAGACAGGGAGAGACAGACAGAGACAGATAGAGACAGATAGAGACAGGGAGAGACAGATAGAGACAGGGAGAGACAGATAGAGACAGGGAGAGACAGACAGAGACAGATAGAGACAGGGAGAGACAGCGAGACAGATAGAGACAGGGAGAGACAGATAGAGACAGGGAGAGACAGATAGAGACAGATAGACAGGGAGAGACAGATAGAGACAGATAAAGACAGGGAGAGTCAGCGAGACAGATAGAGACAGCGAGAGAAAGGGAGAGACAGATAGACAGGGAGAGACTAATAGAGACAGACAGAGACAGATAGAGACAGGGAGAGACAGACAGAGACAGATAGAGACAGGGAGACAGGGAGAGACAGATAGAGACAGATAGACAGGGAGAGACAGATAGACAGGGAGAGACAGATAGAGACATAGACAGAGGCTGATACCCTTTTCAAACTGGCAGAGCCGGGGTCAGTTTTGCCGATTTGTGTTTTTTTTTCTAAGTCCCAATCCGGGAATTCACTAAGCAGAAAACTCGGCAGTGTCTGGTCTATTCGTAATGGTTTGATTGACAAAGTTCAGAAATACGAATGAATAGACCATCGGTCAAACACGGCTGTTATTTCATAAAATACGGGCATTCACTATTCATTCGTATTTAGGTGTTAGTCTCTGAGTGCTCAAGTGCGGGTCTGTTTTTTTTTCTTCGATTCGTTAAAAAAAGCAGCAAAAAAATAGACCTGCTTTTTCCAGTCGAGTTTGGATAACCATGCACGGATCAGTGAGATCTGTGCATGGTTATCTATGGGAAAGGGTCTGTTTAGTGTAAAAACAGAAAAAAAAATTGCGTGGGGTCCCCCCTCCTAAGCATAACCAGCCTCGGGCTCTTTGAGCCGGTCCTGGTTGAAAAAATATGGGGGGGGGAATGACAGGGGTTCCTCCATATTTCATCAACCAGCACTGGGCTCTGCGCCTGGTCCTGGTTCCAAAAATACGGGGGACAAAAAGCGTAGGGGTCCCCATATTTTTGAAACTAGCACCGGGCTCCACTAGCCAGGTACATAATGCCACAGCCGGGGGACACTTTTATACTGGTCCCTGCGGCCCTGGCATTACATACCCAACTAGTCACCCCTGGCCGGGGTACCCTGGAGGAGTGGGAACCCCTTAAATCAAGGGGTCCCCCCCCTCCAGCCACCCAAGGGCCAGGGGTGAAGCCCGAGGCTGTCCCCCCCATCCAAGGGCGGCGGATGGGGGGCTGATAGCCATGTGTAAAAAATGTGAATATTGTTTTTAGTAGCAGTACTACAAGTCCCAGCAAGCCTCCCCGCAAGCTGGTACTTGGAGAACGACAAGTACCAGCATGCGGTGGAAAACCTGGCCCGCTGGTACCTGTAGTACTACTACTAAAAAAATACCCCAAAAAAACAGGACACACACACACACACCGTGAAAGTATAAGTTTATTACATACATGCACACCTCCAAATATACATACTTACCTATGTTCACACGAGGGTCGGTCCTCTTCTCCATGTAGAATCCTTGGGGGACCTGTGAAAAAAATTATACTCACATAATCCAGTGTATATTGTGTCCAATGTATAATCCACGTACTTGGCAAAACAAAAAAACGGAAACCCGACCACGCACTGAAAGGGGTCCCATGTTTACACATGGGACCCCTTTCCCCGACTGCCAGGACCCCCCCTGACTCCTGTCAAAGAGGGTCCCTTCAGCCAATCAGGGAGCGCCACGTCGTGGCACTCTCCTGATTGGCTGTGTGCTCCTGTAGTGTCTGTGAGGCAGCACAGGGCAGAGATACAATGTAGCGCCTATGCGCTCCATTGTAGCCAATGGTGGGAACTTTGCGGTTAGCGGTGAGGTTACTTTCGGTCAACCGCTGACCGCAAAGTTCCCACCATTGGCTACAATGGAGCGCATAGGCGCTACATTGTATCTCTGCCGTGTGCTGCCTCACAGACACTACAGGAGCACACAGCCAATCAGGAGAGTGCCACGACGTGGCGCTCCCTGATTGGCTGAAGGGACCCTCTTTGACAGGAGTCAGGGGGGGTCCTGGCAGTCGGGGAAAGTGGTCCCATGTGTAAACATGGAACCCTTTTCAGTGCGTGGTCGGGTTTCCGTTTTTTTTGTTTTGCCAAGTACGTGGATTATACATTGGACACAATCTACACTGGATTATGTGAGTATAATTTTTTTCACAGGTCCCCCAAGGATTCTACATGGAGAAGAGGGAACATAGGTAAGTATGTATGTATGGAGGTGTGCATGTATGTAATAAACTTATACTTTCACGGTGTGTGTGTGTCCTGTTTTTTTGGGGGTATTTTTTTAGTAGTAGTACTACAGGTACCAGCGGGCCAGGTTTTCCACCGCATGCTGGTACTTGTGGTTCTCCAAGTACCAGCTTGCGGGGGAGGCTTGCTGGGACTTGTAGTACTGCTACTAAAAACAATATTCACATTTTTTACACATGGCTATCAGCCCCCCATCCGCCGCCCTTGGATGGGGGGGTTCAGCCTCGGGCTTCACTCCTGGCCCTTGGGTGGCTGGAGGGGGGGACCCCTTGATTTAAGGGGTTCCCACTCCTCCAGGGTCCCCCAGCCAGGGGTGACTAGTTGGGGATGTAATGCCAGGGCCGCAGGGACCAATATAAAAGTGTCCACCGGCTGTGGCATTATGTACCTGGCTAGTGGAGCCCGGTGCTGGTTTCAAAAATACGGGGGACCCCTACGCTTTTTGTCCCCCGTATTTTTGGAACCAGGACCAGGCGCAGAGCCCGGTGCTGGTTGATGAAATATGGGGGAACCCTGTCAATTTTTCCCCCATATTTTTACAACCAGGACCGGCTCAAAGAAACACTATTTTAAGGTACACAATGAAGCCCTGCACGGATCTCTCAGATCCGGCCGGGATTCCTTGTGTTTTGTCAGGCAGTGTTTTACTCATCACTCCCATAAAACACTGCCTGACATTACGAATCACATCGACATCGGAAAATACGAATTTGGAAAAGTCGGCAGCTTAGTGAATGATCGTATCAGGATTCAAAAAATTGCAGTAAAATGCACCCGATACCATTCGAGTTCAAACACCCTTCAAAACGGCAAAAACACGAATCTTAGTAAATATACCCCCCGGGTGCGCTCACACTGCACGCATTCCAGGACAATTCCAGCTACAACCCGGGTCACGACATGGGATGAAATGCCGGAACGCTCCACCCGGGATATTGCTTTAGCGCCCTTTCATACTAAGCAAAATGTATTATTTATATATTAGCAGTTATTTATATAGCGCACACATATTCCGCAGCGCTGTACAGAGAATATTTGGCCATTCATATCAGTCCCTGCCCCAATGGAGCTTACAATCTATATTCCCTATCACATGTACACACATTTACACTAGGGGTAATTTTTGTTGGGAGCCAGTTAACCTACCAGTATATTTTTGGATTGTGGGAGGAAACCGGAGTACCCGGAGGAAACCCACGCAAGTACGGGGAGAATATACAAACTCCACACAGGTAGAGCCATGGTGGGAATCAAACCCATGACCTCAGTGCTGTGAGGCAGTAATGCTAACCATTACACCCCGACTGATACGCCATAACATGCAATAACCCGGGACATTTGTGGTAGTATGAAAGGTAAGAGAGAGAGAACATTGATTTATAACCAGACACGAGCGACAGTTCCAGCAGTATGTATGGGTTCACTACGATCTGCCGGCGGCCGGCCTCCCGGCGACCAGCATACCGGCGCCGGGAGGCCGGCCGCCGGCTTACCGACAGTGTGGTGAGCGCAAATGAGCCCCCTGCGGGCTCACCACGCTACGGGCACGGTGGCGTGCTACGCACGCCACACTATTTTATTCTCCCTCCAGGGGGGTCGTGGACCCCCACGAGGGAGAATAAGTGTCGCTATGCCGGCTGTTGGGCTCCCGGCGCCGGTATGCTGGTCGCCGGGAGCCCGACCGCCGGCATACTGAAGACCACCCGAGCGTATGTACAGGAGAAGATAGCTATGTACAGCACCACACGTGTCCTCTCATAATAACATAATGATGAAAGGCTTATGCTAATAAACCATGGTGCACCTAGGTGCAGCAGAGAAGCTAAGATGAGCATGGCTCCATCTGTATATATATATATATATATATATATATATATATATATACACAGTACAGGTTGAGTATCCCATATCCAAATATTCAGAAATACGGAATATTCCGAAATACAGACTTTTTTGAGTGAGAGTGAGATGGTGAAACCTTTGTTTTTTGATGGCTCAATGTACACACACTTTGTTTAATACACAAAGTTATTAAAAATATTGTATTAAATTACCTTCAGGCTGTGTGTATAAGGTGTATATGAAACATAAATGTATTCTGTGCTTAGACTTAGGTCCCATCACCATGATATCTCATTATGGTATGCAATTATTCCAAAATACGGACAAATCCGATATCCAAAATACCTCCGGTCCCAAGCATTTTGGATAAGGGATACTCAACCTGTACTATAAACAAGTTACCAGCCCGTCAGACTAACAAAGCACCTTAACAGTAATATCAGTGGCTGTGCATGCCCTAATAGAGCAACACTTGAATTCCCCCCCATAGAGGTGAGGAGCAGCGTTCGCCTTTTGTTATATAGGATGTGGAATTGTCTTCTACACAGTCATTAGCACCAATCTACATATACTGCATATATAATTTCTTGCAAAGCTTCATTAAAATCCATCTCGACTTTGGCAGGACCACCAGCAATTATCAGAAGAACGCGGCGAAGAACAAAGGGAAGTTGTCAGTCCAACATCAATATATCAGGCAGTCGCCATAATGAGCCGCCAGGAGCCCGTTCCAGCTAATTAATGCAACTGATCATGCTCACTCCTGGTGCTATGTCATTAATTCCTCTAGCTACAATGAGAATCCTTTAACCAAGTAACGCTTTGTGTATCTCCTAAGGAACGTGATTCATTCCGCGCGAACATCTGACGCCGCGTGTCTGCGGCTAATGAAAAGGCTGCAATGTCTCAATTAGTAATTTTCCCTTTTTTTTTCTTCTTTTTGTTATAGGCACAGAAACTAAAATCTAACGATTCCGTGGACCCTCAGCTGTGCCTAGCCGAGGTAAGAGTCCGGCTTGGCGCTGCTCTCCTGCCGGTAATATGAGGGGACGCAGCGCGTACGAGGTGTGCTCTGCACTTCCAGTAATCCGCGCGAGTAAATATTGTCCTTAGACACGCTTTGCATTCACTGGCGGTTTAGTGCAACACTCTAAAAGTTGGTCATGTGATATGAGTGGGCTTGTAGGAAAACTCCGCCCACTTATGTGTAAGCTCCTCCCCTACCAGGGGACGCAGTTTGGGACAGTTGGTCGGTACGTGACGGTAAGGTGCTCATGTCAGGTTATATACTAGAGTGTCAGCATGTGTTGCCCACGTCTGGTTTTATGGTGTCTATAACGGGCCCTGATCCCGCCTGTATTCAGCCCCTACGCACTGTATTTCAGGTCTTGTGACTGCGGCATAGCGACCAATGCCTCACACCTCCGTCTCTTTCTCTTGCAGCAATCGCTCGGAAAGGACAATATGGTCGGCAGATCCTCCAGCGACCACATGTCCACGGACAGCTCCTCCGTGACGCCATCCTGTCTGTGCGCAACGCTCCTCGTACTGCTCCTCACCTCCGCCACACTGACTTTATAGCCTGAACTTCAACCCACGGACCTGTACGATAAAAATATATATATATATAGATATATATATTACATATGATTAGTATTATTCACTTTCCTACCCACTCGTTCATCCGAAGTTGCCATTCCGGAAGGAGAATGAAGCATTCTGGGATCTAGCAGAACGCCAAACGCTTTCGTGGTACCTGGGGCTGCGTGGTTCCGGCTGCGTTCCGCGCATGCCTTGTGCTCCTAACAGTCTGTACATTTGGTTGTTGCTGAACTGTTTATTTTTTTATTATTATTATTATTATCCCCCCCTGGAAAAGGCGTCCTTCTATATACTTTTATACCGGTTGTCTGCATTACTTTTATTTCTGCAACGAGGTTACATGTAGATATGTTCCAGTCCGCGGTGTGTCTTCTGCCGGTGGCGTTCCGGCCTGACCAGAGGCTCCTGTTTCAGCCCAGTGCTTGTGCCCGGTTACTAATCCTTTGTCTGATTTCTGTTCTATGTCTGTTATATTGTTGAGTGGTCCTGACGTGTGCCGAGCGCTCATACTCACCTCAGCGGTAAAACGTAACAAGATGCCACGTTCGCACCAGGGGGGAAGCAATACACTTTGATTTTGGTACTTCGATTAGTTTCCATTTTTTAAAAACCACAGTGTTTCCCGTGCAGAGCTGGTTTCCCGGCAGCAATGTCCCTGAGTCGCAGAGCGCACCGACTGTGAGCTCCTATTCGGCGTCAGAGCGGACACATGTACATATGGTGCCTCTCATTATACAATCCTGCCTCTGCATTATCTCAGCTTTTGCATATTCATATACGGGCTGCCGGATTACTGGATTTATATAATACGTGTGCTTAGAATCTCGCTGCAACTGAGTAACATAAGAGTTTCATTACGGTTGCATTTCACAGAACAGAAAGTGTGTAGACAGGAAAAACAGCGAGTACTGCCTAATGAAGCACGGTTTCCTAATGCTGCATAGGCAGATCAGTGCTCACACACACACACACACACGCGCGCAGGAATTTGGCACACACTTGTTTGTCTCAGCAAATTGCAGACTGTCAGATGTGTTTCTGTAACTCTGTGTAACGCGCACTAGTCTCCCGGGGATCAGACTTTTATCACCCTACTACAGATTGTGGATCCCTTGTGCGATTGTAAAGTCAGGTGTTGCACCAACAGGTAACCCAACGCCTGTGAGCCACTGGGACATGATGGGCCACTTTTCCTGTGAGGGTTGTACAAAGGACATTTTCCTATGAGCTGCCCCCTGGTATTATTGTAGTAGCACACCTTCTGTTATGTGAGCATGCTGTGACGTTGGAGCAGTGAGTACAGAGCTGGCAGGTCAGTGTCTGAGACGTCCGTATCTCACCCCACCTGTAAATCCGCACGGTTCCCCGTCACCTGTCCGCATCACACGCAGGAAGCGCCGCTGCACAGTGATATACTGGAAATTAAACTGAGTGACCGAGAGGAAGAATTCTGTCCCCAGCAAAGGCTCATGTGCCATAAAACCTGGGCAGTCTCTGCGCTGTATTTACAATGGCGCCAGTGGGTCTTTCTAATGCATTTGTATTTATAAGGCATTTCAGGGGAGACTTGACGGGGATAATTCCGGGCCTCAGCCCCCGGATGTCGCATTGGTTCTTTCCGTGATATAGGTGGTACGTCTCTCGCAGTGTGCTGCGGCCCCTCGTCCAGCGCTGAAGGTGTAGAACGTTGTCGGGGTTCCTCCTCTTAGTAAGAGTGGCATTCATCCGTTTTATTTGTCATGTTAAGTCTCACATCCCTGCTGCAGCGAATGCTCGTGGACAGACACATCTGCGCCACGGCTTAGCAGATACGCAACGTTGGGAGAAATAGGATTAGATGCCCTGCTAATATTCCGTAATCTTATATCCATGAGAACAGCTACAGTATATCCCAGAATAGCCGACAGCTGTAATCCTGCCCATACAATGCTTCCTAAGCTCTGTGGTGATGCCCCAAACATCCCTTATATTATTATATGTCAGACTATTGTCACGCTGTAGTGCGGAGCTGTGGTAGCAGGATGACGTATGATGTGGCGTGGCTACCACAGGGGAAGTCTCACTGGCCTGTCTCACAGGGGGGGGGGGGGGGGGGTCTCACTGACCTGTCTCACAAAGGAGGGTCTCACTGGCCTGTCTTACAGAGGAGGGTCTCACAGGGGAGGGTCTCACTGTCCTGTCTCACAGAGGAGAGTCTCACTGTCCTGTCTCACAGATATTAGAGTCTCACTGGCATGTCTCACAGAGGAGGGTCTCACTGCCTGTCTCACAGATATTAGAGTCTCACTGTCCTGTCTCACAGATATTAGAGTCTCACTGGCATGTCTCACAGAGGAGGGTCTCACTGCCTGTCTCACAGATATTAGAGTCTCACTGTCCTGTCTCACAGATATTAGAGTCTCACTGTCCTGTCTCACAGATATTAGAGTCTCACTGTCCTGTCTCACAGATATTAGAGTCTCACTGGCATGTCTCACAGAGGAGGGTCTCACTGCCTGTCTCACAGATATTAGAGTCTCACTGGCCTGTCTCACAGATATCAGAGTCTCACTAGCCTGTCTCACAGATATTAGAGTCTCATTGGCCTGTCTCACAGATATTAGAGTCTCACTGGCCTGTCTCACAGATATTACAGTCTCACTGGCCTGTCTCAGAGGAGGATCTCATTGTTCTGTTTCACAAAGGAGGGTATCACTGTGTGGTCTCACACAAAAAGTGTCTCACTAGAATAGAGGAGGGTCTCGCTGTGTGCTGTCTCACAGGAATAGAGGAGGGTCTCGCTATGTGCTGTCTCACAGGAATAGAGGAGGGTCTCGCTGTGTGCTGTCTCACAGGAATAGAGGAGGGTCTCGCTGTGTGCTGTCTAGCAGTTCTGGGTCACCCCATGTATGTCCCCTCCATGTCTCCTGAGGTGTTACAGACTGGGAGGAATAGACCTAATGTGTTCTGTATGGGAGATGTACAATCCGCTGAGCTGCTCTGGTCTGCTGGAAACAGGTGACGGCTTGTAACGGGAGCACTTACATTTCCATTCTCCAAAACCATTCACTTATTTTTTCTTAGTGATTACTATGATGATGTTACTTATTTTTAATAAAAGTGTTGAAAACCCCACTCCTCCTCCTCCTCCTCCTCTGTGTGTGAGTTCTTACCTCCTGGAGAGAATGACTAGATGACACCAGTACAATCCATACACAACACGTCGTTTTCTCTGTAACAATAAGAGGAAAATGTATTGCGTCCTGCCTGGTGCCGCCTCTGAGGCCACATCCCCAGTGATGTCATACCCAACCCCCAATGATGTCATACTTCAACAAGATTGATAGGAAGCCTTGTGAAGGTAGAATGGGGCCTTATTGACACCTTACGGAGATATGATAGCAGGGGTGGGATGTAATGAGTTTTATAAATTATTGCCACTTTTATAAAAAGTACTCGTTCAACCAGCAGCCCGCACGGCCTCATACTTCATTGCATCCCGGCCCAGATATATATATATATATGTGTAAGAAAAGTGCAAATAGCGCTGCAACCTGATGTCGTGCGACCAGATACCTCCAGGAGAGGAGGCTCTATACTGAGTATCTTAGTAAGGTATACAACATACAAAAATCACGGTGATTGGATAAAGTATACCAATAAATAAACTCCCAATCAATTAGATGTTGCGACCAGATTTCAAAACAGTCCAATTCCCAAAGGGACCAGTTCTAGAATGTTCTAGTGGTAAATCAGTCACGCCTTCAGTGTTTAGAGGTAATACACTCAGAAATCCTCAGATAACCAAATATGCGTGCCAGACATAAGTAGATCAGCTGCTTTATACAGAGTGTCTTTGCGTCAGGATTTCCTTATCCTCTTATATCCGTCCGGATGTTTGTGGGGAGTTTATACGTGCAAATATGCAAGACAGTGTGTCAGTAATTTGCTCTTAAAAGTGACATAGTGCTGCTTTGTGCAGTATTTGCAAAAAAAATATATAGTATGTGCAAAAAAGTGCTAAAGTGCTTAATAGCTGTGTTATTAAAAAATGTATTAACCCAATTAGGTAATGTGCTTAGTTACCATTTATTGAGGGTGCAACACCAATTAGCTAGTGTTAAAAGAATTTTTTTAATATTGCTCCCATGAAGCACTCACGTTTAATTGCACTATATTGGATAATGCTCTTGTCATTCAATCATCAATTTGGAGTGCCTTAAAATGATAAAACACTGGTTAATAAAGCTTATATATATAGTCCATCAAAATGGTGCAGCACTCCAGGTAGATAGATAGATAGTGAGACAGATGATAGATAGATAGATAGATAGATAGATAGATAGATAGATAGATAGATAGTGAGACAGATGATAGATAGATAGATAGATAGATAGATAGATAGATAGATAGATAGATAGTGAGACAGATGATACATAGATAGATAGATAGTGAGACAGATGATAGATAGATAGATAGATAGATAGTGAGACAGATGATAGATAGATAGATAGTGAGACAGATGATAGATAGATAGTGAGACAGATAGATAGATAGTGAGACAGATGATAGATAGATAGATAGATAGTGAGACAGATGATAGATAGATAGATAGATAGATAGATAGATAGTGAGATAGATAGATAGATAGATAGATAGATAGATAGATAGTGAGACAGATGATAGATAGATAGTGAGACAGATGATAGATAGATAGATAGATAGATAGATAGATAGATAGATAGATAGATAGATAGATAGATAGATAGATAGATAGATAGATAGTGAGACAGATGATAGATAGACAGGCAGGCACAAATTACTTAATTTTATATTTTTTCCCTAAATGTATCGATAAAAAGGTTTATACTGGGCGTGCCGTGAGAACAATACTGATACTCTAGGCGCCGCCATGATAGAACTTTTGGTAACCGCTGCTCTAGAGGTTAGAAATATATTTGGTGTTTACACTTTTACTGCACATTTATGTCCCCTTGTAATCTTGATGATATAAATTATCGGCGAGATGTAATGGAGGTCGCGCTCACCAGAGGTGCGGGATGGCGACCGTCTTGGACGTTTTTTTAAAGGGGCAAACCCAAGGCAAAACCATGCCCTGTAAGTTATTGCCCCTTAAAGCATCCAAGATCGGGCGCATATGCCGCATCTCCAGCGTTCTCGCATTCCATTACATCCCGGTCATTTGTATGTAAATGTCTATGTATGCTGTATATAGCTTCTGCAGCAATATATAAAAATCCTTCTACAAAAGTGTCCGACATGTATATATCCAGCCATGGTACATATATAACAGACCGGTATGGCTGCCGTGACTGCTGTGATACAGCACTTATTAAATAGGTTCCTCATGCAAGGACCCCTCCCCCACCCCTCTCTCTCTTTCCATATTTCTCTGCCTCTCTCTCCATTACTCTCTCTCTCTCTCCCAAATATCCCTGTGCCCCCCTTCTACCCTCCCTCTCTCTCTCCCAAATATCCCTGTGCCCCCCTTCTACCCTCCCTCTCTCTCTCCCAAATATCCCTGTGCCCCCCTTCTACCCTCCCTCTCTCTCTCCGTTTCCCAGCCCGCTCTCTCTCCGTCATTCTCTCATTCTTTCTCTCTTCACTCTTTCTATTGCACCCTCATTCTCTCTGGTATCCGTTCACATGGTCGACCATGTTATGGTCGACAGTCATTAGGTCGACCACTATTGGTCGACATTGACATGGTCGACATGGACACATGGTCGACACATGAAAATGGTCGACACATGAAAGTGTCCATGTCGATCATGTCAATGTCGACCAATAGTGGTCGACCTAATGACTGTCGACCATAACATGGTCGACCATTCATACCGGAACCCTCTCTGGTATCCGTTCACATGGTCGACCATGTTATGGTCGACAGTCATTAGGTCGACCACTATTGGTCGACATTGACATGGACACATGGTCGACACGTGAAATGGTCGACACGTGAAATGACGACACGTGAAAAGGTCGACATGAGTTCTTTAACTTTTTTTTCTTTTGGGGAACTTTTCCATACTTTACGATCCAAGTGGACTACGATTGGAACGGTAATCTGTGCCGAGCGAAGCGGTAGCGGAGCGAAGGCACCATGCCCGAAGCATGGCGAGCGAAGCGAGCCATGCGAGGGGACGCGGCGCACTAATTGGGGTTCCCAGTCACTTTACGCAGAAAACGACACCAAAAAAAGTAAAAAAACTCATGTCGACCTTTTCATGTGTCGACCTTTCATGTGTCGACCATGTGTCCATGTCGACCATGTCAATGTCGACCAATAGTGGTCGACCTAATGACTGTCGACCATAACATGGTCGACCATTCATACCGGAACCATTCTCTCTGCCTATATCTCGCTCCTCTTTCTGTGTTCCCTCTCTCTCTCTCTCTTTCCATATTTCTCTGCCTCTCTCTCCATCACTCTCTCTCTCTCTCCCTAATATTCCTGTGCTCTTTCTGTTCCCTTTCTCTCTCTCTCTCTTTGTGTTCCGTCTCTCTCTCTCTCTCTCTCTCTGTGTTCCATATCCCTCTCTCTCTCTCTCTCTCTGTTCCATATCCTTCTCTCTCTCTCTCTCTCTCTCTCTGTTCCATATCCTTCTCTCTCTCTCTCTTCCATATCCTTCTCTCTCTCTCTCTCTCTCTCTCTCTCTGTTCCATATCCTTCTCTCTCTCTCTCTCTCTCTTCCATATCCTTCTCTCTCTCTCTCTCTCTCTGTTCCATATCCTTCTCTCTCTCTCTCTCTCTCTCTGTTCCATATCCTTCTCTCTCTCTCTCTCTCTCTGTTCCATATCCTTCTCTCTCTCTCTCTCTCTCTCTTCCATATCCTTCTCTCTCTCTCTCTCTCTCTCTCTCTCTGTTCCATATCCTTCTCTCTCTCTCTCTGTTCCATATCCTCTCTCTCTCTCTCTCTCTCTCTCTCTCTTCCATATCCCTCTCTCTCTGTTCCATATCCTTCTCTCTCTCTCTCTCTCTCTCTCTCTCTCTCTCTCTCTCTCTCTGTGTGTTCCATATCCCTCTCTCTCTCTGTGTTCCATATCCTTCTCTCTCTCTCTCTCTCTCTCTCTCTCTCTCTGTTCCATCTCTCTCTCTCTCTCTGTTCCATATCCTTCTCTCTCTCTCTCTCTCTCTCTCTGTTCCATATCCTTCTCTCTCTCTCTCTCTCACTCTCTCTCTCTGTTCCATATCCTTCTCTCTCTCTCTCTCTCTCTCTCTCTCTCTGTTCCATATCCTTCTCTCTCTCTCTCTCTCTCTCTCTCTGTTCCATATCCTTCTCTCTCTCTCTCTCTCTCTCTCTTCCATATCCTTCTCTCTCTCTCTCTCTCTCTCTCTCTCTCTCTCTCTCTCTGTTCCATATCCTTCTCTCTCTCTCTCTCTCTCTCTCTCTCTCTCTCTCTCTGTTCCATATCCTCTCTCTCTCTCTCTCTCTCTCTCTTCCATATCCCTCTCTCTCTGTTCCATATCCTTCTCTCTCTCTCTCTCTCTCTCTCTCTGTGTGTTCCATATCCCTCTCTCTCTCTCTGTGTTCCATATCCTCTCTCTCTCTCTCTCTCTCTCTCTGTTCCATATCCTTCTCTCTCTCTCTCTCTCTCTCTCTCTCTCTGTTCCATATCCTTCTCTCTCTCTCTCACACTCTCTCTCTCTGTTCCATATCCTTCTCTCTCTCTCTCTCTCTCTCTGTTCCATATCCTCTCTCTCTCTCTCTCTCTGTTCCATATCCTTCTCTCTCTCTCTCTCTCTCTGTGTTCCATATCCCTCTCTCTCTCTGTGTTCCATATCCTTCTCTCTCTCTCGCTGTGTTCCATATCCTTCTCTCTCCCTCTATCTGTTCCATATCCCTCTCTCTCTCTGTGTTCCATATCCTTCTCTCTCTCTCTCTCTCTCTCTCTCTCTGTGTGTGTTCCATATCCCTCTCTCTCTCTCTGTGTTCCATATCCTTCTCTCTCTCTCTCTCTCTCTCTCTCTCTCTCTCTGTTCCATATCCTTCTCTCTCTCTCTCTCTCTCTCTCTCTGTGTTCCATATCCTTCTCTCTCTCTCTCTCTCTCTCTCTGTTCCATATCCTCTCTCTCTCTCTCTCTCTCTCTCTCTCTCTCTCTCTCTCTCTCTCTCTCTCTGTTCCATATCCTTCTCTCTCTCTCTCTCTCTCTGTGCTCCATATCCCTCTCTCTCTCTCTGTGTTCCATATCCTTCTCTCTCTCTCTCTCCCTCTATCTGTTCCATATCCCTCTCTCTCTCTGTGTTCCATATCCTTCTCTCTCTCTCTCTGTGTGTGTGTTCCATATCCCTCTCTCTCTCTCTCTCTGTGTTCCATATCCTTCTCTCTCTCTCTCTCTCTCTCTCTCTCTCTCTGTTCCATATCCTTCTCTCTCTCTCTCTCTCTCTGTGTTCCATATCCTTCTCTCTCTTTCTCTCTCTCTCTCTCTCTCTCTCTGTTCCATATCCTTCTCTCTCTCTCTCTCTCTCTCTCTCTCTTCCATATCCTTCTCTCTCTCTCTCTCTCTCTCTGTGTTCCATATCCTTCTCTCTCTTTCTCTCTCTCTCTCTCTCTCTCTCTCTCTGTTCCATATCCTCTCTCTCTCTCTCTCTCTCTCTCTCTCTCTCTCTCTCTCTCTCTCTCCCCTCTGTCTGTTCCATATCCCTCTCTCTCTCTGTGTTCCATATCCTTCTCTCTCTCTCTCTCTCTCTCTCTCTCTCTCTCTCTGTGTTCCATATCCTTCTCTCTCTCTCTCTCTCTCTCTCTCTCTCTGTTCCATATCCTTCTCTCTCTCTCTCTCTCTCTCTCTCTGTGTGTTCCATATCCCTCTCTCTCTCTGTGTTCCATATCCTTCTCTCTCTCTCTCTCTCTCTCTCTGTTCCATATCCTTCTCTCTCTCTCTCTCTCTCTCTCTCTCTCTCTCTCTGTTCCATATCCTTCTCTCTCTCTCTCTCTCTCTCTCTCTCTCTCTCTGTTCCATATCCTTCTCTCTCTCTCTCTCTCTCTCTCTCTCTCTGTGTGTGTTCCATATCCCTCTCTCTCTCTCTCTCTCTCTCTCTCTCTCTGTGTTCCATATCCTTCTCTCTCTCTCTCTCTCTCTCTCTCTCTCTCTCTCTCTCTCTCGCTCTCTCTCTGTGTTCCATATCCTTCTCTCTCTCTCTCTCTTTC
This sequence comes from Pseudophryne corroboree, assembly GCF_028390025.1. Taxonomy (NCBI): domain Eukaryota; kingdom Metazoa; phylum Chordata; class Amphibia; order Anura; family Myobatrachidae; genus Pseudophryne; species Pseudophryne corroboree. The sequence continues at coordinate 802,009,577 of NC_086446.1, read as the reverse complement.
CCTCTGTCTGTTCCATATCCCTCTCTCTCTCTCTCTGTGTTCCATATCCTCTCTCTCTCTCTCTCTCTCTCTCTCTCTGTTCCATATCCTTCTCTCTCTCTCTCTCTCTCTCTCTCTCTCTCTCTCTCTCTCTCTCTCTCTCTCCAACAAAACACATCTTTGTAGGATAATAAAAATTAAGTACAAAAATTGATTTATATCACAATCCTTTGGGAAGTTTGCGTGAGGGCTTTACAACGTTTTCACACTTGACTTTTCCTGGAATTCTGCAAATTTAATGAGCTGCAAATACGCCAGGCGAGAGTAATATCATCTGTATGTCAGTTGTGTCCATACAACATAGAGTGTGGGAGCGCAGATCAAGTGATGTCAGGGAAATGGCTTTAAGCCGTTATACACATCATGTAATAATAAGACATTAGCTCTGAGATGAATTATTCACAGTATAACTTCTGTTACTGATTGTGCGTCTCAGGGGCAGCTGTGATACAGGCTCTGTCCCGCTCATTTCTCCCTGCTACCCCTACCACCAGCGCTAGCACAAAACAGGGTGTATAATGTCCTTTCTTGTAGTCATGTTGTGTCAGCAGATCTGCATTGTGCACAAATGACAAAAGTTTTCCATGTAGTTGGATAAAGATCTATAAGCATTAATTGAATTTACTTTAGGAACACTGACACAGGCACTGCTTCCTCTCTTGGACGATGTACTTGGAGATAGAGGGGGTCATTCCGAGTTGATCGCTCGCTAGCTACTTTCTGCAGCGCTGCGATCAGATAGTCGCCACCTATAGCGGAGTGTATTTTCACTTTGCAAGTGTGCGATCGCATGTGCAGCCGAGCGGTACAAAAAAGTTTTGTGCAGTTTCTGAGTTGCCCAGAACTTACCTCAGCCGCTGCGATCACTTCAGCCTGTCCAGTCCTGGAATTGACGTCAGACACCCGCCCTGCAAACGCCTGGACACGCCTACGTTTTTCCAACCACTCCCAGAAAACGGTCAGTTGACACCCATAAACGCCTTCTTCCCGTCAATCTCCTTGCGATCGGCCGTGTTCTTCATAAAATCATAAAATCTATCGCTCAGCAACGATCCGCTTTGCACCTGTACAACGCGCCTGCGCATTGCGGTGCATTACATGCGCAGTTCTAACCTGATAGCAGCGCAGCGGAAAAAAACTAGCCATGTGATCAGGTCGGAATGACCCCAGGAGTTTTCTCAGCAGTTTCCCTTTTTTACCCCTACCAGATACTGTACATGTGCACTTATCACCAGATACTGTACATGTGCACTTATCACCAGATACTGTACATGTGCACTTATCACCAGATACTGTACATGTACACTTATCACCAGATACTGTAACATGTACACTTATCACCAGATACTGTACATGTGCACTTATCACCAGATACTGTACATGTACACTTATCACCAGATACTGTACATGTACACTTATCACCAGATCCTGTACATGTGCACTTATCACCAGATACTGTACATGTACACTTATCACCAGATCCTGTACATGTACACTTATCACCAGATCCTGTACATGTACACTTATCACCAGATACTGTACATGTGCACTTATCACCAGATACTGTACATGTGCACTTATCACCAGATACTGTACATGTACACTTATCACCAGATACTGTACATGTACACTTATCACCAGATACTGTACATGTGCACTTATCACCAGATACTGTACATGTGCACTTATCACCAGATACTGTACATGTGCACTTATCACCAGATACTGTACATGTGCACTTATCACCAGATACTGTACATGTGCACTTATCACCAGATACTGTACATGTGCACTTATCACCAGATACTGTACATGTATTATCACCAGATACTGTACATGTACACTTATCACTTGCTGCTCTGACCACCTGAGAGCATTGGATAAGAGTCAGTGTTCCGCTTTCTAATACCCATCATTGTATTGGTTCTGTCCCATCATCGCAACCCACTGTTCTGTGACTACATAAGGGAGTGCACTATGGTGGTCATTCCGAGTTGTTCGCCCGCTGCCGTTTTTAGCAGAATAGCGATCAGGCTAAAAATGGGTGATTCTGCGCATGCGTATGGGCCGCAGGGCGACGCGCTAAGTATTTTCACACAAAACTATGCAATTTTACACAGGTCCGAGCGACGCTTTTCAGTCGCTCTGCTAATCGGTGAGTGATTGACAGGAAGTGGGTGTTTCTGGGTGGTAACTGAGCGTTTTCCGGGAGTGTGCTAAAAAACGCAGGCGTGTCAGGTAAAAACGCAGGCGTGTCTGGAGAAACGGGGGAGTGGCTGGCCGAACGCAGGGCGTGTTTGTGACGTCAAACCAGGAACTAAACGGACTGAGGTGATCGCAATCTAGGAGTAGGTCTGGAGCTACTCAGAAACTGCAGGGAAATATTTAATAGCAGCGCTGCGATCCTTTCGTTAGCAATTCTGCTAAGCTAAGATACACTCCCAGTAGGCGGCGGCTTAGCGTGTGCAATGCTACTAAAAGCAGCTAGCGAGCGAACAACTCGGAATGAGGGCCTCTGGCTTAACAAAAGGGAGATAGATTCTAAAATGGATTATTCATTCAATGTTATGCATTAATCAGGAGATGCCACCTGCAGCTAATCTGTTCCTCATTCTGGTCAGGGCCCCAGGGGCCACTCCTTGCAGCCAGGCTTGCCAAGGCTGGACAAATATCTGCGTCACTATGGAGCGGATGTGTGAGCAGGAGCCCAAAGTAACACAGTCACAGACATTACGTCTTCTGGCCACGGAGATCACAGGGACTTACACCAGGGTAGATAGAGAGCAATGTGTCGTCTGATCACCAATTCCATATATGGAACGTACAAACACCGTGACATTTGGATATTTTATGTCAGTGATATAAATAAAGGGGGCGACGATATGGGCAATGTGTACAACGCAAATAGACCAGGCGCGCTCTCAGTGCACACGTCACTTGCAGTATATACGGATTTGCGCCGCTATGATGGCAACGGGGTATAATATTTGGCTTCTTCTGTTGGAATTAGGGAATTTATTTGCCGGTATGTTTGGAGTTTTTATTTATACTTAAATCATACAATATTATATTTTCAAAAACGCCCAACTGTACTGAGCGGCAGATGTGGGGAGGTTCTGTCTGACTCAGAACAGGCCAATACAGGGGCGTAATGTGTCGGTATCTCACCGCTCGCCCCAATGCTGCGACATCCATCAGACTCCGGGAACAGGCCGCATGCGACCAGGCGTCGTCTCAGCGCAGGCCTGCTGTGGGGTAAAATGCAGCAGTGCTCCGTGGCCACTGACGATGCCACTCGCTGGGCCTGGCATAGGTGCTGAACAGGGGGACGATTTTCAGCTGTCCATAATATTAAGGGTAAGGCGCGTCAGCTGTACACTGAATTTTAGTGTCTCTTATAAAATCCGTCGCTTTAACACTAAGGGGGCCATTATCAATCTGTACATTTGCAATGTGATCTGGGCTTGATGTCAGTGCACCGCACAATGGGGTAATTCAGACTCCCATTGTGCGGTCTGAATTACCCCCAATTTTGTTAGTAGATGGGCAAAACCATGTGCACTGCATGGGGGGCAGATGTAACATGTGCAGAGAGAGTTAGATTTGGGTGGGTTATATTGTTCCTGTGCAGGGTAAATACTGGCTGCTTTATTTCTACACAGCAATTTAGATTTCAGTTTGAATACACCCCACCCAAATCTAACTCTCTCTGCACATGTTACATCTGTCCCACCTGCAGTGCACATGGGGGGTAATTCTGAGTTGATCGCAACAGGAACTTTGTTAGCAGTTGGGCAAAACCATGTGCAGTGCAGGGGGGGCAGATGTAACATGTGCAGAGAGAATTAGATTTGGATGGGGGGTGTTCAAACTGAAATCTAAATTGCAGTGTAAAAATAAACAGTCAGTATTTACCCTGCACAGAAACAAAATAACCCACCCAAATCTAACTCTCTCTGCACATGTTATATCTGTCCCCCCTGCAGTGCACATGGTTTTGCCCAACAGCTAACAAATTTGCTGCTGCGATCAGGTCTGAATTAGGCCACATGAGCATACACTGGCTATACGCATGAAGCCGTCGCGGCGTCCCTGCAATGTTCTCAGTGTGTTACCGAAGCTCCTGGTCCTGCTGACCGCACATGTGCGGTGGGAAGTGGAGGAACTTGTGATACGGATGAACCCTTTCCCAGTGATTCTTTCAATGTGTAGCCCATAGGCTTCAAAGAGTCAAAGCCAACTTTAGATGGCGTTAGCTGTGGGGGGGCCATGCTTCACATTCCGGAGCTTGGTAAATCCGGCAGCATTGCATCTCCATAGAAACCTATTGGGCATTGAGGCTTCAGGTGGGAATGGAAGTCCCCCAGTGATACATTTGTGTGATACTAAATATCCCCCCCCCCTTCAAAACGGGTGTTTTTGGGGAGTAAGCTGTACATTTTTTTAAATAAATGGGCCCAATAATGATTTTCCAGCTAAAGTAGACCGTACAGTCCGTATTATAAGGAATCAATTACCTGGTAGGTGGAAGTTTGGGCCCCATCTGTACAGCCTCCTACACGTCTCCGCACCCAGCAGACAATCCGCCAGGAATATGGCACCTGTGCGCTGTACGCCGCCGGATGACTGACAGGTAACTGCAAATTGTTTCCGAAAACACAAGCCTGTTACATATAGAATGTTAATTGCTATTCATATCACTCTTATAATTAGACACAGATAATTGTTCAGCACAAAAATAATTGCACGGAAAGGTAATTTAAAAACAAAAAAAAAATCTTGCAAATTAGTGTTTGCTGAAAACAGAAGTGATTCATGGCTGATTCTGTCGCTGTCCTGACTGCGTTTGGCGTTCCCGGGATTGGGAGAAAACAATACAAACAGCTGGATAATGATTCATCATTGTTTGCGAGAGAGGGGAATTAATATATTGTGCAAAGCTGGAAACCATTATAGAGGCCTTCACTTTATGTTTATGATATCGGTAAAATGTTACAAAGATGCATTTACTGCTGTTTAATAAACTGCACTCAGAAGTGTGAGACGCGCCAGGACGGCAGGACGCCATTTATTGACAACAGACAGATTTCTTTCAAATCCAAACATTATAATCACAAATTATCTACTCGGCCTGATGCAATGATGTCACTAGCTCCCGAGAGCTGAATATTGGGTAAGCCGGTGACTGGCGGCACTGAGAGGCGTAGATAAAAACCAGACAGCGGCAGCAAAGCATTCTGGGTAACCAGGCCACCAACACCGCGTGCTGCAATGGTTCTATAGTAGTATTGTGTGTTCCAGCCGGCGGAAAGTTTCCCAGTAAGAGAATTAGGATTGTTTTCTGTGTAGCTGCTAAATCGCCTTTCCTCACAATGGCTCCTAATCCGACCCCTGCGGACTCCACGGCGAGACTCATTATGTTTGGTAATTTGTTAAGTCCCAGTTCTCTAAAAAGACTGGGGCCCGGCCTGGCGTATTCCATCAACCTTGGCCACTACCCAAAGTGGCTGCTTCGGTCACAGAAAATGGGTTCGTCCGCTACGATGTGCTGAGTCCTCTTCTCCTAAATTCTAATTAAAACCTCGCAGGAAAAGCCAGCTCATCCCTTCCAGGTTACACAATGAGCTCAGCAGTTTTGGATGAGGCAGATTTCACTTTTTCCCCCTTCTCTCTGAAGGTTTATTTCAGCTTTAATATTTAACGTTAAAATATTCAGTTAAAAAACCAATAGCTCTTGGCAGGAATTTCTGCACAATATTATTTCATTAACTCTTTCACGGCAACAAATGGCTTCACACGGACTCTGCAAGTAGTGCAGAATACGTCTGTCTCCTCCAGTCCTGACCTCCTCCCTCAGTGCAAGTAATAACCCTAGGGCGACACTGCCGCCTGCAAGGAACCAAGCCTGGAGCTGTACCTACTGAATGTGTCATTTAATGGGACAGGGAACCCCTCTCCCCAATGTACAGTAACAGTGTCAGGAATTGTAGTAAATAAAATCTATCATCCACAGTATCTTCTCACATGCAAGTATACTGGAAGCCTCTGTACTGCTTACACACTGGGGCAGGACTCAGGAGGACTCTGTCTCTCTCCAGACCCAAATGCTTTCATCAGATAACAGGTTACACAGGACTTATACACTAATCTAGTCTGCTGTATACGGGGAGAGGAGGGAGAAGCTGGTATCCCTGGGTCACTTACAGCCTTTCCCCCCTCATATCTCTCTTCTGGCAAGCTGGATGCTCCGTCGGGAGCTAATGAAACCTGATACTCCTGTGTCTCTGTATTACACACTCTTGGAGGAGCGTCTGCTGAGCTCTGACTGGAGGAGCGTGTGCTGAGCTCTGACTGGAGGAGCGTGGGCTGAGCTCTGACTGGAGGAGCGTGTGCTGAGCTCTGACTGGAGGAGCGTGTGCTGAGCTCTGACTGGAGGAGCGTGTGCTGAGCTGTGACTGGAGGAGCGTGGGCTGAGCTCTGACTGGAGGAGCGTGGGCTAAGCTCTGACTGGAGGAGCGTGTGCTGAGCTGTGACTGGAGGAGCATGTGCTGAGCTCTGACTGGAGGAGCGTGTGCTGAGCTCTGACTGGAGGAGCGTGTGCGGAGCTCTGACTGGAGGAACGTGTGCTGAGCTCTGACTGGAGGAGTGTGTGCTGAGCTCTGACTGGAGGAGTGTGTGCTGAGCTCTGACAGGAGGAGCGTGTGCTGAGCTCTGACTGGAGGAACGTGTGCTGAGGTCTGCCTGGAGGAGCGTGTGCTGAGGTCTGCCTGGAGGAGCGTGTGCTGAGCTCTGATGTGAGGAGTGTGTGCTGAGCTCTGACTGGAGGAACGTGTGCTGAGGTCTGCCTGGAGGAGCGTGTGCTGAGCTCTGACTGGAGGAGCGTGTGCTGAGCTCTGACTGGAGGAGCGTGTGCGGAGCTCTGACTGGAGGAACGTGTGCTGAGCTCTGACTGGAGGAGCGTGTGCTGAGCTCTGACTGGAGGAGCGTGTGCTGAGCTCTGACTGGAGGAGCGTGTGCTGTGCTCTGACTGGAGGAGCGTGTGCTGAGGTCTGACTGGAGGAGCGTGTGCTGAGCTCTGACTGGAGGAACGTGTGCTGAGCTCTGATGTGAGGAGCGTGTGCTGAGCTCTGACTGGAGGAGCGTGGGCTGAGCTCTGACTGGAGGAACGTGTGCGGAGGTCTGACTGGAGGAACGTGTGCTGAGCTCTGATGTGAGGAGCGTGTGCTGAGCTCTGACTGGAGGAGCGTGTGCTGAGCTCTGACTGGAGGAGCGTGGGCTGAGGTCTGACTGAAGGAGCGTGTGCTGAGCTCTGACTGGAGGAGCGTGTGCTCAGCTCTGACTGGAGGAGCGTGTGCTGAGCTCTGACTGGAGGAACGTGTGCTGAGCTCTGATGTGAGGAGCGTGTGCTGAGCTCTGACTGGAGGAGCGTGTGCTGAGCTCTGATGTGAGGAGCGTGTGCTGAGCTCTGACTGGAGGAACATGTGCTGAGCTCTGATGTGAGGAGCGTGTGCTGAGCTCTGACTGGAGGAGCGTGTGCTGAGCTCTGACTGGAGGAGCGTGGGCTGAGGTCTGACTGAAGGAGCGTGTGCTGAGCTCTGACTGGAGGAGCGTGTGCTCAGCTCTGACTGGAGGAGCGTGTGCTGAGCTCTGATGTGAGGAGCGTGTGCTGAGCTCTGACTGGAGGAGCGTGGGCTGAGCTCTGACTGGAGGAACGTGTGCTGAGCTCTGACTGGAGGAGCGTGGGCTGGGCGCTGACTGGAGGAGCGTGTGCTGAGCTCTGACTGGAGGAGCGTGTGCTGAGCTCTGACTGGAGGAGCGTGTGCTGAGCTCTGACTGGAGGAGCGTGTGCTGAGCTCTGACTGGAGGAGCGTGTGCTGAGCTCTGACTGGAGGAGCGTGTGCTGAGCTCTGATGTGAGGAGTGTGTGCTGAGCTCTGACTGGAGGAGCGTGTGCTGAGCTCTGATGTGCGGAGTGTGTGCTAAGCTCTGACTGGAGGAACGTGTGCTGAGGTCTGCCTGGAGGAGCGTGTGCTGAGCTGTGACTGGAGGAGCGTGTGCTGAGCTCTGACTGGAGGAGCGTGGGCTGATCTCTGACTGGTGGAGCGTGTGCTGAGCTCTGACTGGAGGAGCGTGTGCTGAGCTCTGACTGGAGGAACGTGTGCTGAGGTCTGCCTGGGGAGCCTGTGCTGAGGTCTGCCTGGAGGAGCGTGTGCTGAGCTCTGATGTGAGGAGTGTGTGCTGAGCTCTGACTGGAGGAACGTGTGCTGAGGTCTGCCTGGAGGAGCGTGTGCTGAGCTCTGACTGGAGGAGCGTGTGCTGAGCTCTGACTGGAGGAGCGTGTGCGGAGCTTTGACTGGAGGAACGTGTGCTGAGCTCTGACTGGAGGAGCGTGTGCTGAGCTCTGACTGGAGGAACGTGTGCTGAGGTCTGCCTGGAGGAGCGAGTGCTGAGGTCTGCCTGGAGGAGCGTGTGCTGAGCTCTGATGTGAGGAGTGTGTGCTGAGCTCTGACTGGAGGAACGTGTGCTGAGGTCTGCCTGGAGGAGCGTGTGCTGAGCTCTGACTGGAGGAGCGTGTGCTGAGCTCTGACTGGAGGAGCGTGTGCGGAGCTCTGACTGGAGGAACGTGTGCTGAGCTCTGACTGGAGGAGTGTGTGCTGAGCTCTGACTGGAGGAGCGTGTGCTGAGCTCTGACTGGAGGAGCGTGTGCTGAGCTCTGACTGGAGGAACGTGTGCTGAGGTCTGCCTGGAGGAGCGTGTGCTGAGCTCTGACTGGAGGAGCGTGTGCTGAGCTCTGACTGGAGGAACGTGTGCTGAGGTCTGCCTGGAGGAGCGAGTGCTGAGGTCTGCCTGGAGGAGCGTGTGCTGAGCTCTGATGTGAGGAGTGTGTGCTGAGCTCTGACTGGAGGAACGTGTGCTGAGGTCTGCCTGGAGGAGCGTGTGCTGAGCTCTGACTGGAGGAGCGTGTGCTGAGCTCTGACTGGAGGAGCGTGTGCTGAGCTCTGACTGGAGGAGCGTGTGCTGAGCTCTGACTGGAGGAGCGTGTGCGGAGCTCTGACTGGAGGAACGTGTGCTGAGCTCTGACTGGAGGAGCGTGTGCTGAGCTCTGACTGGAGGAGCGTGTGCTGAGCTCTGACTGGAGGAGCGTGTGCTGTGCTCTGACTGGAGGAGCGTGTGCTGAGGTCTGACTGGAGGAGCGTGTGCTGAGCTCTGACTGGAGTAGCGTGTGCTGAGCTCTGACTGGAGGAGCGTGTGCTGAGCTCTGACTGGAGGAGCGTGTGCTGTGCTCTAACTGGAGGAGCGTGTGCTGAGGTCTGACTGGAGGAGCGTGTGCTGAGCTCTGACTGGAGGAACGTGTGCTGAGCTCTGATTGGAGGAGCGTGTGCGGAGCTCTGACTGGAGGAACGTGTGCTGAGGTCTGACTGGAGGAGCGTGTGCTGAGCTCTGACTGGAGGAGCGTGTGCTCAGCTCTGACTGGAGGAGCGTGTGCTGAGATCTGACTGGAGGAGAGTGTGCTGAGTTCTGACTGGAGGAGCGTGTGCTGAGCTCTGATGTGAGGAGCGTGTGCTGAGCTCTGACTGGAGGAGCGTGGGCTGAGCTCTGACTGGAGGAACGTGTGCTGAGCTCTGACTGGAGGAGCGTGGGCTGGGCGCTGACTGGAGGAGCGTGTGCTGAGCTCTGACTAGAGGAGCGTGTGCTGAGCTCTGACTGGAGGAGCGTGGGCTGAGCTCTGACTGGAGGAGCGTGTGCTGAGCTCTGACTGGAGGAGCGTGTGCTGAGCTCTGACTGGAGGAGCGTGTGCTGAGCTCTGATGTGAGGAGTGTGTGCTGAGCTCTGATGTGAGGAGTGTGTGCTGAGCTCTGACTGGAGGAACGTGTGCTGAGGTCTGACTGGAGGAGCGTGTGCTGAGCTCTGACTGGAGAAGCGTGTGCTGAGCTCTGACTGGAGGAGTGTGGGCTGAGCTCTGACTGGAGGAGCGTGGGCTGAGCTCTGACTGGAGGAGAGTGTGCTGAGCTCTGACTGGAGAAGTGTGTCCTGAGATTTGATTGGAGCAGCGTGTGCTGAGCTCTGACTGGAGGAGCGTGGGCTGAGCTCTGACTGGAGGAGCGTGTGCTGAGCTCTGACTGGAGGAGCGTGTGCTGAGCTCTGACTGGAGGAGCGTGCACTGAGCTCTGACTGGAGGAGCGTGTGCTGAGCTCTGACTGGAGGAGCGTGTCCTGAGATTTGACTGGAGGAGCGTGTGCTGAGCTCTGACTGGAGGAGCGTGTGCTCAGCTCTGACTGGAGGAGCGTGTGCTGAGCTCTGACTGGAGGAGCGTGTGCTGAGCTCTGATGTGAGGAGCGTGTGCTGAGCTCTGACTGGAGGAGCGTGGGCTGGGCGCTGACTGGAGGAGCGTGTGCTGAGCTCTGACTGGAGGAGCGTGTGCTGAGCTCTGACTGGAGGAGCGTGTGCTGAGCTCTGACTGGAGGAGCGTGGGCTGAGCTCTGACTGGAGGAGCGTGGGCTGAGCTCTGACTGGAGGAACGTGTGCTGAGCTCTGACTGGAGGAGCGTGGGCTGAGCTCTGACTGGAGGAGCGTGTGCTGAGCTCTGACTGGAGGAGCGTGTGCTGAGCTCTGACTGGAGGAGCGTGGGCTGAGCTCTGACTGGAGGAGCATGTCCTGAGATTTGACTGGAGGAGCGTGTGCTGAGCCCTGACTGGAGGAGCGTGTGCTGAGTTCTGACTGGAGGAGCGTGTGCTGAGCTCTGACTGGAGGAGCGTGTGCTGAGATCTGACTGGAGGAGCGTGGGCTGGGCGCTGACTGGAGAAGCGTGTGCTGAGATCTGACTGGAGGAGCGTGGGCTGGGCGCTGACTGGAGGAGCGTGTGCTGAGCTCTGACTGGAGGAGTGTGGGCTGAGCTCTGACTGGAGGAGCATGTGCTCAGCTCTGACTGGAAGAGCGTGTGCTGAGATCTGACTGGAGGAGCGTGTGCTGAGCTCTGACTGGAGGAGCGTGTGCTGAGCTCTGACTGGAGGAGCGTGTGCTGAGCTCTGACTGGAGGAGCGTGTGCTCAGCTCTGACTGGAGGAGCATGTGCTGAGATCTGACTGGAGGAGAGTGTGCTGAGCTCTGACTGGAGGAGCGTGTGCTGAGCTCTGATGTGAGGAGCGTGTGCTGAGCTCTGACTGGAGGAGCGTGGGCTGAGCTCTGACTGGAGGAACGTGTGCTGAGCTCTGACTGGAGGAGCGTGGGCTGGGCGCTGACTGGAGGAGCGTGTGCTGAGCTCTGACTGGAGGAGCGTGTGCTGAGCTCTGACTGGAGGAGCGTGTGCTGAGCTCTGACTGGAGGAGCGTGTGCTGAGCTCTGACTGGAGGAGCGTGTACTGAGCTCTGATGTGAGGAGTGTGTGCTGAGCTCTGACTGGAGGAGCGTGTGCTGAGCTCTGATGTGAGGAGTGTGTGCTGAGCTCTGACTGGAGGAGTGTGTGCTGAGCTCTGACTGGAGGAGCGTGTGCTGAGCTCTGACTGGAGGAGCGTGTGCTGAGCTCTGATGTGAGGAGTGTGTGCTGAGCTCTGACTGGAGGAGTGTGTGCTGAGCTCTGACTGGAGGAACGTGTGCTGAGCTCTGACTGGAGGAGCGTGTGCTGAGCTCTGATGTGAGGAGTGTGTGCGGAGCTCTGACTGGAGGAACGTGTGCTGAGGTCTGCCTGGAGGAGCGTGTGCTGAGCTGTGACTGGAGGAGCATGTGCTGAGCTCTGACTGGAGGAGCGTGGGCTGATCTCTGACTGGTGGAGCGTGTGCTGAGCTCTGACTGGAGGAGCGTGTGCTGAGCTCTGACTGGAGGAACGTGTGCTGAGGTCTGCCTGGAGGAGCGTGTGCTGAGGTCTGCCTGGAGGAGCGTGTGCTGAGCTCTGATGTGAGGAGTGTGTGCTGAGCTCTGACTGGAGGAACGTGTGCTGAGGTCTGCCTGGAGGAGCGTGTGCTGAGCTCTGACTGGAGGAGCGTGTGCTGAGCTCTGACTGGAGGAGTGTGTGCTGAGCTCTGACTGGAGGAACATGTGCTGAGCTCTGACTGGAGGAGTGTGTGCTGAGCTCTGACTGGAGGAGCGTGTGCTGAGCTCTGACTGGAGGAGCGTGTGCTGAGCTCTGACTGGAGGAACGTGTGCTGAGGTCTGCCTGGAGGAGCGTGTGCTGAGGTCTGCCTGGAGGAGCGTGTGCTGAGCTCTGATGTGAGGAGTGTGTGCTGAGCTCTGACTGGAGGAACGTGTGCTGAGGTCTGCCTGGAGGAGCGTGTGCTGAGCTCTGACTGGAGGAGCGTGTGCTGAGCTCTGACTGGAGGAGCGTGTGCGGAGCTCTGACTGGAGGAACGTGTGCTGAGCTCTGACTGGAGGAGCGTGTGCTGAGCTCTGACTGGAGGAGCGTGTGCTGAGCTCTGACTGGAGGAGCGTGTGCTGTGCTCTGACTGGAGGAGCGTGTGCTGAGGTCTGACTGGAGGAGCGTGTGCTGAGCTCTGACTGGAGGAGCGTGTGCTGAGCTTTGACTGGAGGAGCGTGTGCTGAGCTCTGACTGGAGGAGCGTGTGCTGTGCTCTGACTGGAGGAGCGTGTGCTGAGGTCTGACTGGAGGAGCGTGTGCTGAGCTCTGACTGGAGGAACGTGTGCTGAGCTCTGATTGGAGGAGCGTGTGCGGAGCTCTGACTGGAGGAACGTGTGCTGAGGTCTGACTGGAGGAGCGTGTGCTGAGCTCTGACTGGAGGAGCGTGTGCTCAGCTCTGACTGGAGGAGCGTGTGCTGAGATCTGACTGGAGGAGAGTGTGCTGAGCTCTGACTGGAGGAGCGTGTGCTGAGCTCTGATGTGAGGAGCGTGTGCTGAGCTCTGACTGGAGGAGCGTGGGCTGAGCTCTGACTGGAGGAACGTGTGCTGAGCTCTGACTGGAGGAGCGTGGGCTGGGCGCTGACTGGAGGAGCGTGTGCTGAGCTCTGACTGGAGGAGCGTGTGCTGAGCTCTGACTGGAGGAGCGTGTGCTGAGCTCTGACTGGAGGAGCGTGGGCTGAGCTCTGACTGGAGGAACGTGTGCTGAGCTCTGACTGGAGGAGCGTGGGCTGAGCTCTGACTGGAGAATGTGCTGAGCTCTGACTGGAGGAGCGTGTGCTGAGCTCTGACTGGAGGAGCGTGTGCTGAGCTCTGACTGGAGGAGCGTGTGCTGAGCTCTGATGTGAGGAGTGTGTGCTGAGCTCTGATGTGAGGAGTGTGTGCTGAGCTCTGACTGGAGGAACGTGTGCTGAGGTCTGACTGGAGGAGCGTGTGCTGAGCTCTGACTGGAGGAGTGTGTGCTGAGCTCTGACTGGAGTAGCGTGGGCTGAGCTCTGACTGGAGTAGCGTGGGCTGAGCTCTGACTGGAGGAGCGTGGGCTGAGCTCTGACTGGAGGAACGTGCGCTGAGCTCTGACTGGAGGAGTGTGGGCTGAGCTCTGACTGGAGGAGCGTGGGCTGAGCTCTGACTGGAGGAGAGTGTGCTGAGCTCTGACTGGAGAAGTGTGTCCTGAGATTTGATTGGAGCAGCATGTGCTGAGCTCTGACTGGAGGAGCGTGGGCTGAGCTCTGACTGGAGGAGCGTGTGCTGAGCTCTGACTGGAGGAGCGTGTGCTGAGCTCTGACTGGAGGAGCGTGCACTGAGCTCTGACTGGAGGAGCGTTTCCTGAGATTTGACTGGAGGAGCGTGTGCTGAGCTCTGACTGGAGGAGCGTGTGCTCAGCTCTGACTGGAGGAGCGTGTGCTGAGCTCTGACTGGAGGAGCGTGTGCTGAGCTCTGATGTGAGGAGCGTGTGCTGAGCTCTGACTGGAGGAGCGTGGGCTGGGCGCTGACTGGAGGAGCGTGTGCTGAGCTCTGACTGGAGGAGCGTGTGCTGAGCTCTGACTGGAGGAGCGTGTGCTGAGCTCTGACTGGAGGAGCGTGGGCTGAGCTCTGACTGGAGGAACGTGTGCTGAGCTCTGACTGGAGGAGCGTGGGCTGAGCTCTGACTGGAGGAGCGTGTGCTGAGCTCTGACTGGAGGAGCGTGTGCTGAGCTCTGACTGGAGGAGCGTGTGCTGAGCTCTGACTGGAGGAGCGTGGGCTGAGCTCTGACTGGAGGAGCATGTCCTGAGATTTGACAGGAGGAGCGTGTGCTGAGCCCTGACTGGAGGAGCGTGTGCTGAGTTCTGACTGGAGGAGCGTGTGCTGAGCTCTGACTGGAGGAGCGTGGGCTGAGCTCTGACTGGAGGAGCGTGTGCTGAGCTCTGACTGGAGGAGCGTGCACTGAGCTCTGACTGGAGGAGCGTTTCCTGAGATTTGACTGGAGGAGCGTGTGCTGAGCTCTGACTGGAGGAGCGTGTGCTCAGCTCTGACTGGAGGAGCGTGGGCTGAGCTCTGACTGGAGGAGTGTGGGCTGAGCTCTGACTGGAGGAGCGTGTGCTGAGCTCTGACTGGAGGAGCGTGTGCTGAGCTCTGACTGGAGGAGCGTGTGCTGAGCTCTGACTGGAGGAGCGTGTGCTGAGCTCTGACTGGAGAAGCGTGTCCTGAGATTTGATTGGAGCAGCGTGTGCTGAGCTCTGACTGGAGGAGCGTGGGCTGAGCTCTGACTGGAGGAGCGTGTGCTGAGCTCTGACTGGAGGAGCGTGTGCTGAGCTCTGACTGGAGGAGCGTGCACTGAGCTCTGACTGGAGGAGCGTTTCCTGAGATTTGACTGGAGGAGCGTGTGCTGAGCTCTGACTGGAGGAGCGTGTGCTCAGCTCTGACTGGAGGAGCGTGTGCTGAGCTCTGATGTGAGGAGCGTGTGCTGAGCTCTGACTGGAGGAGCGTGGGCTGGGCGCTGACTGGAGGAGCGTGTGCTGAGCTCTGACTGGAGGAGCGTGTGCTGAGCTCTGACTGGAGGAGCGTGTGCTGAGCTCTGACTGGAGGAGCGTGGGCTGAGCTCTGACTGGAGGAACGTGTGCTGAGCTCTGACTGGAGGAGCGTGGGCTGAGCTCTGACTGGAGGAGCGTGTGCTGAGCTCTGACTGGAGGAGCGTGTGCTGAGCTCTGACTGGAGGAGCGTGTGCTGAGCTCTGACTGGAGGAGCGTGGGCTGAGCTCTGACTGGAGGAGCATGTCCTGAGATTTGACTGGAGGAGCGTGTGCTGAGCCCTGACTGGAGGAGCGTGTGCTGAGTTCTGACTGGAGGAGCGTGTGCTGAGCTCTGACTGGAGGAGCGTGCACTGAGCTCTGATTGGAGGAGCGTGTGCTGAGCTCTGACTGGAGGAACGTGTGCTGAGATCTGACTGGAGGAGCGTGGGCTGGGCGCTGACTGGAGAAGCGTGTGCTGAGATCTGACTGGAGGAGCGTGGGCTGGGCGCTGACTGGAGGAGCGTGTGCTGAGCTCTGACTGGAGGAGTGTGGGCTGAGCTCTGACTGGAGGAGCGTGTGCTCAGCTCTGACTGGAAGAGCGTGTGCTGAGATCTGACTGGAGGAGCGTGTGCTGAGCTCTGACTGGAGGAGCGTGTGCTGAGCTCTGACTGGAGGAGCGTGTGCTGAGCTCTGATGTGAGGAGCGTGTGCTGAGCTCTGACTGGAGGAGCGTGGGCTGGGCGCTGACTGGAGGAGCGTGTGCTGAGCTCTGACTGGAGGAGCGTGTGCTGAGCTCTGACTGGAGGAGCGTGTGCTGAGCTCTGACTGGAGGAGCGTGTGCTGAGCTCTGACTGGAAGAGCGTGGGCTGAGCTCTGACTGGAGGAGCGTGTGCTGAGCTCTGACTGGAGGAGGGTGTGCTGAGCTCTGACTGGAGGAGTGTGTGCTGAGCTCTGACTGGAGGAGTGTGTGCTGAGCTCTGACTGGTGGAGCGTGTGCTGAGTTCTGACTGGAGGAGCGTGTGCAGAGCTCTGACTGGGGGAGCGTGTGCTGAGCTCTGACTGGAGGAGCGTGTCCTGAGATTTGACTGGAGGAGCGTGTGCTGAGCTCTGACTGTAGGAGCGTGTGCTGAGCTCTGACTGGAGGAGCGTGTGCTGAGCTCTGACTGGAGGAGCGTGTGCTGAGCTCTGACTGGAGGAGCATGTCCTGAGATTTGACTGGAGGATCGTGGGCTGAGCTCTGACTGGAGGAGCGTGTCCTGATATTTGACTGGAGGATCGTGGGCTAAGCTCTGACTGGAGGAGCGTGTGCTGAGCTCTGACTGGAAGAGCGTGTGCTGAGCTCTGACTGGAGGAACATGTGCTGAGCTCTGATGTGAGGAACGTGTGCTGAGCTCTGACTGGAGGAACATGTGCTGAGCTCTGACTGGAGGAGCGTGTGCTGAGCTCTGACTGGAGGAGCGTGTGCTGAGCTCTGACTGGAGGAGTGTGTGCTGAGCTCTGACTGGAGGAGCGTGTGCTGAGCTCTGACTGAAGGAGCGTGTGCTGAGCTCTGACTGGAGGAACATGTGCTGAGCTCTGATGTGAGGAACGTGTGCTGAGCCCTGACTGGAGGAGCGTGTGCTGAGTTCTGACTGGAGGAGCGTGTGCTGAACTCTGACTGGAGGAGCGTGTGCTGAGCTCTGACTGGAGGAACGTGGGCTGAGCTCTGACTGGAAGAGCGTGTGCTGAGCTCTGACTGGAGGAGCATGTCCTGAGATTTGACTGGAGGACCGTGTGCTGAGCTCTGACTGGAGGAGCGTGTGCTGAGCTCTGACTGGAGGAGCGTGGGCTGAGCTCTGACTGGAGGAGCGTGTGCTGAGCTCTGACTGGAGGAGTGTGGGCTGAGCTCTGACTGGAGGAGCGTGTGCTGAGCTCTGACTGGAGAAGTGTGTCCTGAGATTTGATTGGAGCAGCGTGTGCTGAGCTCTGACTGGAGGAGCGTGGGCTGAGCTCTGACTGGAGGAGCGTGTGCTGAGCTCTGACTGGAGGAGCGTGTGCTGAGGTCTGACTGGAGTAGCGTGTGCTGAGCTCTGACTGGAGGAACGTGTGCTGAGCTCTGACTGGAGGAGCGTGTGCTGAGCTCTGACTGGAGGAGCGTGTGCTGAGCTCTGACTGGAGGAACGTGTGCTGAGCTCTGACTGGAGGAGCGTGTGCTGAGCTCTGACTGGAGGAGCGTGTGCGGAGCTCTGACTGGAGGAACGTGTGCTGAGCTCTGACTGGAGGAGCGTGTGCTGAGCTCTGACTGGAGGAGCGTGTGCTGAGCTCTGACTGGAGGAGCGTGTGCTGAGCTCTGACTGGAGGAGCATGTCCTGAGATTTGACTGGAGGATCGTGGGCTGAGCTCTGACTGGAGGAGCATGTCCTGATATTTGACTGGAGGATCGTGGGCTAAGCCCTGACTGGAGGAGTGTGTGCTGAGCTCTGACTGGAGGAGCGTGTGCTGAGCTCTGACTGGAGGAGCGTGGGCTGAGCTCTGACTGGAGGAGTGTGTGCTGAGCTCTGACTGGAGGAGCGTGTGCTGAGCTCTGACTGGAGGAGCGTGTGCTGAGCTCTGACTGGAGGAGCGTGTGCTGAGCTCTGACTGGAGGAACATGTGCTGAGCTCTGATGTGAGGAACGTGTGCTGAGCCCTGACTGGAGGAGCGTGTGCTGAGTTCTGACTGGAGGAGCGTATGCTGAACTCTGACTGGAGGAGCGTGCACTGAGCTCTGACTGGAGGAGCGTGTGCTGAGCTCTGACTGGAGGAGCGTGTCCTGATATTTGACTGGAGGAGCGTGTGCTGAGCTCTGACTGGAGGAGCGTCTGCTGAGCTCTGACTGGTGAAGCGTGTGCTGAGCTCTGACTGGAGGAGCGTGTGCTGAGCTCTGACTGGAGGAGCGTGTGCTGAGCTCTGACTGGAGGAGAATGTCCTGAGATTTGACTGGAGGAGCGTGTGCTGAGCTCTGACTGGAGGAGCGTGTGCTGAGCTCTGACTGGAGGAACGTGGGCTGAGCTCTGACTGGAGGAGCGTGTCCTGAGATTTGACTGGAGGAGCGTGTGCTGAGCTCTGACTGGAGGAGCGTGTGCTGAGCTCTGACTGGAGGAGCGTATCCTGAGATTTGACTGGAGGAGCGTGTGCTGAGCCCTGACTGGAGGAGCGTGTGCTGAGTTCTGACTGGAGGAGCGTGTGCTGAGCTCTGACTGGAGGAGCGTGCACTGAGCTCTGATTGGAGGAGCGTGTGCTGAGCTCTGACTGGAGGAGCGTGGGCTGAGCTCTGACTGGAGGAGTGTGTGCTGAGCTCTGACTGGAGGAGCGTGTGCTGAGCTCTGACTGGAGGAGCGTGTGCTGAGCTCTTACTGGAGGAACATGTGCTGAGCTCTGACTGGAGGAGCGTGTGCTGAGCTCTGACTGGAGGAGCGTGTGCTGAGTTCTGACTGGAGGAGCGTGTGCTGAGCTCTGACTGGAGGAGCGTGTGCTGAGCTCTGACTGGAGGAGCGTGTCCTGAGATTTGACTGGAGGAGCGTGTGCTGAGCTCTGACTGGAGGAGCGTGTCCTGAGATTTGACTGGAGGAGCGTGTGCTGAGCTCTGACTGGAGGAGCGTGTGCTGAGCTCTGACTGGAGGAGCGTGTGCTGAGCTCTGACTGGAGGAGCGTGTGCTGAGCTCTGACTGGAGGAACATGTGCTGAGCTCTGACTGGAGGAGCGTGAGCTGAGCTCTGACTGGAGGAACATGTGCTGAGCTCTGACTGGAGGGGTGTGTGCTGAGCTCTGACTGGAGGAGCGTGTGCTGAGCTCTGACTGGAGGAGCGTGGGCTGAGCTCTGACTGGAGGAACATGTGCTGAGCTCTGATGTGAGGAACGTGTGCTGAGCTCTGACTGGAGGAGCGTGCACTGAGCTCTGACTGGAGGAGCGTGTGCTGAGCTCTGATGTGAGGAGCGTGTGCTGAGCTGTGACTGGAGGAGCGTGTGCTGAGCACTGATGTGAGGAACGTGTGCTGAGCTCTGACTGGAGGAGCGTGTGCTGAGCTCTGACTGGAGGAGCGTGTGCTGAGCTCTGACTGGTGGAGCGTGTGCTGAGCTCTGACTGGAGGAGCGGCTTTGACTGGAGGAGCGTGTGCTGAGCTCTGACTGGAGGAACATGTGCTGAGCTCTGATGTGAGGAACGTGTGCTGAGCTCTGACTGGAGGAGCGTGTGCTGAGCTCTGACTGGAGGAGCGTGTGCTGAGCTCTGACTGGAGGAGCGTGTGCTGAGCTCTGACTGGAGGAACGTGGGCTGAGCTCTGACTGGAGGAGCGTGTGCTGAGCTCTGACTGGAGGAGCATGTCCTGAGATTTGACTGGAGGAGCGTGTGCTGAGCTCTGACTGGAGGAGCATGTCCTGAGATTTGACTGGAGGAGCGTGGGCTGAGCTCTGACTGGAGGAGCGTGTGCTGAGCTCTGACTGGAGGAGTGTGGGCTGAGCTCTGACTGGAGGAGCGTGTGCTGAGCTCTGACTGGAGAAGTGTGTCCTGAGATTTGATTGGAGCAGCGTGTGCTGAGCTCTGACTGGAGGAGCGTTGGCTGAGCTCTGACTGGAGGAGCGTGTGCTGAGCTCTGACTGGAGGAGCGTGTGCTGAGGTCTGACTGGAGTAGCGTGTGCTGAGCTCTGACTGGAGGAACGTGTGCTGAGCTCTGACTGGAGGAGCGTGTGCTGAGCTCTGACTGGAGGAGCGTGTGCTGAGCTCTGACTGGAGGAACGTGTGCTGAGCTCTGACTGGAGGAGCGTGTGCTGAGCTCTGACTGGAGGAGCGTGTGCGGAGCTCTGACTGGAGGAACGTGTGCTGAGCTCTGACTGGAGGAGCGTGTGCTGAGCTCTGACTGGAGGAGCGTGTGCTGAGCTCTGACTGGAGGAGCGTGTGCTGAGCTCTGACTGGAGGAGCGTGTCCTGAGATTTGACTGGAGGATCGTGGGCTGAGCTCTGACTGGAGGAGCATGTCCTGATATTTGACTGGAGGATCGTGGGCTAAGCCCTGACTGGAGGAGTGTGTGCTGAGCTCTGACTGGAGGAGCGTGTGCTGAGCTCTGACTGGAGGAGCGTGGGCTGAGCTCTGACTGGAGGAGTGTGTGCTGAGCTCTGACTGGAGGAGCGTGTGCTGAGCTCTGACTGGAGGAGCGTGTGCTGAGCTCTGACTGGAGGAGCGTGTGCTGAGCTCTGACTGGAGGAACATGTGCTGAGCTCTGATGTGAGGAACGTGTGCTGAGCCCTGACTGGAGGAGCGTGTGCTGAGTTCTGACTGGAGGAGCGTATGCTGAACTCTGACTGGAGGAGCGTGCACTGAGCTCTGACTGGAGGAGCGTGTGCTGAGCTCTGACTGGAGGAGCGTGTCCTGATATTTGACTGGAGGAGCGTGTGCTGAGCTCTGACTGGAGGAGCGTCTGCTGAGCTCTGACTGGTGAAGCGTGTGCTGAGCTCTGA
The DNA here is from genome assembly GCF_028390025.1 of Pseudophryne corroboree. Classification (NCBI taxonomy): domain Eukaryota; kingdom Metazoa; phylum Chordata; class Amphibia; order Anura; family Myobatrachidae; genus Pseudophryne; species Pseudophryne corroboree. The sequence continues at coordinate 801,989,237 of NC_086446.1, read as the reverse complement.
CTGGAGGAGCGTGTGCTGAGCTCTGACTGGAGGAGCGTGTGCTGAGCTCTGACTGGAGGAGAATGTCCTGAGATTTGACTGGAGGAGCGTGTGCTGAGCTCTGACTGGAGGAGCGTGTGCTGAGCTCTGACTGGAGGAACGTGGGCTGAGCTCTGACTGGAGGAGCGTGTCCTGAGATTTGACTGGAGGAGCGTGTGCTGAGCTCTGACTGGAGGAGCGTGTGCTGAGCTCTGACTGAAGGAGCGTATCCTGAGATTTGACTGGAGGAGCGTGTGCTGAGCCCTGACTGGAGGAGCGTGTGCTGAGTTCTGACTGGAGGAGCGTGTGCTGAGCTCTGACTGGAGGAGCGTGCACTGAGCTCTGATTGGAGGAGCGTGTGCTGAGCTCTGACTGGAGGAGCGTGGGCTGAGCTCTGACTGGAGGAGTGTGTGCTGAGCTCTGACTGGAGGAGCGTGTGCTGAGCTCTGACTGGAGGAGCGTGTGCTGAGCTCTTACTGGAGGAACATGTGCTGAGCTCTGACTGGAGGAGCGTGTGCTGAGCTCTGACTGGAGGAGCGTGTGCTGAGTTCTGACTGGAGGAGCGTGTGCTGAGCTCTGACTGGAGGAGCGTGTGCTGAGCTCTGACTGGAGGAGCGTGTCCTGAAATTTGACTGGAGGAGCGTGTGCTGAGCTCTGACTGGAGGAGCGTGTCCTGAGATTTGACTGGAGGAGCGTGTGCTGAGCTCTGACTGGAGGAGCGTGTGCTGAGCTCTGACTGGAGGAGCGTGTGCTGAGCTCTGACTGGAGGAGCGTGTGCTGAGCTCTGACTGGAGGAACATGTGCTGAGCTCTGACTGGAGGAGCGTGTGCTGAGCTCTGACTGGAGGAACATGTGCTGAGCTCTGACTGGAGGGGTGTGTGCTGAGCTCTGACTGGAGGAGCGTGTGCTGAGCTCTGACTGGAGGAGCGTGGGCTGAGCTCTGACTGGAGGAACATGTGCTGAGCTCTGATGTGAGGAACGTGTGCTGAGCTCTGACTGGAGGAGCGTGCACTGAGCTCTGACTGGAGGAGCGTGTGCTGAGCTCTGATGTGAGGAGCGTGTGCTGAGCTGTGACTGGAGGAGCGTGTGCTGAGCACTGATGTGAGGAACGTGTGCTGAGCTCTGACTGGAGGAGCGTGTGCTGAGCTCTGACTGGAGGAGCGTGTGCTGAGCTCTGACTGGAGGAGCGTGTGCTGAGCACTGACTGGAGGAGCGGCTTTGACTGGAGGAGCGTGTGCTGAGCTCTGACTGGAGGAACATGTGCTGAGCTCTGATGTGAGGAACGTGTGCTGAGCTCTGACTGGAGGAGCGTGTGCTGAGCTCTGACTGGAGGAGCGTGTGCTGAGCTCTGACTGGAGGAGCGTGTGCTGAGCTCTGACTGGAGGAACGTGGGCTGAGCTCTGACTGGAGGAGCGTGTGCTGAGCTCTGACTGGAGGAGCATGTCCTGAGATTTGACTGGAGGAGCGTGTGCTGAGCTCTGACTGGAGGAGCATGTCCTGAGATTTGACTGGAGGAGCGTGTGCTGAGCTCTAACTGGAGGAGCGTGTGCTGAGCTCTGACTGGAGGAGCGTGGGCTGAGCTCTGACTGGAGGAGCGTGAGCTGAGCTCTGACTGGAGAAGTGTGTCCTGAGATTTGATTGGAGCAGCGTGTGCTGAGCTCTGACTGGAGGAGCGTGGGCTGAGCTCTGACTGGAGGAGCGTGTGCTGAGCTCTGACTGGAGGAGCGTGGGCTGAGCTCTGACTGGAGGAGTGTGTGCTGAGCTCTGACTGGAGGAGCGTGTGCTGAGCTCTGACTGGAGGAGCGTGTGCTGAGCTCTTACTGGAGGAACGTGTGCTGAGCTCTGACTGGAGGAGCGTGTGCTGAGCTCTGACTGGAGGAGCGTGTGCTGAGTTCTGACTGGAGGAGCGTGTGCTGAGCTCTGACTGGAGGAGCGTGTGCTGAGCTCTGACTGGAGGAGCGTGTCCTGAGATTTGACTGGAGGAGCGTGTGCTGAGCTCTGACTGGAGGAGCGTGTCCTGAGATTTGACTGGAGGAGCGTGTGCTGAGCTCTGACTGGAGGAGCGTGTGCTGAGCTCTGACTAGTGGAGCGTGTGCTGAGCTCTGACTGGAGGAGCGTGTGCTGAGCTCTGACTGGAGGAGCGTGTGCTGAGTTCTGACTGGAGGAGCGTGTGCTGAGCTCTGACTGGAGGAGCGTGTGCTGAGCTCTGACTGGAGGAGCGTGTCCTGAGATTTGACTGGAGGAGCGTGTGCTGAGCTCTGACTGGAGGAGCGTGTCCTGAGATTTGACTGGAGGAGCGTGTGCTGAGCTCTGACTGGAGGAGCGTGTGCTGAGCTCTGACTAGTGGAGCGTGTGCTGAGCTCTGACTGGAGGAGCGTGTGCTGAGCTCTGACTGGAGGAGCGTGTGCTGAGCTCTGACTGGAGGAGCATGTCCTGAGATTTGACTGGAGGAGCGTGTGCTGAGCTCTGACTGGAGGAACATGTGCTGAGCTCTGACTGGAGGAGTGTGTGCTGAGCTCTGACTGGAGGAGCGTGTGCTGAGCTCTGACTGGAGGAGCGTGGGCTGAGCTCCGACTGGAGGAGCGTGTGCTGAGCTCTAACTGGAGGAGCGTGTGCTGAGCTCTGACTGGAGGAACGTGTGCTGAGCTCTGACTGGAGGAGCATGTGCTGAGCTCTGATGTGAGGAACGTGTGCTGAGCGCTGACTGGAGGAGCGTGCACTGAGCTCTGACTGGAGGAGCGTGTGCTGAGCTCTGATGTGAGGAGCGTGTGCTGAGCTGTGACTGGAGGAGCGTGTGCTGAGCACTGATGTGAGGAACGTGTGCTGAGCTCTGACTGGAGGAGCGTGTGCTGAGCTCTGACTGGAGGAGCGTGTGCTGAGCTCTGACTGGAGGAGCGTGGGCTGAGCTCTGACTGGAGGAGCGTGTGCTGAGCTCTGACTGGAGGAGTGTATGCTGAGCTCTTACTGGAGGAGCGTGTGCTGAGCTCTGACTGGAGGAACATGTGCTGAGCTCTGATGTGAGGAACGTGTGCTGAGCTCTGACTGGAGGAGTGTGTGCTGAGCTCTGACTGGAGGAGCGTGTGCTGAGCTCTGACTGGAGGAGCGTGTGCTGAGCTCTGACTGGAGGAACGTGGGTTGAGCTCTGACTGGAGGAGCGTGTACTGAGCTCTGACTGGAGGAGCATGTCCTGAGATTTGACTGGAGGAGTGTGTGCTGAGCTCTGACTGGAGGAGCATGTCCTGAGATTTGACTGGAGAAGCGTGTGCTGAACTCTGACTGGAGGAGTGTGGGCTGAGCTCTGACTGGAGGAGCGTGTGCTGAGCTCTGACTGGAAAAGTGTGTCCTGAGATTTGATTGGAGCAGCGTGTGCTGAGCTCTGACTGGAGGAGCGTGGGCTGAGCTCTGACTGGTGGAGCGTGCACTGAGCTCTGACTGGAGGAGCGCGTGCTGAGCTCTGACTGGAGGAGCGTGTCCTGAGATTTGACTGGAGGAGCGTGTGCTGAGCTCTGACTGGAGGAGCGTGTGCTGAGCTCTGACTGGTGGAGCGTGTGCTGAGCTCTGACTGGAGGAGCGTGTGCTGAGCTCTGACTGGAGGAGCGTGTGCTGAGCTCTGACTGGAGGAGCGTGTGCTGAGCTCTGACTGGAGGAGCATGTCCTGAGATTTGACTGGAGGAGCGTGTGCTGAGCTCTGACTGGAGGAGCGTGTGATGAGCTCTGACTGGAGGAGCGTGTGCTGAGCTCTGACTGGAGGAGCGTGTCCTGATATTTGACTGGAGGATCGTGGGCTGAGCTCTGACTGGAGGAGCGTGTGCTGAGCTCTGACTGGAGGAGCGTGTGCTGAGCTCTGACTGGAGGAGCGTGTGCTGAGCTCTGACTGGAGGAGCGTGTGCTGAGCTCTGACTGGAGGAATGTGTGCTGAGCTCTGATGTGAGGAACGTGTGCTGAGCCCTGACTGGAGGAGCGTGTGCTGAGCTCTGACTGGAGGAGCGTGTGCTGAGCTCTGACTGGAGGAGCGTGTGCTGAGCTCTGACTGGAGGAGCGTGTGCTGAACTCTGACTGGAGGAGCGTGTGATGAGCTCTGACTGGAGGAGCGTGTGCTGAGCTCTGAGTGGAGGAGCGTGTGCTGAGCTCTGACTGGAGGAGCGTGTGCTGAACTCTGACTGGAGGAGCGTGTGATGAGCTCTGACTGGAGGAGCGTGTGCTGAGCTCTGACTGGAGGAGCGTGTGCTGAACTCTGACTGGAGGAGCGTGTGATGAGCTCTGACTGGAGGAGCGTGTGATGAGCTCTGACTGGAGGAGCGTGTGCTGAGCTCTGACTGGAGGAGCATGTCCTGAGATTTGACTGGAGGATCGTGGGCTGAGCTCTGACTGGAGGAGCGTGTGCTGAGCTCTGACTGGAGGAGCGTGTGCTGAGCTCTGACTGGAGGAGCGTGTGCTGAGCTCTGACTGGAGGAGCGTGTGCTGAGCTCTGACTGGAGGAGCGTGTGCTGAGCTCTGACTGGAGGAATGTGTGCTGAGCTCTGATGTGAGGAACGTGTGCTGAGCCCTGACTGGAGGAGCGTGTGCTGAGCTCTGACTGGAGGAGCATGTCCTGATATTTGACTGGAGGATCGTGGGCTGAGCTCTGACTGGAGGAGCGTGTGCTGAGCTCTGACTGGAGGAGCGTGTGCTGAGCTCTGACTGGAGGAGCGTGTGCTGAGCTCTGACTGGAGGAGCGTGTGCTGAGCTCTGACTGGAGGAGCGTGTGCTGAGCTCTGACTGGAGGAATGTGTGCTGAGCTCTGATGTGAGGAACGTGTGCTGAGCCCTGACTGGAGGAGCGTGTGCTGAGCCCTGACTGGAGGAGCGTGTGCTGAACTCTGACTGGAGGAGCGTGCACTGAGCTCTGACTGGAGGAGCGTGTGCTGAGCTCTGACTGGAGGAGCGTGTCCTGAGATTTGACTGGAGGAGCGTGTGCTGAGCTCTGACTGGAGGAGCGTGTGCTGAGCTCTGGCTGGTGGAGCGTGTGCTGAGCTCTGACTGGAGGAGCGTGTGCTGAGCTCTGACTGGAGGAGCGTGTGCTGAGCTCTGACTGGAGGAGCATGTCCTGAGATTTGACTGGAGGAGCGTGTGCTGAGCTCTGACTGGAGGAGCGTGTGCTGAGCTCTGACTGGAGGAGCGTGTGCTGAGCTCTGACTGGAGGAGCGTGTGCTGAGCTCTGACTGGAGGAGCGTGTGCTGAGCCCTGACTGGAGGAGCATGTCCTGAGATTTGACTGGAGGCTCGTGGGCTGAGCTCTGACTGGAGGAGCGTGTGCTGAGATTTGACTGGAGGAGCGTGTGCTGAGATTTGACTGGAGGAGCGTGTGCTGTGCCCTGACTAGAGGAGCATGTCCTGAGATTTAACTGGAGGCTCGTGGGCTGAGCTCTGACTGGAGGAGCATGTCCTGAGATTTGACTGGAGGAGCGTGTGCTGAGCCCTGACTGGAGGAGCGTGTGCTGAGTTCTGACTGGAGGAGCGTGTGCTGAGCTCTGACTGGAGGAGCGTGCACTGAGCTCTGATTGGAGGAGCGTGTGCTGAGCTCTGACTGGAGGAGCGTGGGCTGAGCTCTGACTGGAGGAGCGTGTGCTGAGCTCTGACTGGAGGAGCGTGTGCTGAGCTCTGACTGGAGGAGCGTGTGCTGAGCTCTGACTGGAGGAGCGTGTGCTGAGCTCTGACTGGAGGAGCGTGTGCTGAGCTCTGACTGGAGGAACATGTGCTGAGCTCTGACTGGAGGAACATGTGCTGAGCTCTGATGTGAGGAGTGTGTGCTGAGCTCTGACTGGAGGAGCGTGTGCTGAGTTCTGACTGGAGGAGCGTGTGCTGAGCTCTGACTGGAGGAGCGTGTCCTGAGATTTGACTGGAGGAGCGTGTGCTGAGCTCTGACTGGAGGAGCGTGTCCTGAGATTTGACTGGAGGAGCGTGTGCTGAGCTCTGACTGGAGGAGCGTGTGCTGAGCTCTGACTGGAGGAGCGTGTGCTGAGCTCTGACTGGAGGAGCGTGTGCTGAGCTCTGACTGGAGGAACATGTGCTGAGCTCTGACTGGAGGAGCGTGTGCTGAGCTCTGACTGGAGGAACATGTGCTGAGCTCTGACTGGAGGGGTGTGTGCTGAACTCTGACTGGAGGAGCGTGTGCTGAGCTCTGACTGGAGGAGCGTGGGCTGAGCTCTGACTGGAGGAACATGTGCTGAGCTCTGATGTGAGGAACGTGTGCTGAGCTCTGACTGGAGGAGCGTGCACTGAGCTCTGACTGGAGGAGCGTGTGCTGAGCTCTGATGTGAGGAGCGTGTGCTGAGCTGTGACTGGAGGAGCGTGTGCTGAGCACTGATGTGAGGAACGTGTGCTGAGCTCTGACTGGAGGAGCGTGTGCTGAGCTCTGACTGGAGGAGCGTGTGCTGAGCTCTGACTGGAGGAGCGTGTGCTGAGCTCTGACTGGAGGAGCGGCTTTGACTGGAGGAGCGTGTGCTGAGCTCTGACTGGAGGAACATGTGCTGAGCTCTGATGTGAGGAACGTGTGCTGAGCTCTGACTGGAGGAGCGTGTGCTGAGCTCTGACTGGAGGAGCGTGTGCTGAGCTCTGACTGGAGGAGCGTGTGCTGAGCTCTGACTGGAGGAACGTCGGCTGAGCTCTGACTGGAGGAGCGTGTGCTGAGCTCTGACTGGAGGAGCATGTCCTGAGATTTGACTGGAGGAGCGTGTGCTGAGCTCTGACTGGAGGAGCATGTCCTGAGATTTGACTGGAGGAGCGTGTGCTGAGCTCTAACTGGAGGAGCGTGTGCTGAGCTCTGACTGGAGGAGCGTGGGCTGAGCTCTGACTGGAGGAGCGTGAGCTGAGCTCTGACTGGAGGAGCGTGTGCTGAGCTCTGACTGGAGGAGTGTGGGCTGAGCTCTGACTGGAGGAGCGTGTGCTGAGCTCTGACTGGAGAAGTGTGTCCTGAGATTTGATTGGAGCAGCGTGTGCTGAGCTCTGACTGGAGGAGCGTGGGCTGAGCTCTGACTGGAGGAGCGTGTGCTGAGCTCTGACTGGAGGAGCGTGGGCTGAGCTCTGACTGGAGGAGTGTGTGCTGAGCTCTGACTGGAGGAGCGTGTGCTGAGCTCTGACTGGAGGAGCGTGTGCTGAGCTCTTACTGGAGGAACGTGTGCTGAGCTCTGACTGGAGGAGCGTGTGCTGAGCTCTGACTGGAGGAGCGTGTGCTGAGTTCTGACTGGAGGAGCGTGTGCTGAGCTCTGACTGGAGGAGCGTGTGCTGAGCTCTGACTGGAGGAGCGTGTCCTGAGATTTGACTGGAGGAGCGTGTGCTGAGCTCTGACTGGAGGAGCGTGTCCTGAGATTTGACTGGAGGAGCGTGTGCTGAGCTCTGACTGGAGGAGCGTGTGCTGAGCTCTGACTAGTGGAGCGTGTGCTGAGCTCTGACTGGAGGAGCGTGTGCTGAGCTCTGACTGGAGGAGCGTGTGCTGAGTTCTGACTGGAGGAGCGTGTGCTGAGCTCTGACTGGAGGAGCGTGTGCTGAGCTCTGACTGGAGGAGCGTGTCCTGAGATTTGACTGGAGGAGCGTGTGCTGAGCTCTGACTGGAGGAGCGTGTCCTGAGATTTGACTGGAGGAGCGTGTGCTGAGCTCTGACTGGAGGAGCGTGTGCTGAGCTCTGACTAGTGGAGCGTGTGCTGAGCTCTGACTGGAGGAGCGTGTGCTGAGCTCTGACTGGAGGAGCGTGTGCTGAGCTCTGACTGGAGGAGCATGTCCTGAGATTTGACTGGAGGAGCGTGTGCTGAGCTCTGACTGGAGGAACATGTGCTGAGCTCTGACTGGAGGAGTGTGTGCTGAGCTCTGACTGGAGGAGCGTGTGCTGAGCTCTGACTGGAGGAGCGTGGGCTGAGCTCCGACTGGAGGAGCGTGTGCTGAGCTCTAACTGGAGGAGCGTGTGCTGAGCTCTGACTGGAGGAACGTGTGCTGAGCTCTGACTGGAGGAGCATGTGCTGAGCTCTGATGTGAGGAACGTGTGCTGAGCGCTGACTGGAGGAGCGTGCACTGAGCTCTGACTGGAGGAGCGTGTGCTGAGCTCTGATGTGAGGAGCGTGTGCTGAGCTGTGACTGGAGGAGCGTGTGCTGAGCACTGATGTGAGGAACGCGTGCTGAGCTCTGACTGGAGGAGCGTGTGCTGAGCTCTGACTGGAGGAGCGTGTGCTGAGCTCTGACTGGAGGAGCGTGGGCTGAGCTCTGACTGGAGGAGCGTGTGCTGAGCTCTGACTGGAGGAGTGTATGCTGAGCTCTGACTGGAGGAGCGTGTGCTGAGCTCTGACTGGAGGAACATGTGCTGAGCTCTGATGTGAGGAACGTGTGCTGAGCTCTGACTGGAGGAGTGTGTGCTGAGCTCTGACTGGAGGAGCGTGTGCTGAGCTCTGACTGGAGGAGCGTGTGCTGAGCTCTGACTGGAGGAACGTGGGTTGAGCTCTGACTGGAGGAGCGTGTACTGAGCTCTGACTGGAGGAGCATGTCCTGAGATTTGACTGGAGGAGTGTGTGCTGAGCTCTGACTGGAGGAGCATGTCCTGAGATTTGACTGGAGAAGCGTGTGCTGAACTCTGACTGGAGGAGTGTGGGCTGAGCTCTGACTGGAGGAGCGTGTGCTGAGCTCTGACTGGAAAAGTGTGTCCTGAGATTTGATTGGAGCAGCGTGTGCTGAGCTCTGACTGGAGGAGCGTGGGCTGAGCTCTGACTGGTGGAGCGTGCACTGAGCTCTGACTGGAGGAGCGCGTGCTGAGCTCTGACTGGAGGAGCGTGTCCTGAGATTTGACTGGAGGAGCGTGTGCTGAGCTCTGACTGGAGGAGCGTGTGCTGAGCTCTGACTGGTGGAGCGTGTGCTGAGCTCTGACTGGAGGAGCGTGTGCTGAGCTCTGACTGGAGGAGCGTGTGCTGAGCTCTGACTGGAGGAGCGTGTGCTGAGCTCTGACTGGAGGAGCGTGTCCTGAGATTTGACTGGAGGAGCGTGTGCTGAGCTCTGACTGGAGGAGCGTGTGATGAGCTCTGACTGGAGGAGCGTGTGCTGAGCTCTGACTGGAGGAGCGTGTCCTGATATTTGACTGGAGGATCGTGGGCTGAGCTCTGACTGGAGGAGCGTGTGCTGAGCTCTGACTGGAGGAGCGTGTGCTGAGCTCTGACTGGAGGAGCGTGTGCTGAGCTCTGACTGGAGGAGCGTGTGCTGAGCTCTGACTGGAGGAATGTGTGCTGAGCTCTGATGTGAGGAACGTGTGCTGAGCCCTGACTGGAGGAGCGTGTGCTGAGCTCTGACTGGAGGAGCGTGTGCTGAGCTCTGACTGGAGGAGCGTGTGCTGAGCTCTGACTGGAGGAGCGTGTGCTGAACTCTGACTGGAGGAGCGTGTGATGAGCTCTGACTGGAGGAGCGTGTGCTGAGCTCTGACTGGAGGAGCGTGTGCTGAGCTCTGACTGGAGGAGCGTGTGCTGAACTCTGACTGGAGGAGCGTGTGATGAGCTCTGACTGGAGGAGCGTGTGCTGAGCTCTGACTGGAGGAGCGTGTGCTGAACTCTGACTGGAGGAGCGTGTGATGAGCTCTGACTGGAGGAGCGTGTGATGAGCTCTGACTGGAGGAGCGTGTGCTGAGCTCTGACTGGAGGAGCATGTCCTGAGATTTGACTGGAGGATCGTGGGCTGAGCTCTGACTGGAGGAGCGTGTGCTGAGCTCTGACTGGAGGAGCGTGTGCTGAGCTCTGACTGGAGGAGCGTGTGCTGAGCTCTGACTGGAGGAGCGTGTGCTGAGCTCTGACTGGAGGAGCGTGTGCTGAGCTCTGACTGGAGGAATGTGTGCTGAGCTCTGATGTGAGGAACGTGTGCTGAGCCCTGACTGGAGGAGCGTGTGCTGAGCTCTGACTGGAGGAGCATGTCCTGATATTTGACTGGAGGATCGTGGGCTGAGCTCTGACTGGAGGAGCGTGTGCTGAGCTCTGACTGGAGGAGCGTGTGCTGAGCTCTGACTGGAGGAGCGTGTGCTGAGCTCTGACTGGAGGAGCGTGTGCTGAGCTCTGACTGGAGGAGCGTGTGCTGAGCTCTGACTGGAGGAATGTGTGCTGAGCTCTGATGTGAGGAACGTGTGCTGAGCCCTGACTGGAGGAGCGTGTGCTGAGCCCTGACTGGAGGAGCGTGTGCTGAACTCTGACTGGAGGAGCGTGCACTGAGCTCTGACTGGAGGAGCGTGTGCTGAGCTCTGACTGGAGGAGCGTGTCCTGAGATTTGACTGGAGGAGCGTGTGCTGAGCTCTGACTGGAGGAGCGTGTGCTGAGCTCTGGCTGGTGGAGCGTGTGCTGAGCTCTGACTGGAGGAGCGTGTGCTGAGCTCTGACTGGAGGAGCGTGTGCTGAGCTCTGACTGGAGGAGCATGTCCTGAGATTTGACTGGAGGAGCGTGTGCTGAGCTCTGACTGGAGGAGCGTGTGCTGAGCTCTGACTGGAGGAGCGTGTGCTGAGCTCTGACTGGAGGAGCGTGTGCTGAGCTCTGACTGGAGGAGCATGTGCTGAGCCCTGACTGGAGGAGCATGTCCTGAGATTTGACTGGAGGCTCGTGGGCTGAGCTCTGACTGGAGGAGCGTGTGCTGAGATTTGACTGGAGGAGCGTGTGCTGAGATTTGACTGGAGGAGCGTGTGCTGTGCCCTGACTAGAGGAGCATGTCCTGAGATTTAACTGGAGGCTCGTGGGCTGAGCTCTGACTGGAGGAGCATGTCCTGAGATTTGACTGGAGGAGCGTGTGCTGAGCCCTGACTGGAGGAGCGTGTGCTGAGTTCTGACTGGAGGAGCGTGTGCTGAGCTCTGACTGGAGGAGCGTGCACTGAGCTCTGATTGGAGGAGCGTGTGCTGAGCTCTGACTGGAGGAGCGTGGGCTGAGCTCTGACTGGAGGAGCGTGTGCTGAGCTCTGACTGGAGGAGCGTGTGCTGAGCTCTGACTGGAGGAGCGTGTGCTGAGCTCTGACTGGAGGAGCGTGTGCTGAGCTCTGACTGGAGGAGCGTGTGCTGAGCTCTGACTGGAGGAACATGTGCTGAGCTCTGACTGGAGGAACATGTGCTGAGCTCTGATGTGAGGAACGTGTGCTGAGCTCTGATTTGGCTACACATTGGGATGACTACTACTTTGCTTTTGTTTTCTTCCAACTTTATTCAGTTTCTGATTTTTACAGCACTTTATTACCTGACCAGAGGGAATCATTCTTAAGTTGGATACACACTATGATACTGTATGTCGTTTAGACGTGGACCAGATTGATATATTGTACACATCATATAGTGTGTGCCCCCACATCCATCCTTCCTGGCCACCACCCCAAACTCAGAGCCTTATTCATATCCTTGTGCTCACACCTCGCTGCCTCTTGTACCCTTTCTCTGTTACCTAATACTGCTATAGCACATCTGTTGTCTGGATCTCACTGAAGAGCCGGTGCCTCTGGAAGAGTTAATGCCCCAGCAGACTCCATTAGCTAAATCAATGCATGAGATGCGGAGACTCCCCTCACAGCGGCTCGGGCAGCGATGTATGGCCGCTGCGTTTGGCACTGAAATGGTAAAATGGCAGAAAGTGACTAGAGCTTAATGCAAAGTCCCCGTCAACATCTCAGCCCTGGATCACTTCCAGAATGTTCTATTTGTGCGTGCAGCCACATCAAAGCTCTCTCCCAGCCTACACGCCTCAGTGGGACCACATTTCCATATTAGTACAACATAACATAATTATATGGTGGCGATACAGGCTATTAATTAGGAGTTTCTGAACTCATTTAAAATCTGTCAATGACTCGTCAAGGAGCTCATTAAGTGCTGCTAACAAGGCGAGGTGGAAGAGCTGGCGTGTCAACACACAACAAATGGCTTGTAGCTTTTGTTCTTCCGGCGAGCTGAAAGGGTTTAGTGAAAAGGTATAATAACACTTAGCACCCGCTGTTCCTGCAAAAGCGCAATAATGTGTTGCGTGGTCGACTAGTAATATAATATTTCCTCTGCCAGGGACTTTCTCTCCATCTTAGGGCAATGTGATCAGTGCCGCCAGCGTCTCTGGGGCAAACGGGCATCATATGCCGCATGCCCAACGTATATGGTGCACCTCCACATTGTCTCATGTCTGCAGCCAATTCCCGCATAATAGCCTATTGCCCGTCAGTACCCTGCAGACGGTGTCCAGCACAGCACCGTGCCTAATGCGTGCTGACTGCCCAACGTATAGGTATATGGCGCACCCCCGCATTGTCTCTGTGCCCAGCATAATAAGTCTCATGCCCGCCACATGCAGCCAGTTCCCGCACAATGGCCTATTGCCCATCAGTGCCCTGGAAGAAGCCTAGTAACGACCCTGGACATTAATGTAAACATTGGTCTTTTTTTACACTGGATACTTTATGGAATACAATATTCCTATTTAACACTATAGATGGTCTATAGTAAAGGCTGTATCAAACAAAATGGTCATTAAAAGGATAAATATACCATAGTAAATACAAACATAATAGAACCAGTACTGCACTTTCTAAACACACATTCTCCCACCTCATAGTAAGGCTCCTTTCTCTTCTTCTTGGTAGCTACTCTCTGGTCCAGTGAGGACTCAGATCCACACACACAGCAAACTGAGTAGAAGAAGGTGCTACCACTGGGCATATGGTATCCGTTCAGATGGTCGACCATGTTATTGTCGACAGTCATTAGGTCAACCACTATTGGTCGACATTGACATGGTCGACATGGACACATGGTCGACACATGAAAATGGTCGACACATGAAAAGGTCGACATGCGTTTTTTAACTTTTTTTTCTTTTGGGGAACTTTTCCATACTTTACGATCCACGTGGACTACGATTGGAACGGTAATCTGTGCCGAGCGAAGCGGTAGCGGAGCGAAGGCACCATGCCCGAAGCATGGCGAGCGAAGCGAGCCATGCGAGGGGACGCCGTGCACTAATTGGGGTTCCCAGTCACTTCACGCAAAAAACGACACCAAAAAAAGTTAAAAAACTCATGTCGACCTTTTCATATGTCGACCTTTCATGTGTCGACCATTTTCATGTGTCGACCATGTCAATGTCGACCAATAGTGGTCGACCTAATGACTGTCGACCATAACATGGTAGACCATGTGAACGGATACCGGCAAGTATGGCCTGAATGTACTGTAGTTTTACAGCCGCTGAAAGCCATGGGTTGCTAGTCAGCCCTAATCCGAGTTGTGTTCCAATTACTTGTACTAACAACCACTGTTACTACCTCCATTACATTGTAATACGGGGAGATGAGCAAAATGCAACCCGGTTACACTGTAACATCTGCAACTAACAAAGGGTCTGATTCATGTGTGTAAGTAAAGCAATGTTACATCTGCCCCACCTGCAGGGGCGGAACTACTGGCAGGGCAGGCAGTGCATTGCACTGGGGCCCCGCCGCACTCAAGGGCCCACAGCCGCCGGCATTACAATGAGTCACAATGACTCATTGTATCATGACGCAGCCGCACACCAGCGCTCCCGTCGGGTCTGCGTCCCGCGACTCCCGCCGCCCGCCCGTCGTAACGAACAGATCAGGCCAGGGCACTACGGGCAGCAGCCGCAGCACCAGACACGCTGCCGCCTCTGTAACACACGAAGAGGGAGGAGGGAAGCTTGGAGATGAGAGGAGCAGCGGCACGGGGGGGAGGAGGAGGAGGAGGGAGGTGAAGGAGGGAGCCGCAGCAGCGCTTTGTTACTGGTGGAGGCGCTGCTGCTGCTGCCCCTCTGCTTCACTATAGGCTGTCTTCCGAGAACAGCCTATAGTGAAGCAGAGGGGCAGCAGCAGCAGCGCCTCCACCAATAACAGCGCTGCTGCGGCTCCCTCCTTCACCTCCCTCCTCCACCTCCTCTACTGCCCGGGAATCGTCAAGCTGCACGAGGAGCCTGAGCCAGCGGAGAGGGTAAGTATAATTCTTCTCTTTCTTTCTTTCTTTCTTTCTTTCTTCTCTTTCTTTCTTTGTTGGGACTGCCTGCCGCTATGTGTAAAAAGGGGGACTGCCTGCCGCTATGTGTAAAAAGGGGGACTGCCTGCCGCTATGTGTAAAAAGGGGGAATCTGCCTGCAGCTATGTGTAAATAGGGGGACTGCCTGCCGCAATGTGTAAAAAGGGGGAATCTGCCTGCCGCTATGTGTAAAAAGGGGGAATCTGCCTGCAGCTATGTGTAAAAAGGGGGAATCTGCCTGCCGCTATGTGTAAAAAGGGGGAATCTGCCTGCAGCTATGTGTAAACAGGGGGACTGCCTGCCGCAATGTGTAAAAAGGGGGAATCTGTCTGCCGCAATGTGTAAAAAGGGGGAATCTGCTTGCCGCAATGTGTAAAAAGGGGGAATCTGCTTGCCGCAATGTGTAACAAGGGGGAATCTGCCTGCCGTAATGTGTAACAAGGGGGATGCTGTCTGCCGTAATGTGTAACAAGGGCACGCTGTCTGCCATAATGTGTAACAAGGGCAAGCTGTCTGCTGTAATGTGTAACAAGGGCAAGCTGTCTGCTGTAATGTGTAAAAAGTGTACGCTGTCTGCCATTATGTGTAACAAGGGCAGGCTGACTGCTGTTATTATTTATTTATTTATTTATTTATTTATTAACAGTTTCTTATATAGCGCAGCATATTCCGTTGCGCTTTACAATTAGGACAACAGTAATAGAACAAAACTGGGTAAAAACAGACAGACATAGAGGTAGGAAGGCCCTGCTCGCAAGCTTACAATCTATAGGGAAATAGGCATAGATACACAAGGATAGATGCTACCTATTGCATAATGGTCCACCAGATTGCTAGGTTCTTAATGGGTTGTATGATGATACCCCACAAAGTTATCCAAGTGTCAGGAGGGTGTGAGACTAAAGAAAGACAAGATATGTGATGTTATGAATACTCTACAGAGGATGTAATTAGATAGGGAAGCACTGAAGGTTATGTGGGTGGGTCTGGAATTTGATAGGCTTGTCTTAAGAGGTGAGTTTTCAGGGAACATTTAAAGGTTTGGAGACTAGAGGCGAGTCTTACTGTGCGTGGGAGGGCATTCCACAGAGTGGGTGAAGCCCGGATAAAGTCCTGTAATTTTGAGTGTGAACAAGTAATGCGTGTGGATGAGAGACGTAGATCTTGTGTAGAGCGGAGAGGTCGGGTAGGGAGATATTTTGAGATGAGTGAAGAGATGTATGTTGGTGCAGTTTGGTTAATAGCCTTGTATGTGAGTAAAAGTATTTTATATTTAATACGGTAGAATACCGGTAACCAATGGAGGGACTGACAGAGCGGATCTGCAGACGATGAACGTCTGGCAAGGAAGATTAGCCTCACAGCTGCATTCAAAATGGATTGTAGTGGTGAGAGCCTATGTTTGGGAAGACCGGTCAGGAGACTATTACAATAATCAATGCGGGAGATAATGAGAGCATGGATTAGAGTTTTTGCAGTGTCTTGTGTAAGATAAGGGCGTATTTTGGATATGTTTCTTAGATGTATGTAACATGATCTTGAGACAGATTGAATGTGGGTAACAAAGGACAGTTCAGAGTCAAGAATGACTAGGCAGCGAGCTTGTGGGGTAGGAATGATTGCTGAGTTCTCAACAGTGATAGAGATATCAGGTTGGAAACTACTATTGGCCGGTGGAAATATAATTAATTCTGTTTTGGAAATATTAAGTTTGAGGTGGCGAGATGTCATCCAAGATGAAATGGCAGAAAGGCATTCAGTGACACGGCCCAATACAGATGGTGACAAATCAGGGGAGGATAGGTAGATTTGAGTATCATCCGCATACAGATGGTACTGAAATCCGAAAGAGTTGATTAGTTTGCCAAGAGATGTGGTATAGATAGAGCAAAGCAGAGGACCTAGGACTGAGCCTTGCTATACTCCAACTGAGAGAGGTAGCGAAGTAGAGGTGGAATCAGAGAAACGAACACTGAAGGAGCGATTAGATAGGTAGGATGAGAACCAAGAAAGGGCTGTGTCCTGAATACCTAGGGATTGTAGTGTTTGTATGAGAAGAGAGTGGTCAACAGTGTCAAAAGCAGCAGAGAGATCAAGGAGAATAAGGAGAGAGAAATGTCCTTTAGATTTAGCAGTGACCAAATCATTCACTACCTTAGTCAGTGCTGTCTCTGTGGAGTGTTGGGCACGAAATCCTGACTGAAGTGGGTCCAGTAGGCTGTGTGAGTTAAGAAAGTGTGTGAGGCGAGTGTAGGCAAGTCTCTCCAGTAGCTTGGAGGGGCATGGGAGCTGAGAGATGGGACGGTAGTTAGAGAGAGAGTTCGGGTCAGAGTTTTGTTTTTCCCGAATGGGAGTAATCACTGCATGCTTGTATAGAGAAGGAAAGATACCAGTACACAGGGAGAGATTACAGATTTTCGTTAAGGCCGGGATGAGCACAGTAGACAGAGCTTTACTAATTTGTGAGGGTATAGAGTCAAGGGGAGAGGTATTAGAGTAGGCAGATGAAAATAGTGCAGATACTTCATCTTCATTTGTAGGATAAAAGGAAGAGAAGGTGTTAGAGGGTTCAGGCAGGGAATTGAGCAGGTCACTTGCTGTGGAAGAGCATACCATTTCATTTCGGATCTTGTCAATCTTGTCCTTGAAATAGGAAGCAAGATCTTGCGCACTGACAGTGGCTGGTGGGTTAGGTGAGGGAGGGACAAGAAGTGATTTAAATGTATTAAAAAGTCGCTTGGGGTTAGAGGCTTGAGCAGAGATGAGAGATTGAAAATATGTTTGTTTGGCAGTGTCCAGAGCAGTACGATAAGAGTGGTAGGTGGTCTTATATGTGAGAAAGTCACTTGAACTACGAGATTTACGCCACTGGCGTTCAACTTTACGTGAGAGTTTTTGTAAGTGTCTAGTGTATTTAGAGTGCCACGGTTGACATCTAAGTCTACGTGGAGTGTGATGGGTAGCTGGAGCCACTTCATCAAGTGCTGTTACTAGAGTTTGGTTAAGGTGTGACACAGCAGTCTCTGGAGAGGTGAATGTAGAAATTGGTGAAAGCAGTGGTTGCAGAGAGGTAGATAGTTGTTGAAAATTAATAGCGTTAATATTTCTGCGGGTAAGAGGTGTCCTTGTAGACTTTATGGACATTGAGTTTGAAGTAATGGAGGAGAGCATGCATGTGATAAGCTTGTGATCTGAGAGAGGGAAAGGAGTGTTAGTGAGTTCAGAAACAGAGCATAGTCTGGTGAATACAAGATCAAGGCAGTGACCCTCCTGATGGAGTAGGGGAGTCAGTCCATGCTGTTATGTGAAAAAAGTGTACGCTGTCTGCCGCTATGTGTAACAAGGGCACGCTGTCTGCCGTTGTGTAAAAAAGGGGGATGCTGTCTGCCGTAATGTGTAAAAAGGGGACGCTGTCTGCTGTAATGTGTAAAAAGAGGAATCTGTCCGCCGTAAGGTGTAAAAGGGTCTCTACTTGGTGTAGTGGTGCTACTGTGCGGCGTAATTTGAATAATGGAGACTACTGTGCACCGTTTTATGAATTGGTATTATTTTGTGGCCACACCCCTTCCCCACGAAGCCACGCCACTATGTATTTTTGCGCGCGCCTACGGCGCGCACTGCCCCTGTTTTGCATGCAGGGGTGGGGCTCCAATGCCGTTTCTTGCACACAGTGCTAAAATGTCTAGTTACGGCACTGTTGCTAGGTATCCACTTCCCTGAGCAGGCCCCCCTCACCAGATCCTCTCCAGGGGTGAGGGGGTGGACTTGGATGGGATGGGGGGGGGGTCCAAGCCATTTTGTCGCACATGGGCCCACTGCTCGCTAGTTCCGCCACTGCACACCTGCAGTGCACATGGGGGGGGGGGGGGGGGGGTAATTAAGATCTGACTGCAGCAGCAAATTTGTTAGCAGCTGGGCAAAACCATGTAGCACTGCAGGGCGGGAAGGGGGGGGATGTAACATGTGCAGAGAGAGTTCGATTTGGGTGGGTTATATTGTTTCTGTGCAGGGTAAATACTGGCTGCTTTATTTTTACACTGCAAGTTAGATTTCAGTTTGAACACACCCCACCCAAATCTAACTCTCTCTGCACATATTACATCTGCCCCATCTGCAGTGCACATAGGGGGTCATTCAGACCCGATCGCACACTAGCTGTGTTTTGCAGTGGTGCGATCGGGTCTGAACTGCGCATGCACCACAATGAACAGGCGCGTCACCCAATGGTGACGGGGATTGCCGGACAGCGACGGATTTTACGAAGAAAGTGATTGCAAGAAGATTGACAGGAAGAGGCCGTTCGTGGGTGGCAGCTGACCGTTTTCAGGGCGTGTCCGGGAGAACGCAGGCGTGCCCAGTTGTTCGGAGGGAGGGTTTCTGAAGTCAGCACCGGCCCGGATCATCGCAGCGGCTGAGTAAGTCCTGGGCTGTGCAGAGACTGCACAAACTTTTGTTTATGAAGCTCTCGGCACATCCGTTCACACCCCTGCACAGCGATTACCTCCTCCCCCAGTAGGTGGCGATTATCTGGTCGCAGCAGTGCAAATATCGCCTGCTTCCAACCAGGTCTGAATTAGGCCCCATGGTTTTACCCAGTTGCTTAATAATTTGCTTTACTTACAAACTTGTAACTCTCTCTCTAGGGGGGTCATTCCGAGTTGACCGCTAGCTGAGTTTGTTTGCAGCGCAGCAATCAGGCTAAAAAATGGCAGTTCTGTGCATGCGGCGCGATGCGCGCGACGTATGAGCACAACGAACGATGCAGTTTTGCACAGGGTCTAGCGATGCATTTCAGTCGCACTGGTTGCCCCAGAGTGATTGACATGAAGTGGGCGTTTCTGGGTGGCAACTGACCGTTTTCAGGGAGTGTTAGGAAAAACACAGGCATGCCAGGAAAAATGCAGGCGTGGCTGGGCGAACGCTGGGCGGGTTTGTGACGTCAAATCCGGAACTGAATAGTCTGAAGTGATCGCAAGCGCTGAGTAGGTTTTGAGCTACTCTGAAACTACACATAAAATGTATGCAGGCGCTCTGCGATACAACCGTTCGCACTTCTGCTAAGCTAAAATACACTCCCAGTGGGCGGCGGCATAGTGTTTGCACGGCTGCTAAAACTAGCTAGTGAGCGATCAACTTGGAATGACCCCCTAGGACCGTTCTGTTCATCTCTGTGCAGAAACCCTCTATATATAAGAGGTTGGGGGCAATGTACAGACTTTAAGCTTCGGGTGGGAGAGGAATAATAACGCTTCACGTCTAATTCTGCTGAAATCTTAATTACTCTGCTACAATATTATGTGGGGTCAGCAATTGGCTTCAGTTCTTCTTTTAGCTTCCTCCACAGGGACCTTTTCTTTCTGACACCTGAATTCCAGCTTTGTAGCATAATGTTGATCCTAGTAATAGATATTTACCAACGTTTGCACCCCGGAGTTCAGGCTGTAGTGATGAGACCACAGAATGAAAACAAGCTGAAATTAACTGGATGTGATATCTGCGTTCTGTTCTGCGTACTGGATGATAAATCTCTCCCCTGCAGAGCGTTACTCTCCCCGCGCAGACCCTCCGGTAATTTCCCCGGTGAGGAGAAACACCATCAAGGAGCCAGATTCATGGAGATCCTCAAAACACTTTCAGATCTCTGGTCAGAGGAATTAACAACTTTCAGATTCTGTTCCATTCTCGGGAACCAGAAGGATCAAAACTAGATTTATACGACGGAAAGTATAAAGAAATGCCATAAACATGAGGGTGGTGAAGGGGCTGGAAGCACAGAGAGCTGGCGGGTGGTGACGGGGCTGGGAGCGCAGAGAGCGGGCGTCATTCCTGGGGTGATAACGGCAGAAAGGTATTTATTAAAGAGGAAAATCGGATAATAAAATAGCATTTTGTACCCCATTCCTTCCTTCTGTTTCGCTATAAGAGGTGACTCTCTCCTTGCTATACATGGTGACTCTCTCCTCGATGTACGTGGTGACTCTCTCCTCGCTATACGTGGTGACTCTCTCCTCGCTATACGTGGTGACTCTCTCCTCGATGTACGTGGTGACTCCTCGATGTACGTGGTGACGCTCTCCTTGCTGTACGTGGTGACTCTCTCCTCGATGTACATGGTGACTCTCTCCTCGCTGTATGTGGTGACTCTCTCCTCGCTGTACGTGGTGACTCGCTACTCGCTGTACGTGGTGACTCTCTCCTCGATGTATGTGGTGACTCCTCGCTGTACGTGGTGACTCGCTACACGCTGTACGTGGTGACTCTCTCCTCGCTATACATGGTGATTCTCTCCTCGCTATACGTGGTGACTCTCTCCTCGCTATACGTGGTGACTCTCTCCTCGATGTACGTGGTGACGCTCTCCTCGCTGTACGTGGTGATTCTCTCCTCGATGTACGTGGTGACGCTCTCCTCGCTGTACGTGGTGACTCTCTCCTCGATGTACATGGTGACTCTCTCCTCGCTGTATGTGGTGACTCTCTCCTCGCTGTACGTGGGGACTCGCTACTCGCTGTACGTGTTGACTCTCTCCTCGCTGTACGTGGTGACTCGCTACACGCTGTACGTGGTGACTCTCTCCTCGATGTACATGGTGACTCTCTCCTCGCTGTACGTGGTGACTCTCCTCGATGTACGTGGTGACTCCTCGCTGTATGTGGTGACTCTCTCCTCGCTGTACCTGGTGACTCGCTACTCGCTGTACATGGTGACTCTCTCCTCGCTGTACGTGGTGACTCTCTTCTCGCTGTACGTGGTGACTCTCCTCGCTGTATGTGGTGACTCTCTCCTCGCTGTATGTGATGACACTCTCCTCGCTGTACGTGGTGACTCTCTCCTCGCTGTATGTGATGACACTCTCCTCGCTGTACGTGGTGACTCTATCCTCGCTGTACGTGGTGACTCTCTCCTCGCTGTACGTGTGACGCTCTCCTCGCTGTACATGGTGACTCTCTCCTCGCTGTACGTGGTGACTCTCTCCTCGCTGTATGTGATGACTCTCCTCGCTGTACGTGGTGACTTTCTCCTCGCTGTATGTGGTGACTCTCTTCTCGCTGTACGTGGTGACTCTCTCCTCGCTGTACATGGTGACTCTCTCCTCGCTGTACGTGGTGACTCTCTCCTCGCTGTATGTGATGACACTCTCCTCGCTGTACGTGGTGACTCTATCCTCGCTGTACGTGGTGACTCTCTCCTCGCTGTACGTGTGACGCTCTCCTCGCTGTATGTGGTGACTCCACTATGTACGTGGTGACTCTCTCCTCGCTGTACGTGGTGATTCTCTCCTCAATGTACGTGGTGTCTTTCTCCTTGATGTACATGGTGACTCTCTCCTCGCTGTACATGGTGACTCTCTCCTCGCTGTACGTGGTGACTCTCTCCTCGCTGTATGTGATGACACTCTCCTCGCTGTACGTGGTGACTCTATCCTCGCTGTACGTGGTGACTCTCTCCTCGCTGTACGTGTGACGCTCTCCTCGCTGTATGTGGTGACTCCACTATGTACGTGGTGACTCTCTCCTCGCTGTACGTGGTGACTTTCTCCTCGCTGTATGTGGTGACTTCTCGCTGTACGTGGTGACTCTCTCCTCGCTGTACATGGTGACTCTCTCCTCGCTGTACGTGGTGACTCTCTCCTCGCTGTACGTGTGACGCTCTCCTCGCTGTACGTGGTGACTCCTCAATGTACGTGGTGACTCTCTCCTCACTGTACGTGGTGACTCTCTCCTCGCTGTACGTGGTGACTCTCTCCTCGCTGTACGTGGTGACTCTCTCCTTGATGTACATGGTGACTCTCTTCTCGATGTACGTGGTGACTCTCCTCACTGTACGCAGCGACTCTCTCCTCGCTGTATGTGGTGACTCTCCTCGCTGTACGTGGTGACTGTCTCCTTGATGTACATGGTGACTCTCTCCTCGCTGTACGTGGTGACTCTCTCCTCGCTGTACGTGGTGACTCTCTCCTCGCTGTACGTGGTGACTCTCTCCTCGCTGTATGTGGTGACTCTCTCCTCGCTGTACGTAGTGACTCCTCGCTGTACGTAGTGACGCTCTCCTCGCTGTACGTGGTGGCGCTCTCCTCGCTGTACGTGGTGACTCTCTCCTTGCTGTACGTGGTGAATCTCTCCTCACAATACGTGGTGACTCTCTCCTCGCTGTACGTGGTGACTCTCTCCTCGATGTACATGGTGACTCTCTCCTCGATGTACGTGGTGACTCTCTCCTTGCTGTACGTGGTGAATCTCTCCTCACAATACGTGGTGACTCTCTCCTCGCTGTACGTGGTGACTCTCTCCTCGATGTACATGGTGACTCTCTCCTCGCTGTACGTGGTGACTCTCCTCATTGTACGCAGTGACTCTTTCCTCACTGTATGTGGTGACTCTCTCCTCGCTGTACGTGGTGACTCTCTCCTTGATGTACATGGTGACTCTGTCCTCGCTGTACGTGGTGACTCTACTCGCTGTACGCAGTGGCTCTCTCCTCGCTGTATGTGGTGACTCTCTCCTCGCTGTATGTGGTGACTCTCTCCTTGATGTACATGGTGACTCTCTCCTCGTTGTACGTGGTGACTCTCTCCTCGCTGTACGTGGTGACTCTCTCCTCGTTGTACGTGGTGACTCTCTCTCTCCTCGCTGTACGTGGTGACTCTCCTCGCTGTACGCAGTGACTCTCTCCTCGCTGTATGTGGTGACTCTCTCCTCGTTGTATGTGATGACACTCTCCTCGCTGTACGTGGTGACTCTCTCCTCGCTGCACGTGGTGACTCTCTCCTCGCTGTACGTGGTGACTCTCTCCTCGCTGTACGTGTGACGCTCTCCTCGCTGTATGTGGTGACTCCACTATGTACGTGGTGACTCTCTCCTCGCTGTACGTGGTGACTCTCTCCTCAATGTACGTGGTGTCTTTCTCCTTGATGTACATGGTGACTCTCTCCTCGCTGTACATGGTGACTTTCTCCTCGCTGTATGTGGTGACTCTCTTCTCGCTGTACGTGGTGACTCTCTCCTTGCTGTACATGGTGACTCTCTCCTCGCTGTACGTGGTGACTCTCTCCTCGCTGTACGTGTGACGCTCTCCTCGCTGTACGTGGTGACTCCTCAATGTACGTGGTGACTCTCTCCTCACTGTACGTGGTGACTCTCTCCTCAATGTACGTGGTGACTCTCTACTCACTGTACGTGGTGACTCTCTCCTCAATGTACGTGGTGACTATCTCCTCGCTGTACGTGGTGACTCTCTCCTCGCTGTATGTGGTGACTCTCTCCTTGATGTACATGGTGACTCTCTCCTCGCTGTACGTGGTGACTCTCTCCTCGCTGTACGTGGTGACTCTCTCCTCGCTGTATGTGGTGACTCTCTCCTCGCTGTACGTAGTGACTCCTCGCTGTACGTAGTGACACTCTCCTCGCTGTACGTGGTGACGCTCTCCTCGCTGTACGTGGTGACTCTCTCCTTGCTGTACGTGGTGACTCTCTCATCACTGTACGTGGTGAATCTCTCCTCACAATACGTGGTGACTCTCTCCTCGCTGTACGTGGTGACTCTCTCCTCGATGTACATGGTGACTCTCTCCTCGATGTACGTGGTGACTCTCTCCTCGCTGTACGTGGTGAGACTCTCCTCATTGTACGCAGTGACTCTCTCCTCACTGTATGTGGTGACTCTCTCCTCGCTGTACGTGGTGACTCTCTCCTTGATGTACATGGTGACTCTGTCCTCGCTGTACGTGGTGACTCTACTCGCTGTACGCAGTGGCTCTCTCCTCGCTGTATGTGGTGACTCTCTCCTCGCTGTATGTGGTGACTCTCTCCTTGATGTACATGGTGACTCTCTCCTCGTTGTACGTGGTGACTCTCTCCTCGCTGTACGTGGTGACTCTCTCCTCGCTGTACGTGGTGACTCTCTCCTCGTTGTACGTGGTGACTCTCTCCTCGCTGTACGTGGTGACTCTCCTCGCTGTACGCAGTGACTCTCTCCTCGCTGTATGTGGTGACTCTCTCCTCGCTGTATGTGGTGACACTCTCCTCGCTGTACGTGGTGACTCTCTCCTCGCTGCACGTGGTGACTCTCTCCTCGCTGTACGTGGTGACTCTCTCCTTGCTGTACGTGGTGACTCTCTCCTCGCTGTACGTGTGATGCTCTCCTCACTGTACGTGGTGACTCCTCAATGTACGTGGTGACTCTCTCCTCGCTGTACGTGGTGACTCTCTCCTCAATGTACGTGGTGAATCTCTCCTCGCTGTACGTGGTGACTCTCTCCTCGCTGTACATGGTGACTCTCTCCTCGCTGTATGTGGTGACTCTCTCCTCGCTGTATGTGGTGACTCTCTCCTCGCTGTAAGTGGTGACTCTCTCCTCGCTGTACGTGGTGACTCTCTCCTCGCTGTACGTGGTGACTCTCTCCTCGCTGTACGTGGTGACTCTCTCCTCGCTGTACGTGGTGACTCCTCAATGTACGTGGTGACTCTCTCCTCGCTGTACGTGGTGACTCTCTCCTCAATGTACGTGGTGACTCTCTACTCGCTGTACGTGGTGACTCTCTACTCGCTGTACGTGGTGACTCTCCTCGCTGTACGTGGTGACTCTGTACTCGCTGTACGTGGTGACTCTCTCCTCGCTGTACGTGGTGACTCTCTCCTTGCTGTACGTGGTGACTCTCTCCTCAATGTACGTGGTGACTCTCCTCGCTATACGTGGTGACGCTCTCCTCACTGTACGTGGTGACTCTCTCCTCGCTGTACGTGGTGACTCTCTCCTCACTGTACGTGGTGACTCTCTCCTCACAGTACGTGGTGACTCTCTCCTCGCTGTACGTGGTGACGCTCTCCTCGCTGTACGTGGTGACTCTCTCCTCGCTGTACGTGGTGTCGCTCTCCTCGCTGTACGTGGTGACTCCTTGCTATATGTGGTGATGCTTTCCTCGCTGTACGTGGTGATGCTCCCCTCGCTGCACATGGTGACGCTCTCCTCGCTGTATGTGGTGACTCTCTCCTCGCTGTATGTGGTGACTCTCCTCGCTGTATGTGGTGGCTCTCTCCTCGCTGTATGTGGTGACTCTCTCCTCGCTGTACGTGGTGACTCTCTCCTCGCTGTACGTGGTGACTCTCTCCTCGCTGTACGTGGTGATTCTCTCCTCGCTGTACGTGGTGACTCTCCTCGCTGTACGTGGTGACTCTCCTCGCTGTACGTGGTGACTCTGTCCTTGCTGTACATGGTGACTCTCTCCTTGCTGCACCTGGTGACTCTCTCCTCGCTGTACGTGGTGACTCTCTCCTCGCTGTACGTGGTGACGCTCTCCTCGCTGTACGTGGTGACTCTCTCCTCGCTGTACGTGGTGTCGCTCTCCTCGCTGTACGTGGTGACTCCTCGCTATATGTGGTGATGCTTTCCTCGCTGTACGTGGTGATGCTCCCCTCGCTGCACATGGTGACGCTCTCCTCGCTGTATGTGGTGACTCTCTCCTCGCTGTATGTGGTGACTCTCCTCGCTGTATGTGGTGGCTCTCTCCTCGCTGTATGTGGTGACTCTCTCCTCGCTGTACGTGGTGACTCTCTCCTCGCTGTACGTGGTGATTCTCTCCTCGCTGTACGTGGTGACTCTCCTCGCTGTACGTGGTGACTCTCCTCGCTGTACGTGGTGACTCTGTCCTTGCTGTACATGGTGACTCTCTCCTTGCTGCACCTGGTGACTCTCTCCTCGCTGTACGTGGTGACTCTCTCCTCGCTGTACGTGGTGACTCTCCTCGCTGTACGTGGTGACTCTCCTCGCTGTACGTGGTGACTCTGTCCTTGCTGTACATGGTGACTCTCTCCTTGCTGCACCTGGTGACTCTCTCCTCGCTGTACGTGGTGACTCCTCGCTGTACGTGGTGACTCCTCGCTGTACGTGGTGGCTCTCTCCTCGCTGTATGTGGTGACTCTCTCCTCGCTGTACGTGGTTACTCTCTCCTCACTGTACGTGGTGACTCTCTCCTCACAGTACGTGGTGACTCTCTCCTCGCTGTACGTGGTGACGCTCTCCTCGCTGTACGTGGTGACTCTATCCTCGCTGAACGTGGTGTCGCTCTCCTCGCTGTACGTGGTGACTCCTCGCTATATGTGGTGATGCTCTCCTCGTTGTACGTGGTGATGCTCCCCTCGCTGCACATGGTGACGCTCTCCTCGCTGTATGTGGTGACTCTCCTCGCTGTATGTGGTGGCTATCTCCTCGCTGTATGTGGTGACTCTCTCCTCGCTGTACGTGGTGACTCTCTCCTCGCTGTACGTGGTGATTCTCTCTTCGCTGTACGTGGTGACTCTCCTCGCTGTACGCGGTGACTCTCCTCGCTGTACGTGGTGACTCTGTCCTTGCTGTACGTGGTGACTCTCTCCTCGCTGCACGTGGTGACTCTCTCCTCGCTGTACGTGGTGACTCTCTCCTCGCTGTACGTGGTGACTCCTCGCTGTACGTGGTGACTCTCTCCTCGCTGTACGTGGTGACTCTCTCCTCGCTGTACATGGTGACTCTCCTCGTTGTACGTGGTGACTCTCTCCTCGATGTACATGGTGACTCTCTCCTCGATGTACATGGTGACTCTCTTCTCGCTGTACGTGGTGACTCTCTCCTCGCTGTATGTGGTGACTTTCTCCTCGCTGTACGTGGTGATTCTCTCCTCGCTGTATGTGGTGACTCTCTCCTCGCTGTACGGGGTGACTCTCTCTTCTCGCTGCACGTTGTGACGCGCTCCTCGCTGTACGTGGTGACTCCTCGCTGTACGTGGTGACTCTCGCCTCGCTGAACGCGGTGACCCTCTCTTCGCTGTACGTGGTGACTCTCTCTTCTCGCTGTACGTGGTGACTCTCTCCTCGCTGTTCATGGTGACGCTCTCCTCGCTGTACGTGGTGACTCTCTCCTCGCTGTACATGGTGACTCTCCTTGCTGTACGTGGTGACTCTCTCCTCGATGTACATGGTGACTCTCTCCTCGATGTACATTGTGACTCTCTTCTCGCTGTACGTGGTGACTCTCTCCTCGCTGTATGTGGTGACTTTCTCCTCGCTGTACGTGGTGATTCTCTCCTCGCTGTATGTGGTGACTCTCTCCTCGCTGTACGGGGTGACTCTCTCTTCTCGCTGCACGTTGTGACGCGCTCCTCGCTGTACGTGGTGACTCCTCGCTGTACGTGGTGACTCTCGCCTCGCTGAACGCGGTGACCCTCTCTTCGCTGTACGTGGTGACTCTCTCTTCTCGCTGTACGTGGTGACTCTCTCCTCGCTGTTCATGGTGACGCTCTCCTCGCTGTACGTGGTGACTCTCTCCTCGCTGTACGCGGTTACTCTCTCCTCGCTGTACATGGTGATACTCTCCTCGCTGTACGTGGTGACTATATCCTCGATGTACATGGTGACTCTCTCCTCGCTGTACGTGGTGACTCTCTCCTTGCTGTACGTGGTGACTCTCTCCTCGCTGTATGTGGTGACTCCTTGCTGTACGTGGTGACGCTCTCCTCGCTGAACGATGTGACCCTCTCCTCGCTGAACGCAGTGACTCCTCGCTGTATGTGATGACTCTCTCCTCGCTGTACGTGGTGACTCCTTGCTGCACGTGGTGACGCTTTCCTCGCTGAACGATGTGACCCTCTCCTTGCTGAACGCGGTGACTCCTCGCTGTACGTGGTGACGCTCTCCTCGCTGTACGTGGTGACTCTCTCCTCGCTGTACGTGGTGACTCTCTCCTCGCTGTACGTGGTGACTCTCTCCTCACAGTACGTGGTGACTCTCTCCTCGCTGTACGTGGTGACGCTCTCCTCGCTGTATGTGGTGACTCTCTCCTCACTGTACGTGGTGTCGCTCTCCTCGCTGTACGTGGTGACTCCTCGCTATATGTGGTGATGCTCTCCTCGCTGTACGTGGTGATGCTCCCCTCGCTGCACATGGTGACGCTCTCCTCGCTGTATGTGGTGACTCTCCTCGCTGTATGTGGTGGCTCTCTCCTCGCTGTATGTGGTGACTCTCTCCTCGCTGTACGTGGTGACTCTCTCCTCGCTGTACGTGGTGATTCTCTCCTCGCTGTACGTGGTGACTCTCCTCGCTGTACGCGGTGACTCTCCTCGCTGTACGTGGTGACTCTGTCCTTGCTGTACATGGTGACTCTCTCCTTGCTGCACGTGGTGACTCTCTCCTCGCTGTACGTGGTGACTCTCTCCTCGCTGTACGTGGTGACTCCTCGCTGTACGTGGTGACGCTCTCCTCGCTGTACGTGGTGACTCTCTCCTCGCTGTACGTGGTTACTCTCTCCTCACTGTACGTGGTGACTCTCTCCTCACAGTACGTGGTGACTCTCTCCTCGCTGTACGTGGTGACGCTCTCCTCGCTGTACGTGGTGATTCTATCCTCGCTGTACGTGGTGTCGCTCTCCTCGCTGTACGTGGTGACTCCTCGCTATATGTGGTGATGCTCTCCTCGTTGTACGTGGTGATGCTCCCCTCGCTGCACATGGTGACGCTCTCCTCGCTGTATGTGGTGGCTCTCTCCTCGCTGTATGTGGTGACTCTCTCCTCGCTGTACGTGGTGACTCTCTCCTCGCTGTACGTGGTGATTCCTCGCTGTACGTGGTGACTCTCCTCGCTGTACGTGGTGACTCTCCACGCTGTACGTGGTGACTCTCTCCACGCTGTACGCGGTTATTCTCTCCTCGCTGTACATGGTGATACTCTCCCCGCTGTACGTGGTGACTCTCTCCTCGATGTACATGGTGACTCTCTCCTCGCTGTACGTGGTGACTCTCTCCTTGCTGTACGTGGTGACTCTCTCCTCGCTGTATGTGGTGACTCCTCGCTGTACGTGGTGACGCTCTCCTCGCTGAACGATGTGACCCTCTCCTCGCTGAACGCGGTGACTCCTCGCTGTATGTGATGACTCTCTCCTCGCTGTACGTGGTGACTCCTTGCTGCACGTGGTGACGCTTTCCTCGCTGAACGATGTGACCCTCTCCTTGCTGAACGCGGTGACTCCTCGCAGTACGTGGTGTCGCTCTCCTCGCTGTACGTGGTGACTCCTCGCTATATGTGGTGATGCTCTCCTCGCTGTACGTGGTGATGCTCCCCTCGCTGCACATGGTGACGCTCTCCTCGCTGTATGTGGTGACTCTCCTCGCTGTATGTGGTGACTCTCCTCGCTGTATGTGGTGGCTCTCTCCTCGCTGTATGTGGTGACTCTCTCCTCACTGTATGTGGTGACTCTCTCCTCGCTGTACGTGGTGACTCTCTCCTCGCTGTACGTGGTGACTCTCTCCTCGCTGTACGTGGTGACTCTCTCCTCGATGTACATGGTGACTCTCTTCTCGCTGTACGTGGTGACTCTCTCCTCGCTATATGCGGTGACTCCTCGCTGTACGTGGTGATTCTCTCCTCGCTGTATGTGGTGACTCTCTCCTCGCTGTACGGGGTGACTCTCTCTTCTCGCTTCACGTTGTGACGCGCTCCTAGCTGTACATGGTGACTCCTCGCTGCACGTGGTGACTCTCGCCTCGCTGAACGCGGTGACCCTCTCTTCGCTGTACGTGGTGACTCTCTCTTCTCGCTGTACGTGGTGACTCTCTCCTCGCTGTACATGGTGACGCTCTCCTCGCTGTACGTGGTGACTCTCTCCACGCTGTACGCGGTTACTCTCTCCTCGCTGTACATGGTGATACTCTCCTCGCTGTACATGGTGACTCTCTCCTCGATGTACATGGTGACTCTCTCCTCGCTGTACGTGGTGACTCTCTCCTTGCTGTACGTGGTGACTCTCTCCTCGCTGTATGTGGTGACTCCTCGCTGTACGTGGTGACGCTCTCCTCGCTGAACGATGTGACCCTCTCCTCTCTGAACGCGGTGACTCCTCGCTGTATGTGATGACTCTCTCCTCGCTGTACGTGGTGACTCCTTGCTGCACGTGGTGACGCTTTCCTCGCTGAACGATGTGACCCTCTCCTTGCTGAACGCGGTGACTCCTCGCTGTACGTGGTGACGCTCTCCTCGCTGTACGTGGTGACTCTCTCCTCGCTGTACGTGGTGACTCTCTCCTCACTGTACGTGGTGACTCTCTCCTCACAGTACGTGGTGACTCTCTCCTCGCTGTACGTGGTGACTCTCTCCTCGCTGTACGTGGTGACTCTCTCCTCGCTGTATGTGGTGACTCTCTCCTCGCTGTACGTAGTGACTCCTCGCTGTACGTAGTGACGCTCTCCTCGCTGTACGTGGTGACGCTCTCCTCGCTGTACGTGGTGACTCTCTCCTTGCTGTACGTGGTGACTCTCTCCTCGCTGTACGTGGTGAATCTCTCCTAACAATACGTGGTGACTCTTTCCTCGCTGTACGTGGTGACTCTCTCCTCGATGTACATGGTGACTCTCTCCTCGATGTACGTGGTGACTCTCTCCTCGCTGTACGTGGTGACTCTCCTCATTGTACGCAGTGACTCTCTCCTCACTGTATGTGGTGACTCTCTCCTCGCTGTACGTGGTGACTCTCTCCTTGATGTACATGGTGACTCTGTCCTCGCTGTACGTGGTGACTCTACTCGCTGTACGCAGTGGCTCTCTCCTCGCTGTATGTGGTGACTCTCTCCTCGCTGTATGTGGTGACTCTCTCCTTGATGTACATGGTGACTCTCTCCTCGCTGTACGTGGTGACTCTCTCCTCGCTGTACGTGGTGACTCTCTCCTCGCTGTACGTGGTGACTCTCTCCTCGTTGTACGTGGTGACTCTCTCCTCGCTGTACGTGGTGACTCTCCTCGCTGTACGCAGTGACTCTCTCCTCGCTGTATGTGGTGACTCTCTCCTCGCTGTATGTAGTGACACTCTCCTCGCTGTACGTGGTGACTCTCTCCTCGCTGCACGTGGTGACTCTCCTCGCTGTACGTGGTGACTCTCTCCTTGCTGTACGTGGTGACTCTCTCCTCGCTGTATGTGGTGACTCCTCGCTGTACGTGGTGACGCTCTCCTCGCTGAACGATGTGACCCTCTCCTCTCTGAACGCGGTGACTCCTCGCTGTATGTGATGACTCTCTCCTCGCTGTACGTGGTGACTCCTTGCTGCACGTGGTGACGCTTTCCTCGCTGAACGATGTGACCCTCTCCTTGCTGAACGCGGTGACTCCTCGCTGTACGTGGTGACGCTCTCCTCGCTGTACGTGGTGACTCTCTCCTCGCTGTACGTGGTGACTCTCTCCTCACTGTACGTGGTGACTCTCTCCTCACAGTACGTGGTGACTCTCTCCTCGCTGTACGTGGTGACTCTCTCCTCGCTGTACGTGGTGACTCTCTCCTCGCTGTATGTGGTGACTCTCTCCTCGCTGTACGTAGTGACTCCTCGCTGTACGTAGTGACGCTCTCCTCGCTGTACGTGGTGACGCTCTCCTCGCTGTACGTGGTGACTCTCTCCTTGCTGTACGTGGTGACTCTCTCCTCGCTGTACGTGGTGAATCTCTCCTAACAATACGTGGTGACTCTCTCCTCGCTGTACGTGGTGACTCTCTCCTCGATGTACATGGTGACTCTCTCCTCGATGTACGTGGTGACTCTCTCCTCGCTGTACGTGGTGACTCTCCTCATTGTACGCAGTGACTCTCTCCTCACTGTATGTGGTGACTCTCTCCTCGCTGTACGTGGTGACTCTCTCCTTGATGTACATGGTGACTCTGTCCTCGCTGTACGTGGTGACTCTACTCGCTGTACGCAGTGGCTCTCTCCTCGCTGTATGTGGTGACTCTCTCCTCGCTGTATGTGGTGACTCTCTCCTTGATGTACATGGTGACTCTCTCCTCGCTGTACGTGGTGACTCTCTCCTCGCTGTACGTGGTGACTCTCTCCTCGCTGTACGTGGTGACTCTCTCCTCGTTGTACGTGGTGACTCTCTCCTCGCTGTACGTGGTGACTCTCCTCGCTGTACGCAGTGACTCTCTCCTCGCTGTATGTGGTGACTCTCTCCTCGCTGTATGTAGTGACACTCTCCTCGCTGTACGTGGTGACTCTCTCCTCGCTGCACGTGGTGACTCTCTCCTCGCTGTACGTGGTGACTCTCTCCTTGCTGTACGTGGTGACTCTCTCCTCGCTGTACGTGTGATGCTCTCCTCACTGTACGTGGTGACTCCTCAATGTACGTGGTGACTCTCTCCTCGCTGTACGTGGTGACTCTCTCCTCAATGTACGTGGTGAATCTCTCCTCGCTGTACGTGGTGACTCTCTCCTCGCTGTACGTGGTGACTCTCTCCTTGCTGTATGTGGTGACTCTCTCCTCGCTGTATGTGGTGACTCTCTCCTCGCTGTACGTGGTGACTCTCTCCTCGCTGTACGTGGTGACTCTCTCCTCGCTGTACGTGGTGACTCTCTCCTCGCTGTATGTGGTGACTCTCTCCTCGCTGTACGTGGTGACTCCTCAATGTACGTGGTGACTCTCTCCTCGCTGTACGTGGTGACTCTCTCCTCAATGTACGTGGTGACTCTCTACTCGCTGTACGTGGTGACTCTCTACTCGCTGTACGTGGTGACTCTCCTCGCTGTACGTGGTGACTCTGTACTCGCTGTACGTGGTGACTCTCTCCTCGCTGTACGTGGTGACTCTCTCCTCGCTGTACGTGGTGACTCTCTCCTTGCTGTACGTGGTGACTCTCTCCTCAATGTACGTGGTGACTCTCCTCGCTGTACGTGGTGACGCTCTCCTCGCTGTACGTGGTGACTCTCTCCTCACTGTACGTGGTGACTCTCTCCTCACAGTACGTGGTGACTCTCTCCTCGCTGTACGTGGTGACGCTCTCCTCGCTGTACGTGGTGACTCTCTCCTCGCTGTACGTGGTGTCGCTCTCCTCGCTGTACGTGGTGACTCCTCGCTATATGTGGTGATGCTTTCCTCGCTGTACGTGGTGATGCTCCCCTCGCTGCACGTGGTGACGCTCTCCTCGCTGTATGTGGTGACTCTCTCCTCGCTGTATGTGGTGACTCTCCTCGCTGTATGTGGTGGCTCTCTCCTCGCTGTATGTGGTGACTCTCTCCTCGCTGTACGTGGTGACTCTCTCCTCGCTGTACGTGGTGATTCTCTCCTCGCTGTACGTGGTGAGTCTCCTCGCTGTACGTGGTGACTCTCCTCGCTGTACGTGGTGACTCTGTCCTTGCTGTACATGGTGACTCTCTCCTTGCTGCACCTGGTGACTCTCTCCTCGCTGTACATGGTGACTCTCTCCTCGCTGTACGTGGTGACTCCTCGCTGTACGTGGTGACGCTCTCCTCGCTGTACGTGGTGACTCTCTCCTCGCTGTACGTGGTTACTCTCTCCTCACTGTACGTGGTGACTCTCTCCTCACAGTACGTGGTGACTCTCTCCTCGCTGTACGTGGTGACGCTCTCCTCGCTGTACGTGGTGACTCTATCCTCGCTGTACGTGGTGTCGCTCTCCTCGCTGTACGTGGTGACTCCTCGCTATATGTGGTGATGCTCTCCTCGTTGTACGTGGTGATGCTCCCCTCGCTGCACATGGTGACGCTCTCCTCGCTGTATGTGGTGACTCTCCTCGCTGTATGTGGTGGCTCTCTCCTCGCTGTATGTGGTGACTCTCCTCGCTGTACGTGGTGATTCTCTCTTCGCTGTACGTGGTGACTCTCCTCGCTGTACGCGGTGACTCTCCTCGCTGTACGTGGTGACTCTGTCCTTGCTGTACGTGGTGACTCTCTCCTCGCTGCACGTGGTGACTCTCTCCTCGCTGTACGTGGTGACTCTCTCCTCGCTGTACGTGGTGACTCCTTGCTGTACGTGGTGACTCTCTCCTCGCTGTACGTGGTGACTCTCTCCTCGCTGTACATGGTGACTCTCCTCGCTGTACGTGGTGACTCTCTCCTCGATGTACATGGTGACTCTCTCCTCGATGTACATGGTGACTCTCTTCTCGCTGTACGTGGTGACTCTCTCCTCGCTGTATGTGGTGACTTTCTCCTCGCTGTACGTGGTGATTCTCTCCTCGCTGTATGTGGTGACTCCTCGCTGTACGGGGTGACTCTCTCTTCTCGCTGCACGTTGTGACGCGCTCCTCGCTGTACGTGGTGACTCCTCGCTGTACGTGGTGACTCTCGCCTCGCTGAACGCGGTGACCCTCTCTTCGCTGTACGTGGTGACTCTCTCTTCTCGCTGTACGTGGTGACTCTCTCCTCGCTGTTCATGGTGACGCTCTCCTCGCTGTACGTGGTGACTCTCTCCTCGCTGTACATGGTGACTCTCCTTGCTGTACGTGGTGACTCTCTCCTCGATGTACATGGTGACTCTCTCCTCGATGTACATTATGACTCTCTTCTCGCTGTACGTGGTGACTCTCTCCTCGCTGTATGTGGTGACTTTCTCATTGCTGTACGTGGTGATTCTCTCCTCGCTGTATGTGGTGACTCTCTCCTCGCTGTACGGGGTGACTCTCTCTTCTCGATGCACGTTGTGACGCGCTCCTCGCTGTACGTGGTGACTCCTCGCTGTACGTGGTGACTCTCGCCTCGCTGAACGCGGTGACCCTCTCTTCGCTGTACGTGGTGACTCTCTCTTCTCGCTGTACGTGGTGACTCTCTCCTCGCTGTTCATGGTGACGCTCTCCTCGCTGTACGTGGTGACTCTCTCCACGCTGTACGCGGTTACTCTCTCCTCGCTGTACATGGTGATACTCTCCTCGCTGTACGTGGTGACTATATCCTCGATGTACATGGTGACTCTCTCCTCGCTGTACGTGGTGACTCTCTCCTTGCTGTACGTGGTGACTCTCTCCTCGCTGTATGTGGTGACTCCTTGCTGTACGTGGTGACGCTCTCCTCGCTGAACGATGTGACCCTCTCCTCGCTGAACGCAGTGACTCCTCGCTGTATGTGATGACTCTCTCCTCGCTGTACGTGGTGACTCCTTGCTGCACGTGGTGACGCTTTCCTCGCTGAACGATGTGACCCTCTCCTTGCTGAACGCGGTGACTCCTCGCTGTACGTGGTGACGCTATCCTCGCTGTACGTGGTGACTCTCTCCTCGCTGTACGTGGTGACTCTCTCCTCACTGTACGTGGTGACTCTCTCCTTACAGTACGTGGTGACTCTCTCCTCGCTGTACGTGGTGACGCTCTCCTCGCTGTATGTGGTGACTCTCTCCTCACTGTACGTGGTGTCGCTCTCCTCGCTGTACGTGGTGACTCCTCGCTATATGTGGTGATGCTCTCCTCGCTGTACGTGGTGATGCTCCCCTCGCTGCACATGGTGACGCTCTCCTCGCTGTATGTGGTGACTCTCCTCGCTGTATGTGGTGGCTCTCTCCTCGCTGTATGTGGTGACTCTCTCCTCGCTGTACGTGGTGACTCTCTCCTCGCTGTACGTGGTGATTCTCTCCTCGCTGTACGTGGTGACTCTTCTCGCTGTACGCGGTGACTCTCCTCGCTGTACGTGGTGACTCTGTCCTTGCTGTACATGGTGACTCTCTCCTTGCTGCACGTGGTGACTCTCTCCTCGCTGTACGTGGTGACTCTCTCCTCGCTGTACGTGGTGACTCCTCGCTGTACGTGGTGACGCTCTCCTCGCTGTACGTGGTGACTCTCTCCTCGCTGTACGTGGTTACTCTCTCCTCACTGTACGTGGTGACTCTCTCCTCACAGTAAGTGGTGACTCTCTCCTCGCTGTACGTGGTGACGCTCTCCTCGCTGTACGTGGTGATTCTATCCTCGCTGTACGTGGTGTCGCTCTCCTCGTTGTACGTGGTGACTCCTCGCTATATGTGGTGATGCTCTCCTCGTTGTACGTGGTGATGCTCCCCTCGCTGCACATGGTGACGCTCTCCTCGCTGTATGTGGTGGCTCTCTCCTCGCTGTATGTGGTGACTCTCTCCTCGCTGTACGTGGTGACTCTCTCCTCGCTGTACGTGGTGATTCCTCGCTGTACGTGGTGACTCTCCTCGCTGTACGCGGTGACTCTCCTCGCTGTACGTGGTGACTCTCTCCACGCTGTACGCGGTTATTCTCTCCTCGCTGTACATGGTGATACTCTCCCCGCTGTACGTGGTGACTCTCTCCTCGATGTACATGGTGACTCTCTCCTCGCTGTACGTGGTGACTCTCTCCTTGCTGTACGTGGTGACTCTCTCCTCGCTGTATGTGGTGACTCCTCGCTGTACGTGGTGACGCTCTCCTCGCTGAACGATGTGACCCTCTCCTTGCTGAACGCGGTGACTCCTCGCTGTATGTGGTGACGCTCTCCTCGCTGTACGTGGTGACTCTCTCCTCGCTGTACGTGGTGACTCTCTCCTCACTGTACGTGGTGACTCTCTCCTCACAGTACGTGGTGACTCTCTCCTCGCTGTACGTGGTGACGCTCTCCTCGCTGTACGTGGTGACTCTCTCCTCGCTGTACGTGGTGTCGCTCTCCTCGCTGTACGTGGTGACTCCTCGCTATATGTGGTGATGCTCTCCTCGCTGTACGTGGTGATGCTCCCCTCGCTGCACATGGTGACGCTCTCCTCGCTGTATGTGGTGACTCTCCTCGCTGTATGTGGTGGCTCTCTCCTCGCTGTATGTGGTGACTCTCTCCTCGCTGTACGTGGTGACTCTCTCCTCGCTGTACGTGGTGATTCTCTCCTCGCTGTACGTAGTGACTCTCCTCGCTGTACGCGGTGACTCTCCTCGCTGTACGTGGTGACTCTGTCCTTGCTGTACTTGGTGACTCTCTCCTTGCTGCACGTGGTGACTCTCTCCTCGCTGTACGTGGAGACGCTCTCCTCGCTGTACGTGGTGACTCTCTCCTCACTGTACGTGGTTACTCTCTCCTCACTGTACGTGGTGACTCTCTCCTCGCTGTACGTGGTGACTCTCTCCTCACAGTACGTGGTGACTCTCTCCTCACAGTACGTGGTGACTCTCTCCTCGCTGTACGTGGTGACGCTCTCCTCGCTGTACGTGGTGATTCTATCCTCGCTGTACGTTGTGTCGCTCTCCTCGCTGTACGTGGTGACTCCTCGCTATATGTGGTGATGCTCTCCTCATTGTACGTGGTGATGCTCCCCTCGCTGCACATGGTGACGCTCTCCTCGCTGTATGTGGTGACTCTCTCCTCGCTGTACGTGGTGATTCTCTCCTCGCTGTACGTGGTGATTCTCTCCTCGCTGTACGTGGTGACTCTCCTCGCTGTACGCGGTGACTCTCCTCGCTGTACGTGGTGACTTTCTCCACGTTGTACGCGGTTACTCTCTCCTCGCTGTACATGGTGACTCTCTCCTCGATGTACATGGTGACTCTCTCCTCGCTGTACGTGGTGACTCTCTCCTTGCTGTACGTGGTGACTCTCTCCTCGCTGTATGTGGTGACTCCTCGCTGTACGTGGTGACTCCTTGCTGCACGTGGTGACGCTTTCCACGCTGAACGATGTGACCCTCTCCTTGCTGAACGCGGTGACTCCTCGCTGTACGTGGTGACGCTCTCCTCGCTGTACGTGGTGACTCTCTCCTCGCTGTATGTGGTGACTCTCTCCTCACAGTACGTGGTGACTCTCTCCTCGCTGTACGTGGTGACGCTCTCCTCGCTGTACGTGGTGACTCTCTCCTCGCTGTACGTGGTGTCGCTCTCCTCGCTGTACGTGGTGACTCCTCGCTATATGTGGTGATGCTCTCCTCGCTGTACGTGGTGATGCTCCCCTCGCTGCACATGGTGACGCTCTCCTCGCTGTATGTGGTGACTCTCCTCGCTGTATGTGGTGACTCTCCTCGCTGTATGTGGTGGCTCTCTCCTCGCTGTATGTGGTGACTCTCTCCTCGCTGTATGTGGTGACTCTCCTCGCTGTATGTGGTGACTCTCCTCGCTGTACGTGGTGACTCTCTCCTCGCTGTACGTGGTGACTCTCTCCTCGCTGTACGTGGTGACGCTCTCCTCGCTGTACGTGGTGACGCTCTCCTCGCTGCACATGGTGACGCTCTCCTCGCTGTATGTGGTGGCTCTCTCCTCGCTGTATGTGGTGACTCTCTCCTCGCTGTATGTGGTGACTCTCTCCTCGCTGTACGTGGTGACTCTCTCCTCGCTGTATATGTGGTGACTCTCTCCTCGCTGTACGTGGTGATTCTCTCCTCGCTGTACGTGGTGACTCCTCGCTGTACGCGGTGACTCTCCTCGCTGTACGTGGTGACTCTGTCCTTGCTGTACATGGTGATACTCTCCTCGCTGTACATGGTGATACTCTCCTCGCTGTACGTGGTGACTCTCTCCTCGCTGTACGTGGTGACTCTCTCCTTGCTGTACGTGGTGACTCTCTCCTCGCTGTATGTGGTGACTCCTCGCTGTACGTGGTGACTCTCTCCTTGCTGTACGTGGTGACTCTCTCCTCGCTGTACGCGGTGACTCTCCTCGCTGTACGTGGTGACTCTCTCCACGCTGTACGCGGTTACTCTCTCCTCGCTGTACATGGTGATACTCTCCTCGCTGTACGTGGTGACTCTCTCCTCGATGTACATGGTGACTCTCTCCTTGCTGTACGTGGTGACTCTCTCCTCGCTGTATGTGGTGACTCCTCGCTGCACGTGGTGACGCTTTCCTCGCTGAACGCGGTGACTCCTCGCTGTATGTGATGACTCTCTCCTCGCTGAACGCGGTGACTCCTCGCTGTACGTGGTGACGCTCTCCTCGCTGTACGTGGTGACTCTCTCCTCACAGTACGTGGTGACTCTCTTCTCGCTGTAGGTGGTGACGCTCTCCTCGCTGTACGTGGTGACTCTATCCTCGCTGTACGTGGTGTCGCTCTCCTCGCTGTACATGGTGACTCCTCGCTATATGTGGTGATGCTCTCCTCGCTGTACGTGGTGATGCTCCCCTCGCTGCACATGGTGACGCTCTCCTCGCTGTATGTGGTGACTCTCCTCGCTGTATGTGGTGGCTCTCTCCTCACTGTACGTGGTGACTCTCTCCTCGCTGTACGTGGTGACTCTCTCCTCGCTGTACGTGGTGATTCTCTCCTCGCTGTACGTGGTGACTCTCCTCGCTGTACGTGGTGACTCTGTCCTTGCTGTACATGGTGACTCTCTCCTTGCTGCACGTGGTGACTCTCTCCTCGCTGTACGTGGTGACTCTCTCCTCGCTGTACGTGGTGACTCCTCGCTGTACGTGGAGACGCTCTCCTCGCTGTACGTGGTGACTCTCTCCTCGCTGTACGTGGTTACTCTCTCCTCACTGTACGTGGTGACTCTCTCCTCACTGTACGTGGTGACTCTCTCCTCGCTGTACGTGGTGACGCTCTCCTCGCTGTACGTGGTTACTCTCTCCTCACTGTACGTGGTGACTCTCTCCTCACAGTACGTGGTGACTCTCTCCTCGCTGTACGTGGTGACGCTCTCCTCGCTGTACGTGGTGACTCTCTCCTCGCTGTACGTGGTCGCACAACCACCTCTCACCATTGGTGTTCATTAGACCTCAGCGTTCCATGTCCCGGCCGTCCTGCGTGTGGTGGAACGGAGAGACGCGGAATATCTAGATGAAGGTGACATAGGGGGTAATTCCAAGTTGAGCGCAGCAGGAAATTTTTTAGCAGCTGGGCAAAACCATGTGCACTGCAGGGGAGACAGATATAACATGTGCAGAGAGAGTTAGATTTGGGTGGGTTATTTTATTTCTGTGCAGGGTAAATACTGGCTGCTTTATTTTTACAATGCAAATTAGATTGCAGATTGAACACACCCCACCCAAATCTAACTCTCTCTGCACATGTTATATCTGCCCCACCTGCAGTGCACATGGTTTTGCCCAACTGCTAACAAAAATCCTGCTGCGATCAACTTGGAATTACCCCCATAGAAAGCTATTGCATGTTATTAGTAAAAGTGATTAAATTGCCCCGCCATGAACTACAGAGTTTATAATGAAGCAGATATTTATTCTCTGACGATGTAGGTGATAATTTGCATATATGCGCATTGGGGTGAGCGCGTCCTGCCTTTGGAGACTAATTGCTTATTTCACTGTGTTTGAAGATAAAATGTGTTGGGCTGAAGCGCTGCGTTCCCCGAGCACAGACATTAATAATGGATGGCGGCACAGGAGAGGAAGTGATGGGAATTTATTGTGATCGTTTACTTTGTACAGAACAGAATCCTAACATCATAAAAGTAAAATAATCACATATAGAGTAAAGTAAATAATACGCAGCATTACAGGGACCAAGGAACGAGCAACAATATATAATGCAGTCATGGGGTGGAACCCTTCATTTATTGCCGGATAATTCCATCTGACGTTTCTCTGCGCAGCTTTCCGAGTTGCTGACGTGTTACCCCACTCCAGGCTTATACGCTTAGCGCCATCAGCAAATACGGACCCCGCACTTTCCAGGCCATCGCCGCGGGTGCTTTAGCAAAACATTAAAATACTGGAGACACCGTACTCCGTAAGGGCGATTTTTATTGCGAAGGACAGAGCTTCTGTTAACAGCTGCCTTTCGCTTCTCCGATGGGCCCTGGACTTCTGGGTTTATGACCCGGGAGTCGAGCTGCGCATGCGCAGAGTGACGGGGCGGCCGCGGGGCATGCTGGGAGGGCTCCAGTTGGATCCCTCTCACCAGCAGTGCGGAGAGAAGTCCATAGACCCCAACGGCCAGCAGTCAGTACATTCAGAAAATGCGGTAATCGGGGGATTTACAGCATGCTCCATTTAGTACATCCCACCCTAAGTGTTTAGCAGCAGAGTTCTTATTCACACACCTCTGTAGGGCTGTAGTGTCGCCCAGAAGTGGGCGTTTCTAGGCAAATCAGGCTGTGTTTTGGGCAGGGACGTATTAAGGGCCACACGGGCCAGGGCCTATTGAGAGAAGGGGAGGAGGTGAAACCATTGTTGTGTGGGTGTGGCCAGTTGGGTGTGGGTGTGGCCAGTGACATGTGGGCGTGTACATCACTTACATTATCAGCCCCAGTGTCTCCCTAATTAGGGAAAAGTAGAAAACTTGCATTATTTTGTGAGGAAACACAATTTAAAAAATGATGATTTATGGCCGACTGTGTGGCCGGATGTTGTGGTGATGGGCCTATTTTATGTGGGGGCCTGAGGCTGTACACCCATCCACCCCATTGTTCATCTAACCCTGGGTTTGGGTGCGGTTGTACAGACCTACACACACACAGATCACACTTTAAATAGTACATCTTAACAAAAACTTTTATGGAAAGAAATGTGTATATGCATTGCACTATGCCCTAAGTGATTGACATTTGGGAGCATTGCTCATGGGACATTCTCACATGTAGTAAGTAGTATGGCAATTATCCTGACCTAGTGTGAAATGACCAAGTCTCATCAATGCCCTCCAGGAGGTATTCATGTGTGTCTCTATGTAAAATCCCCAGAGACACCCAGGAGGATATATATAAATATATATATATATATATATATATATCCAAAAAATGGTCGCACTCACATCTTCAAAGGAGACAACGACTGGGGTGATCACTCCAGAATGCAAAGGCATTCAAATTATAGAACAGACAGTAGAGGCACTCTCCAGAATTCATAAAGATGCAAAAAGGTGAATTTATTTATACGTTACACAATACACTCGAATGGTATTCCTTGATATGTCCTCAAGCGCTTTCGGCCCACAGAGGGCCTTCCTCAGGAGGCAGTATGTAATAATTCCATCAGAACATAAGACCAAACACAGGGTCTACCCGGATATCCAGCAGTAAGCTGGGTTATGCCTGACAGGCTCTATATACACCAGTGATCAATTAGAATTTGGCGCTAAACACGCCCCTAATATGACCTCATATCAAATGCGACATAATTATACAAACTAACATCTAAAGCAATCAGTACAAAATAAATACCAAAATTTCCCAACCAAGAAGGGGTAATGCAGGACACACTTATACTTAGCGGCCAGGCTCCATGTGACACAAGTGGGCAAAGCCCGTCCGTTGTAAACACTAATAGCGGACATTCCCCGTCCACAGCTGCTGAGTACAGACGGACCGCAGTGACGTGCGTAACTAGGCAACAAGCCGCACTTCCTGTCTGTGAAACGCACGTGTCACAAAGACGGAAGTAAAGCTGGAACGCATATCGGAACTCTCTTAGACAGAATAAAGACATCCAGTCTGTCAAATCCAAGTAAATTCTGAATTAATTCACTCCAATACGGAATCTATATTAAATAACATGGGACCTAGCCAGTTTAGTGTGTACCTCATTCCCCGGTGTAAAGAGCCAATCAGCTGCAGTTAAAAACCCCAAAGTTAAAGATAATAAACACACAATATACAAACCATAAGGGAATATACAAAAAATACACAAAAGAATTTAGTATTGATCAGACCATACAATGGGTACCCACTATTGCTGTATTATCTCTATGCAAAACTTGATATATAAATAAATAAATAGGATACCTCTTCATACAAAGATGAAGAAAATCTTATGATCCAATTAGTGGGTAACCCCAGTCGACCAATATTAAATCAAAAAAAACAAAAGAAACAGCCTTAGCTATAAAATATCATAATCACCACATATCCAGACAATAAAAATTCCTACATATGTATATACATATACCTATAGGTGTCGGTCAGAGCATATCACTACCCCTAATCAAAGATATTTTTTTAAAACAAACATCTATACGGGAAGATATGTATCAAAAGTGCTATTGCACAATCTATATCCACCATAGTCAACGTAGAAAAAAATTAAGAGGGTTAGATTCATTAAGTCCATAGGGGGACACTGAACCCAGTCTGTGGATCCACCTCGCTTCCAACTTCTTTAATAGGAGTGATCGATCCCCACCCCTCTTAGGAACCGGAACCCAGTCAATGATCCGGCACTTCAAGGACGCCACTTGATGTCCTAATGTTAGGAAATGTTGGGCCACCGGTTTGTCAGTCTGTCCTGTCAACAATGCCTTGTGAATTGAACTCCGATGGTTCGCCATCCTCTCCCTAAAGGTGCATGTGGTCATTCCCACATAGGGGAGGCCACAAGGGCAGAGGAGCATGTAAATTACATGATCGAGTCGGCAATGCAGCCGAAATCTAATATTAATCATTTTCCCACTTCGGGGATGCGGAAATTTATCTCCAGCCAACATGGAACGACATGTCACGCATCCAAGACATTTTACACAACCCTTCTTTTGTGGTTGCAGCCAACCACTTTCTTCCTTGGTGAGTCGCTTCGCTGGGTGCATGAGGAGCTGTTTCAGACTACGGCCACGTCTGTATGCCATCATGGGCGGTTGTTCAAACAGTCCCTTTAATTTAGGGTCAGACTTCAATATTGGCCAATGTCGTCTTAATGATGATCCAATGTTGGTGGATTTACCATC
Organism: Pseudophryne corroboree; assembly: GCF_028390025.1. Lineage (NCBI taxonomy): Eukaryota > Metazoa > Chordata > Amphibia > Anura > Myobatrachidae > Pseudophryne > Pseudophryne corroboree. Next base: position 801,945,923 of record NC_086446.1, on the reverse strand, counting down.
AAATTGTGTAACGTATATCATACGTGCCTCCTTCGGTGGTGCAGACCTTATGCATTTTGTTCGTGCCCTCATCAAGCAGGTATCAATAGTACTCTTTTTGTACCCCCTTTCCAAAAAGCGGCTCTTCATCTCCAGAATCTGTGTTTCAGCTTTTACTGGATCAGTATTGTTCCTCAATACCCGCATGAACTGGGAGATGGGTAAGCTTGATTTTAATGCCGGTGGGTGGTTACTTGTTGCGTGTAAGATCGTATTCCGATCCGTCTCCTTTCTGAATAGGGTGGTTCCTAATTTATTCCCCTTACGAAAGATTGTGAGGTCCAAAAAATTGATAGAATCCCCACTAATCTGACCAGTGAAGCGTACTGTGGATTCTAAACTGTTTAAGTGTTCCAACATACAGTTAAATTCAAACTCAGTGCCGTCCCATAGCATAAATATATCGTCTATAAAACGCTTATAATAAATGATTTTACTGCCATATGTAGGTAAGATATTAATCATCTCATATTGATGCATAAAAATGCCTGCATAGATAGGGGCCACATTGGAACCCATAGCAGTTCCTGAGCACTGTATGAAATAATCATTTTGGTACATGAAATGATTATTCAGCAAAATCAATTCCAAGAATTCCAATAACCCCTCAATGGGGATTGACAAAGTCCCTACTGTAATAAGTAGCTCCCTTACTGCTTCAAGACCCAGATCATGGGGAATTATAGTATATAATGATGACACATCAAGTGTCGCCAACAGAGTTCCTTCGTCTAGGTCACCAAGTTCCATGATTTTAATAAGGAAATCCCCAGTGTCTTTTAAGTAGCTAGGGATAAATGGGGTCAGTTCCTGTAAAAAAGAGTCTACAAACATCGCTAATGGTTGTAAGAGAGACCCTCTGGCTGATATAATCGGCCTTCCCGGGGGGCTGATCAAGGACTTATGAATCTTGGGTAGAGTGTATAGTATAGGACAGATGGGCTGTTCAACCTTCAAAAAAAGGGATATCTGTTCAGTCAGCCACCCCTGGCTGACCGATCTATCAACCAGAGAGTCAACCTTCTTTTTAATAAATGGCATCGGATTGGTATCACATTTAGTATAAGTATTCACATCGGATAACTGGCGCCTGACCTCAGCATCATAGCTCTGAAAATTCTGAATGACTACGGCCCCACCTTTATCGGCGGGCCTGATGACGATACTATCATTGTTACGTAGATCATTCAGAGCCTTGCGTTGCTCAGGCGTCAGATTCCCAAATGTTCTATCAGGCATGTTATTGAAATCGTTCTCAGTCATTCTCAGGAACGTCCGTATGCTAGCGCTACAGGTCGGTGGATCAAAGCTACTAGGTTTCTTCAGAACAGCAGATCTAGTTGTCCCTATCTCAAGATTCCCTGTTTTGTCACTGAAAAACTCTCTCAACCTTAGCTTCCGGCCAAATTTATATTGGTCGACTGCCAGGTTAAAGTCATCATGTCTGGCTGTTGGCACAAAAGATAAACCGAGAGCCAAGAGGGAGGTCTCATTAGTAGTGAGATTATAATCAGAGAGATTAAAAATATTGGTTAAACTTTCTTCCTTCTCCCGCTTCTCTTTAAAACCGCCTCTTCTTGGGTGGGGTCTTCTATTTCTACTCGGTTTTTTGCTGCCGCCACCGGTCTGCCTCTGCCTAAAAAACCACTTGGAGGTCTAGATCCCAGGGAATCTGAATCTGAAGCTGAGTGGGATGTCGATGAGTCTGCACCCGGTTGGTATCTATTACGGAAAGGTCTATTTTGTCTAAACCGTCTAGAATTACCTGTTCCACCCGTTAACCATCTGTATACCTGATGGGTAGCATAGTCATGATTCACCGCCTGTAGCTTTTGTCGTCCCATAGTATGCTCAGGCTCTTTGCTTTGAGATATGTGATTGTATTTTGTCTGTAAAAGATCTAGGTGTTTTGGGGCTATACTTCAGAGTCTAGTCCCCTTAGCCACCATATGTTGTTAGGTTATTGAGAATGACCCAATCAGGTACTCCTTCTTTTGATGAAGGCCTCCTCTTAGCAGCTGAAAATCAAGTAGTTTCATTAACAGATGATGACGCAGAAAAAGTGTATTTTGATCACCTTGAATTTAAATCATTACCTGCTGAGAAGTCCATTGATTTATTCCATAGAATTACTCGTTTGAAACGTCGGGAGGTTGAGCTTACGCTCCATGGCCAGTTCCTTTCAGAATATCACCGCTCCAAAAAAATACCACGAGGATTTCGGGTGAGCAATACTCCCACCATTGGTAGAACCAACGCTGCTTTTTGCACCAAATGGTGTGGAGTATTAAATAAGTGCTCACTCGATCTCATCTTATTAGTTATTGAAGAGGTTGGTTTGGAGTTGGTGAAAATTCGTGAAGAAATTGTCAAATTTGAAAAAACCCATCACCAGACTTTGAAATCGGATAAAACCGATACCTGGTGTGAAAAGATTCAAACACAGGTTGATACGTTTAAAGACGAATTGGTAACATTTAAAAGGAAAAAGCTACAGGCGGTGAATCATGACTATGCTACCCATCAGGTATACAGATGGTTAACGGGTGGAACAGGTAATTCTAGACGGTTTAGACAAAATAGACCTTTCCGTAATAGATACCAACCGGGTGCAGACTCATCGACATCCCACTCAGCTTCAGATTCAGATTCCCTGGGATCTAGACCTCCAAGTGGTTTTTTAGGCAGAGGCAGACCGGTGGCGGCAGCAAAAAACCGAGTAGAAATAGAAGACCCCACCCAAGAAGAGGCGGTTTTAAAGAGAAGCGGGAGAAGGAAGAAAGTTTAACCAATATTTTTAATCTCTCTGATTATAATCTCACTACTAATGAGACCTCCCTCTTGGCTCTCGGTTTATCTTTTGTGCCAACAGCCAGACATGATGACTTTAACCTGGCAGTCGACCAATATAAATTTGGCCGGAAGCTAAGGTTGAGAGAGTTTTTCAGTGACAAAACAGGGAATCTTGAGATAGGGACAACTAGATCTGCTGTTCTGAAGAAACCTAGTAGCTTTGATCCACCGACCTGTAGCGCTAGCATACGGACGTTCCTGAGAATGACTGAGAACGATTTCAATAACATGCCTGATAGAACATTTGGGAATCTGACGCCTGAGCAACGCAAGGCTCTGAATGATCTACGTAACAATGATAGTATCGTCATCAGGCCCGCCGATAAAGGTGGGGCCGTAGTCATTCAGAATTTTCAGAGCTATGATGCTGAGGTCAGGCGCCAGTTATCCGATGTGAATACTTATACTAAATGTGATACCAATCCGATGCCATTTATTAAAAAGAAGGTTGACTCTCTGGTTGATAGATCGGTCAGCCAGGGGTGGCTGACTGAACAGATATCCCTTTTTTTGAAGGTTGAACAGCCCATCTGTCCTATACTATACACTCTACCCAAGATTCATAAGTCCTTGATCAGCCCCCCGGGAAGGCCGATTATATCAGCCAGAGGGTCTCTCTTACAACCATTAGCGATGTTTGTAGACTCTTTTTTACAGGAACTGACCCCATTTATCCCTAGCTACTTAAAAGACACTGGGGATTTCCTTATTAAAATCATGGAACTTGGTGACCTAGACGAAGGAACTCTGTTGGCGACACTTGATGTGTCATCATTATATACTATAATTCCCCATGATCTGGGTCTTGAAGCAGTAAGGGAGCTACTTATTACAGTAGGGACTTTGTCAATCCCCATTGAGGGGTTATTGGAATTCTTGGAATTGATTTTGCTGAATAATCATTTCATGTACCAAAATGATTATTTCATACAGTGCTCAGGAACTGCTATGGGTTCCAATGTGGCCCCTATCTATGCAGGCATTTTTATGCATCAATATGAGATGATTAATATCTTACCTACATATGGCAGTAAAATCATTTATTATAAGCGTTTTATAGACGATATATTTATGCTATGGGACGGCACTGAGTTTGAATTTAACTGTATGTTGGAACACTTAAACAGTTTAGAATCCACAGTACGCTTCACTGGTCAGATTAGTGGGGATTCTATCAATTTTTTGGACCTCACAATCTTTCGTAAGGGGAATAAATTAGGAACCACCCTATTCAGAAAGGAGACGGATCGGAATACGATCTTACACGCAACAAGTAACCACCCACCGGCATTAAAATCAAGCTTACCCATCTCCCAGTTCATGCGGGTATTGAGGAACAATACTGATCCAGTAAAAGCTGAAACACAGATTCTGGAGATGAAGAGCCGCTTTTTGGAAAGGGGGTACAAAAAGAGTACTATTGATACCTGCTTGATGAGGGCACGAACAAAATGCATAAGGTCTGCACCACCGAAGGAGGCACGTATGATATACGTTACACAATTTGATGGTAAATCCACCAACATTGGATCATCATTAAGACGACATTGGCCAATATTGAAGTCTGACCCTAAATTAAAGGGACTGTTTGAACAACCGCCCATGATGGCATACAGACGTGGCCGTAGTCTGAAACAGCTCCTCATGCACCCAGCGAAGCGACTCACCAAGGAAGAAAGTGGTTGGCTGCAACCACAAAAGAAGGGTTGTGTAAAATGTCTTGGATGCGTGACATGTCGTTCCATGTTGGCTGGAGATAAATTTCCGCATCCCCGAAGTGGGAAAATGATTAATATTAGATTTCGGCTGCATTGCCGACTCGATCATGTAATTTACATGCTCCTCTGCCCTTGTGGCCTCCCCTATGTGGGAATGACCACATGCACCTTTAGGGAGAGGATGGCGAACCATCGGAGTTCAATTCACAAGGCATTGTTGACAGGACAGACTGACAAACCGGTGGCCCAACATTTCCTAACATTAGGACATCAAGTGGCGTCCTTGAAGTGCCGGATCATTGACTGGGTTCCGGTTCCTAAGAGGGGTGGGGATCGATCACTCCTATTAAAGAAGTTGGAAGCGAGGTGGATCCACAGACTGGGTTCAGTGTCCCCCTATGGACTTAATGAATCTAACCCTCTTAATTTTTTTCTACGTTGACTATGGTGGATATAGATTGTGCAATAGCACTTTTGATACATATCTTCCCGTATAGATGTTTGTTTTAAAAAAATATCTTTGATTAGGGGTAGTGATATGCTCTGACCGACACCTATAGGTATATGTATATACATATGTAGGAATTTTTATTGTCTGGATATGTGGTGATTATGATATTTTATAGCTAAGGCTGTTTCTTTTGTTTTTTTTGATTTAATATTGGTCGACTGGGGTTACCCACTAATTGGATCATAAGATTTTCTTCATCTTTGTATGAAGAGGTATCCTATTTATTTATTTATATATCAAGTTTTGCATAGAGATAATACAGCAATAGTGGGTACCCATTGTATGGTCTGATCAATACTAAATTCTTTTGTGTATTTTTTGTATATTCCCTTATGGTTTGTATATTGTGTGTTTATTATCTTTAACTTTGGGGTTTTTAACTGCAGCTGATTGGCTCTTTACACCGGGGAATGAGGTACACACTAAACTGGCTAGGTCCCATGTTATTTAATATAGATTCCGTATTGGAGTGAATTAATTCAGAATTTACTTGGATTTGACAGACTGGATGTCTTTATTCTGTCTAAGAGAGTTCCGATATGCGTTCCAGCTTTACTTCCGTCTTTGTGACACGTGCGTTTCACAGACAGGAAGTGCGGCTTGTTGCCTAGTTACGCACGTCACTGCGGTCCGTCTGTACTCAGCAGCTGTGGACGGGGAATGTCCGCTATTAGTGTTTACAACGGACGGGCTTTGCCCACTTGTGTCACATGGAGCCTGGCCGCTAAGTATAAGTGTGTCCTGCATTACCCCTTCTTGGTTGGGAAATTTTGGTATTTATTTTGTACTGATTGCTTTAGATGTTAGTTTGTATAATTATGTCGCATTTGATATGAGGTCATATTAGGGGCGTGTTTAGCGCCAAATTCTAATTGATCACTGGTGTATATAGAGCCTGTCAGGCATAACCCAGCTTACTGCTGGATATCCGGGTAGACCCTGTGTTTGGTCTTATGTTCTGATGGAATTATTACATACTGCCTCCTGAGGAAGGCCCTCTGTGGGCCGAAAGCGCTTGAGGACATATCAAGGAATACCATTCGAGTGTATTGTGTAACGTATAAATAAATTCACCTTTTTGCATCTTTATGAATTCTGGAGAGTGCCTCTACTGTCTGTTCTATATATATATATATATATACACACACACAATATGGACAAAAGTACTTGGCCGCATCTGTTAATTATGGAATTCAGGTATTTCAATCAGACCCGTTGCCACGGGTGCATAAAATCAAGCACCCAGCCATGCAGTCTCCATTTGCAAACACGGTCATTCTGAAGATCTCAGTGACTTCAGGCGTGGTACTGTTGTAGGACTAGAGATGAACGGGTTCGGTTAGTTGAGATCCGAACCCCTCCGAACTTCACCTATTTTACATGGGTCCAAGGCAGCCTCGTATCTTCCCGCCTTGCTCGGTTAACCCGAACGAGGCCGAACGTCATCATCCCGCTGTCGGATTCTCGCGAGATTCGTATTCTATATAAAGAGCCGCGCATCGCCGCCATTTTCACTCGTGCATTGGAGATTGAACGGAGAGGATGTGGATGCGTGTTCTCCCTGAAAAGCTCCATATCTGATCTTGCAGCTCTGTGTCTCTGCAAGTATCCATTCCATATCTGTGCTGCATTTTTGTGAGCAGTATATATAGTAGTACAGTGCAGCATTTTGGTGACCAACAGTATATAGTTGTACAGTACAGTAGGCCATTGCTGTATCTTGGAAGCCAAGCAGCGTTGGGCCTGGTCAGTACCAGAAAGGGAGACCCTCTGGGAATACCGAGTACTGTAGTATCATGGGACATACCACCCATTGATGTACCCAGGAAAGCAGAAGTGTACTTACTTCCTTCATAACCAGAATTTTAGGTGACAATACACTCTCTCATTGCCCATTCGATAGACACAGATGGGCAAAAGCAGAAGTGACTGGTTCTGCAACATTTTCTCTTATTCTCATCCACAAATGCGGGTTGATACCCAATAAATATTCATTTGCAATCAGCAATTAATACCTTTTACATCAATATCAGACCACGCGTAAATTCTTACCTGTCTAGAAGGAGTCCAGAGTTGGGAAGCCGAATTTCTTGTTCCTCTCTTATGAATATATATATATAACATTTCATAAGTTGATAGAGAGAACAAGAAAGCTCAAATTTTCGCTTTGATGAACGTCAAATATCAACACTCACTTTAAATACAGTGGGTGTGCAGACAAGCAATCTGCCACCTCACAATAAGTGAGTAACATATCTTTATTCTTGATTTCATTCTTTTTTAATGTATTGTTGTTGACACAAATAACAATATTTTCGTCTGTATAGAATATTAAAAGTTAAGTTTTAATTTTTACACCTAGTGTACCTTACATTAACACAACATGTGTACATTGATTGATACAAAGTGTGCCCCAGAGAACAGTCTTTTTCTTTTTGCTTCTTCGCACAAAAAAAACCCTACAATAGTTAGCTCTGTGTCACTGCAAGTATCCATTCCATATCTGTGCTGCATTTTTGTGAGCAGTATATATAGTAGTACAGTGCAGCATTTTGGTGACCAACAGTATATAGTTGTACAGTACAGTAGGCCATTGCTGTATCTTGCAGCTCTGTGTCACTGCAAGTATCCATATCTGTGCTGCATTTTTGTGAGCAGTATATATAGTAGTAGGCCATTGCTATTGATATAATAATATTACTGGCATATAATTCCACACATTAAAAAATGGAGAACAAAAAATGTGGAGGTTGAAATAGGGAAAGATCAAGATCCACTTCCACCTCGTGCTGAAGCTGCTGCCACTAGTCATGGCCGAGACGATCCAATGCCATCAACGTCGTCTGCCAAGGCCGATGCCCAATGTCATAGTAGAGAGCATGTAAAATCCAAAAAGCAAAAGTTCAGTAAAATGACCCAAAAATCTAAATTAAAATCGTCTGATGAGAAGCGTAAACTTGCCAATATGCCATTTACGACACGAAGTGGCAAGGAACGGCTGAGGCCCTGGCCTATGTTCATGGCTAGTGGTTCAGATTCACATGAGGATGGAAGCACTCATCCTCTCACTAGAAAACTGAAAAGAGTTAAGATGGCAAAAGCACAGCAAAGAACTGTGCGTTCTTCTAAATCACAAATCCACAAGGAAAGTCCAATTGTGTCAGTTGCGATGCCTGACCTTCCCAACACTGGACGTGAAGAGCATGCGCCTTCCACCATTTGCACGCCCCCTGCAAGTGCTGGAAGGAGCACCCACAGTCCAGTTCCTGATAGTCAAATTGAAGATGTCACTGTTGAAGTACACCAGGATGAGGATATGGGTGTTGTTGGCGCTGAGGAGGAAATTGACAAGGAGGATTCTGATGGTGAGGTGGTTTGTTTAAGTCAGGCACCCGGGGAGACACCTGTTGTCCGTGGGATGAATAAGGCCATTGACATGCCTGGTCAAAATACCCCAAAAATCACCTCTTCGGTGTGGAATTATTTAAACACAAATGCGGACAACAGGTGTCAAGCCGTGTGTTGCCTTTGTCAAGCTGTAATAAGTAGGGGTAAGGACGTTAACCACCTCGGAACATCCTCCCTTATACGTCACCTGGAGCGCATTCATCAGAAGTCATTGACAAGTTCAAAAACTTTGGGTGACAGCGGAAGCAGTCCACTGACAACTAAATCCCTTCTTCCTCTTGTAACCAAGCTCCCAGTGCAAACCACTCCACCAACTCCCTCAGTGTCAATTTCCTCCTTAGACAGGAACGCCAATAGTCCTGCAGGCCATGTCACTGGCAAGTCTGACGAGTCCTCTCCTGACTGGGATTCCTACGATGGATCCTTCAGTGTAACGCCTACTGCTGCTGGCGCTGTTGTTCATCATCCCAGAGGGGAAGTCGGAAGACCACTTGTACTACTTCCAGTAAGCAATTGACTGTCCAACAGTCCTTTGCGAGGAAGATGAAATATCACAGCAGTCATCCTGTTGCAAAGCAGATAACTCAGGCCTTGGCAGCTGTGTTGGTGTTAGACGTGCGTCCGGTATCCGGCGTTAGTTCACAGGGACTTAGAGAATTTCTTGAGTTAGTGTGTCCCCGGTACCAAATACCATCTAGGCAGGCGATACCGAGAATGTACACAGGCGTCAGAAAAAGACTCACCAGAGTCCTAAAAATTGCAGTTGTACCCAATGTCCACTTAACCACGGACATGTGGACAAGTGGAGCAGGACAGACTCAGGACTATATGACTGTGACAGCCCACTGGATAGATGTATTGCCTCCCGCAGCAAGAACAGCGGCGGCACCAGTAGCAGCATCTCGCAAACGCCAACTTGTTCCTAGGCAGGCTACGCTTTGTATCACCGCTTTCCATAAGAGGAACACAGCTGACAACCTCTTATGGAAACTGAGGAACATCATCGCAGAACGGCTTACCCAATTGGACTCTCCTGGGGATTTGTGACATCGGACAATGCCACCAATATTGTGCGTGCATTACATGTGGGCAAATTCCAGCACGTCCCATGTTTTGCACATACATTGAATTTGGTGGTGCAGAATTTTGTTAAAAACGACCGGGGCGTGCCAGAGATGCTGTCGGTGGCCCGAAGAATTGCGGGCCACTTTCGGCATTCAGCCACCGCGTGCCAAAGATTGGAGCACCAGCAAACAGTCCTGAACCTGCCCCGCCATCATCTGAAGCAAGAGGTGGTAACGAGGTGGAATTCAACCCTCTATATGCTTCAGAGGATGGAGGAGCAGCAAAAGGCCATTCAAGCCTATACATCTGCCTACGATATAGGCAAAGGAGGGGGAATGCACCTGACTCGAGCGCAGTGGAGAATGATTTCCATGTTGCGCAAGGTTCTGCAACCCTTTGAACTTGCCACACGTGAAGTCAGTTCAGACACTGCCAGCCTGAGTCAGGTCATTCCCCTCATCAGGCTTTTGCAGAAGCAGCTGGAGAGATTGAAGGAGGAGCTAAAACGGAGCGATTCCGCTAGGCATGTGGGACTTGTGGATGGAGCCCTTCATTTGCTTAACCAGGATTCACGGGTGGTCAATCTGTTGAAATCAGAGCACTACATTTTGGCAACCGTGCTCGATCCTAGGTTTAAAGCCTACGTTGTATCTCTCTTTCCGGCAGACACAAGTCTGCAGAGGTTCAAAGACCTGCTGGTGAGACACTTGTCAAGTCAAGCGGAACGTGACCCGCCAACAGCTCCTCCCTCATTTTCTCCCGCCACTGGAGCTGCCAGGAAAAGGATCAGATTTCCAAAACCACCCGCTGGCGGTGATGCAGGGCAGTCAGGAGCGAAAACTGACATCTGGTCCGGACTGAAGGACCTGCCAACGATTACTGACATGTCGTCTACTGTCACTGCATATAATTCTGTCACCATTGAAAGAATGGTGGAGGATTATATGAGTGACAGCACCAAGTAGGCACGTCAGACAGTCCGTACGTATACTGGCAGGAAAAAGAGGCAATTTGGAGGCCCTTGCACAAACTAGCTTTATTTTACCTAAGTGTCCCCCCCTCCAGTGTGTACTCCGAAAGAGTGTTTAGTGCAGCCGGTCACCTTGTCAGCAATCGGCGTACGAGGTTACTTCCAGAAAATGTGGAGAAGATGATGTTCATCAAAATGAATTATTATCAATTCCTCCGTGGAGACATTCACCAGCAATTGCCTCCAGAAAGTACACAGGGACCTGAGATGGTGGATTCTAGTGAGGACGAATTAATACTCTGTGAGGAGGGGGATGTACACAGTGAAAGGGGTGAGGAATCGGAAGATGATGATGAGATGGACATCTTGCCTCTGTAGAGCCAGTTTGTGCAAGGAGAGATTGATTGCTTCTTTTTTTGATGGGCGCCCAAACCAACCAGTCATTTCAGCCACAGTCGTGTGGCAGACCCTGTGGCTGAAATGATGGGTTTGTTAAAGTGTGCATGTCCTGTTTATACCATACTTACCTACTTTCTGGCAGCCCTCTCCGGGAGAGAGCTGCCTGGTCGGCTCAGTGGAGGGGCTGTCCGGGACAATGACGAGAGGAGGGGGCGGGGAGGAGGCGGAATGAGGCGTGGTGGAGGCGAGTCGGAGGTGGTACGAGGGCGGGGTTACAGTGACACCGCGTTTAAGCCACGCCCCCGCTATGTAATGCCGCTTTAACCGGTATTTTACAGCAGGGGGCGTGACTACAATGACGCGATTCATGTTGAATCGCGTCATCGAGTGTCCGGACCGCCCACTTTACTCTCAAAGTGGGCGGCCGGGCAGGTGGGAAGTGAAAAGTCGGGATACTTGTCTGCTCTTACGGGGGGCCAGGACGGTCACCCGATTTTCAGGAGCCTCCCGGCCATTCCGGGAGAGTAGGCAAGTATGGTTTATACAACATAAGGGTGGGTGGGAGGGCCCAAGGACAATTCCATCTTGCACCTCTTTTTTTAATTTATTTATCTTTGCATCCTGTCTGACACTACAGTGCCACTCCTAGATGGGCCAGGTGTTTGTGTCGGCCACTTTGGTCGCTTAGCTTAGCCATCCAGCGACCTCGGTGCAAATTTTAGGACTAAAAATAATATTGTGAGATGTGAGGTGTTCAGAATAGACTGAAAATGAGTGGAAATTATGGTTATTGAGGTTAATAATACTATGGGATCAAAATGACCCCCAAATTCTATGATTTAAGCTGTTTTTGAGGGGGTTTTGAAAAAAATACACCCGAATCTAAAACACACCTGAATCCGACAAAAAATTTTCAGGGAGGTTTTGCCAAAACGCGTCCGAATCCAAAACACGGCCGCGGAACCGAATCCAAAACCAAAACACAAAACCCAAAAAATTTCCGGTGCACATCTCTAGCATAGGACGCCACCTTTGCAATAAGACGGTTCATGAAATTCCATCCCTGCTGGATATTCCACTGTCAGCTGTGATAATGGGGTCTATTATGAAGCAGTGAAGAGTGGAGAAGTTGCCCATGGCAACCAATCAGTGTTTAGGTAACATTTATAAACTGCATGCTATAAAATTATGCATAGCAGCTGATTGGTTGCCATGGGCAACTACTCCACTGGCTCACTTCTCCACTCTTTTCACTGCTTCATGAATAGACCCCATTATTAGAAAGTAGAAGACCACGTAAATGATACCAACGCTCTGCTGATTCCACAGCTGAAGAGCTCAGAACTTCCACTGGCATTAATGTAAGCACAAACACTGTGTGGTGGGAGCTTGATGGAACGGGTTTCCATGGCCGAGCAGCTGCATGCCAGCCTCACATCACCAAGTTCAATGCCAAGCGTCTGATGGAGTGGTGTAAAGCACGCCAACACTGGACTGTGGAGCAGTGGGAACGTGTTCTGTGGGGGGACGATTCACGCTTCTCTGTTTGGAAGTCAGATGGGCGAGTCTGGGTTTGGCGGATGCTGGGAGAACGTTACCTGCGTGATTGCATTGTGCCAACGGTGAGGTTTGGTGAAGGAGGGGTAATGGTAGGGGACTGTTTCTCAGGGTTTGGTCCTTATCTCCAGTGAAGGACAATCTTACTGCTTCAGCATAACAAGACATTTAGACAATGCCATGCTTCCAACTTTGTGGCAACAGTTTGGTGAAGGCCCTTTTCTATTCCAACATGATCTTCCAAGAAGAGAGGAAGCTGTTATAGCTGCAGAAGGGGGACCAGCTCCGTATTACAGTATATGTATTTATATACAACGTCATTACAGTCCCTGTTGTTCACTTCCTTTGTAGTGCATGATATATTTATTTATATGTTGTCAGACGGTCGGCCTAATTGGGGTTGTTTCTAGACAACTTGGCTTCCAGTGCGCACACTAAATAATGTCGTGGTCCCCCATACATATAAAAAAATAACATTGGCACGTGGGCCCTCCAAAAGGGGGTGGGGCCTTGCTGTAATGGGTGTGGCTTTGCTGCACTGGGTGTGGTCTTGCAAGAAAAGGCTACTTTTCACTGATGTAGTGTCCCTTACACCATATAATGCCCCTTGCACCATATTAAGCCACAGTAATGCCCCTGATACCATATTATGCCCAACACAGTAATGCCCCTGTCACCACATTATGCCCTCACTGTAGTACAGGCTGCCACAGTATCTGCTCTTTGTCAAGGTGATCTGCTCGTTATCAGTGGATCCCTCTGGCCCTCGCTGCCTCAGGTCTCTAGGGAAGCTCATTGCACTGTTTGTGCCTCCCCCAGTTCAAAATATTGAAAATGACCTTCTCAAAATGGCTGCCGCCTCCTCTAGCATTACTTAATAATTGCCTTCTATTAGGCGGCGGACATTTTAGGAGGGACATTTTCAATAACATTCCAGACGGAACACTAACATGCAGTTGCCGTGGCGCCCTGTGCGATCGCACGACTTGCAGGGCCCTAGAAGTCTTCACCTGCTATATCCTGCGACAGCAGATTGCACCAGATGCAGTTCTGTTCTCCGGCTGTTCTGGGATGAGCCCAGGTCTCCTAGGTCTGCCCTCTGTCAGCTACCATGCAGGGACTGTCCAGGGTGAGGGACCCGCGGGAATCATCCGGCACCAATCAGGTGGTGTGGCCGCAGCTTGTCTACGCATACACAGCAGTGGGCAGTACCAGGTGCCGATCACAGGAGCCTGGTGATCAGATCGTTACTCACCCACTGCGCAGTGGGTGGAGTCAGCAGCAGGCAGTTACTGGCGGTAAAAGGGAATTCCCTATTAACCCAATTAGTCCACTGGGTTCAAACAAATCTGTGATCGCCTGGCGCAGTGAGGCGCATCCGGTCGCGGCCACCTTTTACATTACATCATGGATTAAGGACGCGTATGTACAGTGCGCACATTGAAACTTCCCGTAATAGTCACCTTGCCGTACGTACCGCGGCCCTGATGTAATAGACTATAAAGTGTTTCTCCTCAGAGTAATTAAATGGCATTTGGGCCTCAGGTCTGTTTGGAGCATTTAGCTGCGACTTATTATACACAGTGAGTGTGACAAGCATCCTGTCTGTGACGCGCAGCGTTGCGCTGTATCGCAGGATTAATCACCCGGCTTTATGCTCACATTTACAGTAACACTTCCACTGGCAGACATAGAAAAATAAATATTTCTCCGCCGCCCAAGGAGAATCTTGTCACTTTCTGTAAGAACGCTGGCGGAGAACCCAAGTGCCCGACATCCACAGCAGCCGGAATTCATTGACGCCACATCTTCTAAATTGCAATTTTCAAGGTCAGAGACAGCAGGGAAGTAACTGTCCTGTATAATTCCCATCCCCGATGTGTGATCCGGGACACGCTCATTATAGCAGGGAGAACGTGGCCTTGCTCACCCAGGTGCTGCCCTGATACAACCAATTAGGGATTAAACGCGGTGACAAAGGCGATTTGCTTCCTCTACACATTACAGCGAATGTATCGACACAACGACACCTGCAGCGGGACCCTTGTGTTACGTGGCTGCTCCGCCGCCTAAATAGGTCTCTGATTCCCACAAATGCTGAACGTTCCCCGAACAGGAATGATGAATGAGAAATAAGCCAAAGTAACATCGTCAATGTCGCCTGAGTGTTTTATTCAGTGTGGCAGAAATATGCCTCAGATGTGATAGATTTCCATTACTGAATCCGTGCGCTCATCCAAGATAACTCAGCCGATTACACTTACCGGGCAGAGCAATTTTAATTAGCGCAGGAGACACCCATTGGGGTCTGTCTGGCAAGGAGAGATGGCCACAAACGTTGTCACTCCCATTGCCCGGTGCAGTTCTGAGCATGTACGTTATAGAACCGGTGTACCAGCCTTACTATCGGTCCTCAGGGGCCGGGAGCGGACAAGTAACATCTGGAGAGGGCTCACCTCAGCACTCAGGGCATCATTTAAGATTACCGGACTGGCTGTAGTAATTTCAGATTGGCGGTGACCCAATCCTTCAGCAGTCAATCAGTGTTCAGTACATAACTGGATAGTGAATGCTAACATGCAATAATAAAATAGGCTAATCAGTGGCGCACATAGGAGGGGTTTCCTGTTGCCAGAGTACACCATCCCTCTATATGCACATGGAAAGATCATGGACTGTTGTAGTGCATGTGTATTTTCCCAGTCTTGTCTGGCTCCTTCTGCACGTTCTCCTACAGAGACGCATAAGCTAGAGTGGCCAAAATAAGTGAGGAAGCAGGAAGCAATGAGGCTTCTGATTGGAGCAGGCTCACATGATGGCTCTGGTTGGCTCTGCAGTGGTCAGGTGACAGCCCCTTTGCGCCCTCATAGTGCAGAACATGGTGGAAAGTAAAGGCATGGTGGGATAAGAGCACCATGTGGTGGTACCCCCCATAGTATGCCTAATCTTATGTGTACAGTATACTCCGAGAGTCTATTCCTGCTTACACTGCCATTAGCAACTCTAATCACTGAATCAGGCCCAATTTGTCTAAAAAACCTGCCTGCTTATTGCACCAAATATGTATTTATTCCAAGACCAGGCATTTGGAAAAACCCCCCCCCCCCCCCCCATCCTGCAAGTGTCCTCGCTGGTAGCAATCACTGTAGAGCAATCTGAACAAAACTACTGCTGTCAACCATTAGCACAGCTCCCAAGCCAAGCAACAGCGCTTAGCAATTCCAGGAATAATTCCAGAGGGTGTCAGGTGATCAAGAGGGAGGCGGGAACTGTCAAAGCGCAACCCCCTTCACTGCCTCAAGCTGGCGCTACATTCGGTGTGGTGTCTGTCCTAACTGCTTAGAAAAAGCAAAATGTCTAATTATCTGCTAAGAATGGGGAAGGTTTTGTACCTAGTCAAAAAAGAAAAATGAGTTGGAATGACAGACTTGAAGTCTCCTAGGTAACAGACATACTTTGTGTAGGTCTGTGTACAGGGGCTTGTGTATATCAGCTTGTCCAACGTCAGAACCATTATGGCTGTGTATACCTGTAAAGTGTGCACAGTAAATACTCCGATTACACTTTAGCTTTCTGAAGTCCCAGATACGAAGAATCCACCCTATGGGTCTGTTGTCATTGGCCAGCCTGGGTGCTGGGGCAATTACAGCTTGAGAAACTGAAGAGGAGGGTTGGATAATAAAATATAAGCTGACCAAGCTGTGTCCTTCACTGTGTAGTTATACATCATCATGTGTCAGATGCTTCTCCCCAATGACATGCTTATTTTCCGTGTTGTGAGACATTAGTTTATTATGATTAATTATCTGCCTGTTGTGTTGTATGATCACTACATGACATGAATCCGCTAATTGAGTGATAGACGTGGGTGAGATCTGACTGCTTGAGCGCAGCTCTTGTGGGGGCCCCGTGGCCCCGTGCTCACTGGCTCATATCTGTACTACAGGCGGATGGAATTGATGACACAAAAACAAAGTTTGTATCTTGAAGGGAAAAAAAAGTCTCTAAATAACAGGTAATGAATTCAGACACCTTCCTACAAAGACAGCAGATTGCGGATCCTCCCTCCTCCCGACGTGTAAGACTTCTCAAAGATTTGTAAACAAAAAAAACAACTTTTACAGACAGAAGAGGAAATCAGTGTTTATTCACCAAAGCGAAACCTGCGCCGGAGACGTCTAATGTATAATACCCCTGTAATAAGACTTACACGGCGCTCTACATAGTAGCTTATGGTGGGGCTGGTCTGACCCCTCCCACTGCAGCCAACCCATAAGCAGTGTGCAGCATCATTATTTCCCAGTGAGCCCTAGGGTCCGTGTGTAAAACCCCACTGGTACTAGGTATGCAAAACTGCAGTCACTGTGTATGGTGCATCACACTTACTCTCCTCCGGCTGGTCATGGGTAAGGCACAGGTACCAGAGGGTCCCCTGAATAATCAGGTGTTTAATTACAGTTGCATTGTGGGAGTGGACTACAGGTGTCAGTGCAGCGCAGAAAGAATTGGGCGCCAGGCCATCTCATAAAACAGCATAAACAGTTTATTTAACATAAAAGCAGGGATATAGCAGGGATAACTTCTGAACACTCCTCCAGCACAATGGTTACATCAGGTGACATATCACACCAACTCCTCCTGCACATCACTTAATTGCAGCGGCATAAATATGTCGAAGAGCAGTATGTACCAGGACATATGTAGTGCTACACATCACAGGAAACAGTCTCTCTCATCCATAACAAGGACTCTTGTCAATGGGGGCTTCTAAGCATGCTGCGTGGCTTGTGACCACTCACCCAGATACGTCCTCTCCTGAGACTACCACCTGGCACACTCTTCTAGGGCACCCCTAAAGGTGGGCATCACCCCCTCACTGGACTCTGAGTACTGCTGCTCTCACACTGTGGTCTCTCTCTCTGTCAGATGCCTTGCTGTGACTGGCAGCACTCCCCACATGTTCTGTGAGGAGCTGCATTCTCATATTACCCTGCAGGAATGGGCTCCATTCACAGTAACCCACACGTGCTGCTGCTCTCTCCATATGAAGGATGCAGCTCATCGCAGCTGTTCACAAAGCGAACTACGACTGTCCGTCCCATGGCCCCAACAATCCTCCTGCTCCTTCTCCTAGCTTACACTCCACTCTTCTGCTCTTTCCTAGCTTACACTTCCTGTCCCCCCTCCTGCTTGAGGCTTGCACGTGAAAGCTGGCTGAGCTCCAAACCTCCCCCAATCAGTGCACAGGACATAGCCCTTGCTATGCACGAGAAATCTAAAAAATTATTAACTCTTGCAGTACCTGTTAACCCTTGCAGTTCCAGGGTATTACACATGTGCTGGGGATACAGAGTGCAAGCTCCACTGCGGAATATGTGAGCGCTATACACATGGAATTTCTATCTTAAATGTACAATACAGTGTAAGTACCCCAAGTGTATTAATGCCCCAGAGGAATGTAACCACCGCCATCAGTTGCCCCTCAGCCGTCAGATGTGGTTCTGGAGCAGTGTTACTGGCCTTAGGGTGCCTGCCTGAAGTGTCCCTTAGATGCTGCTGCAGAACCACCCGAGCATCTAAGGCATACCTCCCAACTGTCCCAATTTTCGCGGGACAGTCCCATTTTTTGGGGACTGTCCCGCTGTCCCACCTGTGGGCCGCAGTGTCCCGCAGTGGGGGGGGGGGGGCAGTTGGGAGGCTCTGTCTCTCGCTGCCATGCTTAGCAGAGCAGCAGTGAATAGACGCTGGACTCAGAAGGAGAGGGGGCATGCCAGCAACTCACAGAGCGCTAGGCATGCCCTCTCAGTGACGAAAACGGGGCGTGGCTCGCGATCGCGGGTCCTCCGCGAAGCTGTGGCCCTTTTTCTTAGGCCACGCCCCTTTTTCGGGAGCGCTCTTTCTTAACATGAAAAGATGGGAGGTATGTCTAAGGGACACTCCAGACAGGCACCATACAGCCAGTAACGCTGCTGCAGAACCACCCGGAGCAACTAAGGGACACTCCAGACAGACACCGTACAGCCACTAACACTGCTGCAGAACCACCCGGAGCATCTAAGGGACACTCCAGACAGGCACCCTATAGCCGCCGGTAACACTGCTGCAGAACCACCCGGAGCATCTGAGGGAAACTCCAGACAGGCACCCTGCAGCCAGTATCGCTGCTGCAGAACCACCCGGAGCATCTAAGGGACACTCCAGACAGGTACCCTACAAACAGTAACACTGCTGCAGAACCACCCGGAGCATCGAAGGGACACTCCAGACAGGCACCCTACAGCCAGTAACGCTGCTGCAGAACCACCCGGAGCATCTAAGGGACACTCCAGACAGGCACCCTACAACCAGTAATGCTGCTGCAGAACCACCTGGAGCATCGAAGGGACATTCCATACAGGCAACCTACAACCAGTAACACTGCTACAGAACCACCCTGAGCATCGAAGGGACACTCCAGGCAGGCACCCTACGACCAGTAACGCTGCTGCAGAACCACCCGGAGCATCTAAGGGACACGCCAGACAGACACCTTACAGCCAGTAACGCTGCTGCAGAACCACCCGGAGCATCTAAGGGACACTCCAGACAGGCACCCTAAAGCCAGTAACGCTGCTGCAGAACCACCCGGAGCATCTAAGGGACACTCCAGACAGGCACCCTACAACCAGTAACGCTACTGCAGAACCACCCGGAGCATCTAAGGGACACTCCAGACAGGCACCCTACAACCAGTAACGCTGCTGCAGAACCACCCGGAGCATGTAAGGGACACTCCAGACAGGCACCCTACAGCCAGTAACACTGCTGGAGAACCTCCCGGAGCATCGAAGGGACACTCCAGACAGGCACCCTACAGCCAGTAACACTGCTGCAGAACCACCCGGAGCATCGAAGGGACACTCCAGACAGGCACCCTACAACCAGTAACACTGCTGCAGATCCACCCGGAGCATCTAAGGGACACTCCAGACAGGCACCGTACAGCCAGTAACACTGCTGCAGAACCACCTGGAGCATCTAAGGGACACTCCAGACAGGCACCCTACAGCCAGTAACGCTGCTGCAGAACCACCCGGAGCATCGAAGGGACACTCCAGGCAGACACCCTACGGCCAGTCACGCTGCTACAGAACCACCCGGAGCATCTAAGGGACACTCCAGACAGAGACCCTACAGCCAGTAACGCTGCTGCAGAACCACCCGGAGCATCTAAGGGACACTCCAGACAGGCACCCTACAGCCAGTAACGCTGCTGCAGTACCACCCGGAGCATCTAAGGGACACTCCAGGCAGGCACCCTACGGTCATTAACACTGCTGCAGAACCACCCGGAGCATCTAAGGAATACTCCAGACAGACACCCTATAGCCAGTAACGATGCTGCAGAACCTCCCAGAGCATCTAAGGGACACTCCAGACAGGCACTCTACAGCCAGTAACGCTGCTGCAGAACCACCCGGAGCATCTAAGGGACACTCCAGGCAGGCAACCTACAGCCAATCACGCTGCTGCAGAACCACCCGGAGCATCTAAGGGACACTCCAGACAGGCACCCTACAACCAGTAATGCTGCGGCAGAACCACCTGTAGCATCGAAGGGACATTCCAGACAGGCACCCTACAACCAGTAACGCTGCTCCAGAACCACCCTGAGCATCGAAGGGACACTCCAGGCAGGCACCCTACGGCCAGTAACGCTGCTGCAGAACCACCCGGAGCATCTAAGGGACACTCCAGACAAACACCCTACAGCCAGTAACGCTGCTGCAGAACCACCCGAAGCATCTAAGGGACACTCCAGACAGGCACCCTACAGCCAGTAACGCTGCTGCAGAACCACCCGGAGCATCTAAGGGACACTCCAGGCAGGCACCCTACGGTCATTAACACTGCTGCAGAACCACCAGGAGTATCTAAGGAACACTTCAGACAGGCACCCTGCAGCCAGTAACGCTGCTGCAGAACCACCCGGAGCATCTAAGGGACACTCCAGACAGGCACCCTACAACCAGTAACGCTGCTGTAGAACCACCCGGAGCATCGAAGGGACACTCCAGGCAGGCACCCTACGGTCATTAACACTGCTGCAGAACCACCCGGAGCATCTAAGGGACACTCCAGACAGGCACCGTACAGCCAGTAACACTGCTGCAGAACCACCTGGAGCATCTAAGGGACACTCCAGACAGGCACCCTACAGCCAGTAACGCTGCTGCAGAACCACCCGGAGCATATAAGGGACACTCCAGACAGGCACCCTACAACCAGTGACGCTGCTACAGAACCACCCAGAGCATCGAAGGGACACTCCAGACAGACACCCTACAACCAGTAACGCTGCTGCAGAACCACCCGGAGCATCTAAGGGACACACCAGACAAGCACCCTACAGCCAGTAACGCTGCTGCAGAACCACCCGGAGCATCTAAGGGACACTCCAGACAGGCACCCTACAGCCAGTAACGCTGCTGCAGTACCACCCGGAGCATCTAAGGGACACTCCAGGCAGGCACCCTACGGTCATTAACACTGCTGCAGAACCACCCGGAGCATCTAAGGAATACTCCAGACAGACACCCTACAGCCAGTAACGATGCTGCAGAACCACCCGGAGCATCTAAGGGACACTCCAGACAGGCACTCTACAGCCAGTAACGCTGCTGCAGAACCACCCGGAGCATCTAAGGGACACTCCAGGCAGGCAACCTACAGCCAATCACGCTGCTGCAGAACCACCCGGAGCATCTAAGGGACACTCCAGACAGGCACCCTACAACCAGTAATGCTGCTGCAGAACCACCTGTAGCATCGAAGGGACATTCCAGACAGGCACCCTACAACCAGTAACGCTGCTCCAGAACCACCCTGAGCATCGAAGGGACACTCCAGGCAGGCACCCTACGGCCAGTAACGCTGCTGCAGAACCACCCGGAGCATCTAAGGGACACTCCAGACAGACACCCTACAGCCAGTAACGCTGCTGCAGAACCACCCGAAGCATCTAAGGGACACTCCAGACAGGCACCCTACAGCCAGTAACGCTGCTGCAGAACCACCCGGAGCATCTAAGGGACACTCCAGGCAGGCACCCTACGGTCATTAACACTGCTGCAGAACCACCAGGAGTATCTAAGGAACACTTCAGACAGGCACCCTGCAGCCAGTAACGCTGCTGCAGAACCACCAGGAGCATCTAAGGGACACTCCAGACAGGCACCCTACAACCAGTAACGCTGCTGTAGAACCACCCGGAGCATCGAAGGGACACTCCAGGCAGGCACCCTACGGTCATTAACACTGCTGCAGAACCACCCGGAGCATCTAAGGGACACTCCAGACAGGCACCGTACAGCCAGTAACACTGCTGCAGAACCACCTGGAGCATCTAAGGGACACTCCAGACAGGCACCCTACAGCCAGTAACGCTGCTGCAGAACCACCCGGAGCATATAAGGGACACTCCAGACAGGCACCCTACAACCAGTGACGCTGCTACAGAACCACCCAGAGCATCGAAGGGACACTCCAGACAGACACCCTACAACCCGTAACGCTGCTGCAGAACCACCCGGAGCATCTAAGGGACACACCAGACAAGCACCCTACAGCCAGTAACGCTGCTGCAGAACCACCCGGAGCATCTAAGGGACACTCCAGACAGGCACCCTACGGCCAGTAACGCTGCTGCAGAACCACCCGGAGCATCTAAGGGACACTCCAGACAGGCACCCTACAGCCAGTAAGACTGCTGCAGAACCACCCGGAGCATCGAAGGGACACTACAGAAAGGCACCCTACAACCAGTAACACTGCTGCAGTACCACCCGGAGCATTGAAGGGACACTCCAGACAGACACCCTACAACCAGTAACGCTGCTGCAGAACCACCCGGAGCATCTAAGGGACACTCCAGACAGGCACCGTACAGCCAGTAACACTGCTGCAGAACCACCTGGAGCATCTAAGGGACACTCCAGACAGGCACCCTACAGCCAGTAGCGCTGCTGCAGAACCACCCGGAGCATCAAAGGGACACTCCAGACAGACACCCTACAACCAGTCACGCTGCTGCAGAACCACCCGGAGCATCTAAGGGACACTCCAGACAAGCACCCTACAGCCAGTAACGCTGCTGCAGAACCACCCAAAACATTTAAGGGACACTCCAGACAGGCACCCTACGGCCAGTAACGCTGCTGCAGAACCACTCGGAGCATCTAAGGGACACTCCAGACAGGCACCCTACAACCAGTAATGCTGCAGCAGAACCACCCGGAGCATCTAAGGGACATTCCAGACAGGCACCCTACAGCCAGTAACGATGCTGCAGAACCACCCGGAGCATCTAAGGGACACTCCAGACAGGCACCCTACAGCCAATAACGCTGCTGCAGAACCACCCGGAGCATCGAAGGGACACTCCAGACAGGCACCCTACAACCAGTATCGCTGCAGCAGAACCACCCGGAGCATCTAAGGGACACTCCAGACAGGCACCCTACAGCCAATAACGCTGCTGCAGAACCATCCAGAGCATCCAAGGGACACTCTAGACAGACACCATACAGCCAGTAACGCTGCTGCTGAACCACCCGGAGCATCTAAAGGACACTCCAGACAGGCACCCTACAACCAGTAACGCTGCAGCAGAACCACCTAGAGCATCTAAGGGACACTCCAGACAGGCACCCTACAGCCAATAACGCTGCTGCAGAACCACCCAGAGCATCCAAGGGACACTCTAGACAGGCACCATACAGCCAGTAACGCTGCTGCTGAACCACCCGGAGCATCTAAGGGACACTCCAGACAGGCACCCTACGGCCAGTAACGCTGCTGCAGAACCACCCGGAGCATCTAAGGGACACTCCAGACAGGCACCCTACGGCCAGTAACGCTGCTGCAGAACCACCCGGAGCATCTAAGGGACACTCCAGACAGGCACCATTCATCCAGCATTGCTGCTGCAGAACCACCTGAAGCATCTAAGGGACACTCCAGACAGGCACCCTACAACCAGTAATGCTGCTGCAGAACCACCCGGAGCATCTAAAGGACACTCCAGACAGGCACCCTACAGCCAGTAACGCTGTTGCAGAACCACCCGGAGCATATAAGGGACACTCCAGACAGGCACCCTACAACCAGTAACGCTGCTGCAGAACCACCCGGAGCATCTAACGGACACTCCAGACAGGCACCCTACAACCAGTAACGCAGCTGCAGAACCACCCCGAGCATCTAAGGGACACTCCAGACAGACACCGTACAGCCAGTAACAGTGCTGCAGAACCACCCGGAGCAACTAAGGGACACTCCAGTCAGGCACCCTACAGCCAGTAACACTGCTGCAGAACCACCCGGAGCATCTAAGGGACACTCCAGACAGGCACCCTACAGCCAGTAACACTGCTGCAGAACCACCCGGAGCATCTAAGGGACAATCCAGACAGGCACCCTGCAGCCAGTAACGCTGCTGCAGAACCACCCGGAGCATCTAAGGCACACTCCAGACAGGCACCCTACAACCAGTAACGCTGCTGCAGAACCACCTGGAGCATCTAAGGGACACTCCAGACAGGTACCGTACAGCCAGTAACACTGCTGCAGATCCACCTGGAGCATCTAAGGGACACTCCAGACAGGCACCCTACAGCCAGTAACGCTGCTGCAGTACCACCCGGAGTATCTTAGGGACACTCCAGGCAGGCAACCTACAGCCAATCACGCTGCTGCAGAACCACCCGGAGCATCTAAGGGACACTCCAGACAGGCACCCTACAACCAGTAATGCTGCTGTAGTACCACCTGTAGCATCGAAGGGACATTCCAGACAGGCACCCTACAACCAGTAACGCTGCTCCAGAACCACCCTGAGCAATGAAGGGACACTCCAGGCAGGCACCCTACGGCCAGTAACGCTGCTGCAGTACCACCCGGAGCATCTTAGGGACACTCCAGGCAGGCAACCTACAGCCAATCACGCTGCTGCAGAACCACCCGGAGCATCTAAGGGACACTCCAGACAGGCACCCTACAACCAGTAATGCTGTTGTAGTACCACCTGTAGCATCGAAGGGACATTCCAGACAGGCACCCTACAACCAGTAACGCTGCTCCAGAACCACCCTGAGCAATGAAGGGACACTCCAGGCAGGCACCCTACGGCCAGTAACGCTGCTGCAGAACCACCCGGAGCATCTAAGGGACACTCCAGACAGACACCCTACAGCCAGTAACGCTGCTGCAGAACCACCCGAAGCATCTAAGGGACACTCCAGACAGACACCCTACAGCCAGTAACGCTGCTGCAGAACCACCCGGAGCATCTAAGGGACACTCCAGGCAGGCACCCTACAACTAGTAACGCAGCAGCAGAACCACACGGAGCATCTAAGGGACACCCCAGACAGGCACCCTACAGCCAATAACGCTGCTGCAGAACCATCCAGAGCATCCAAGGGACACTCTAGACAGGCACCATACAGCCAGTAACGTTGCTGCTGAACCACCCGGAGCATCTAAGGGACACTCCAGACAGGCACCCTACAACCAGTAACGCTGCAGCAGAACCACCTGGAGCATCTAAGGGACACTCCAGACAGGCACCCTACAGCCAATAACGCTGCTGCAGAACCACCCAGAGCATTCAAGGGACACTCTAGACAGGCACCATACAGCCAGTAACGCTGCTGCTGAACCACCCGGAGCATCTAAGGGACACTCCAGACAGGCACCCTACGGCCAGTAACGCTGCTGCAGAACCACCCGGAGCATCTAAGGGACACTCCAGACAGGCACCCTACGGCCAGTAACGCTGCTGCAGAACCACCCGTAGCATCTAAGGGACACTCCAGACAGGCACCCTACGGCCAGTAACGCTGCTGCAGAACCACCCGAAGCATCTAAGGGACACTCCAGACAGGCACCCTACTGCCAGTAACGCTGCTGCAGAACCACCCGAAGCATCTAAGGGACACTCCAGACAGGAACCCTACAACCAGTAATGCTGCTGCAGAAGTTCAGAACCACCCGGAGCATCTAAAGGACACTCCAGACAGGCACCCTACAGCCAGTAACGCTGCTGCAGAACTACCCGGAGATCTAAGGGACACTCCAGACAGGCACCCTACAGCCAGTAACGCTGCTGCAGAACCACCCGGAGCATCTAAGGGACATTCCAGACAGGCACCCTACAGCCAGTAACGATGCTGCAGAACCACCCGGAGCATCTAAGGGACACTCCAGACAGGCACCCTACAGCCAATAACGCTGCTGCAGAACCACCCGGAGCATCGAAGGGACACTCCAGACAGGCACCCTACAACCAGTATCGCTGCAGCAGAACCACCCGGAGCATCTAAGAGACACTCCAGACAGGCACCCTACAGCCAATAACGCTGCTGCAGAACCATCCAGAGCATCCAAGGGACACTCTAGACAGACACCATACAGCCAGTAACGCTGCTGCTGAACCACCCGGCGCATCTAAAGGACACTCCAGACAGGCACCCTACAACCAGTAACGCTGCAGCAGAACCACCTAGAGCATCTAAGGGACACTCCAGACAGGCAACCTACAGCCAATAACGCTGCTGCAGAACCACCCAGAGCATCCAAGGGACACTCTAGACAGGCACCATACAGCCAGTAACGCTGCTGCTGAACCACCCGGAGCATCTAAGGGACACTCCAGACAGGCACCCTACGGCCAGTAACGCTGCTGCAGAACCACCAGGAGCATCTAAGGGACACTCCAGACAGGCACCCTACGGCCAGTAACGCTGCTGCAGAACCACCCGGAGCATCTAAGGGACACTCCAGACAGGCACCCTACGGCCAGTAACGCTGCTGCAGAACCACCAGAACCATCTAAGGGACACTCCAGACAGGCACCATACATCCAGCATTGCTGCTGCAGAACCACCTGAAGCATCTAAGGGACACTCCAGGCAGGCACCCTACAACCAGTAATGCTGCTGCAGAACCACCCGGAGCATCTAAAGGACACTCCAGACAGGCACCCTACAGCCAGTAACGCTGTTGCAGAACCACCCGGCACATATAAGGGACACTCCAGACAGGCACCCTACAACCAGTAACGCTGCTGCAGAACCACCCGGAGCATCTAACGGACACTCCAGACAGGCACCCTACAACCAGTAACGCAGCTGCAGAACCACCCCGAGCATCTAAGGGACACTCCAGACAGACACCGTACAGCCAGTAACAGTGCTGCAGAACCACCCGGAGCAACTAAGGGACACTCCAGTCAGGCACCCTACAGCCAGTAACACTGCTGCAGAACCACCCGGAGCATCTAAGGGACACTCCAGACAGGCACCCTACAGCCAGTAACACTGCTGCAGAACCACCCGGAGCATCTAAGGGACAATCCAGACAGGCACCCTGCAGCCAGTAACGCTGCTGCAGAACCACCCGGAGCATCTAAGGCACACTCCAGACAGGCACCCTACAACCAGTAACGCTGCTGCAGAACCACCTGGAGCATCTAAGGGACACTCCAGACAGGTACCGTACAGCCAGTAACACTGCTGCAGATCCACCTGGAGCATCTAAGGGACACTCCAGATAGGCACCCTACAGCCAGTAACGCTGCTGCAGTACCACCCGGAGCATCTTAGGGACACTCCAGGCAGGCAACCTACAGCCAATCACGCTGCTGCAGAACCACCCGGAGCATCTAAGGGACACTCCAGACAGGCACCCTACAACCAGTAATGCTGTTGTAGTACCACCTGTAGCATCGAAGGGACATTCCAGACAGGCACCCTACAACCAGTAACGCTGCTCCAGAACCACCCTGAGCAATGAAGGGACACTCCAGGCAGGCACCCTACGGCCAGTAACGCTGCTGCAGAACCACCCGGAGCATCTAAGGGACACTCCAGACAGACACCCTACAGCCAGTAACGCTGCTGCAGAACCACCCGAAGCATCTAAGGGACACTCCAGACAGACACCCTACAGCCAGTAACGCTGCTGCAGAACCACCCGGAGCATCTAAGGGACACTCCAGGCAGGCACCCTACAACTAGTAACGCAGCAGCAGAACCACACTGAGCATCTAAGGGACACCCCAGACAGGCACCCTACAGCCAATAACGCTGCTGCAGAACCATCCAGAGCATCCAATGGACACTCTAGACAGGCACCATACAGCCAGTAACGCTGCTGCTGAACCACCCGGAGCATCTAAGGGACACTCCAGACAGGCACCCTACAACCAGTAACGCTGCAGCAGAACCACCTGGAGCATCTAAGGGACACTCCAGACAGGCACCCTACAGCCAATAACGCTGCTGCAGAACCACCCAGAGCATTCAAGGGACACTCTAGACAGGCACCATACAGCCAGTAACGCTGCTGCTGAACCACCCGGAGCATCTAAGGGACACTCCAGACAGGCACCCTACGGCCAGTAACGCTGCTGCAGAACCACCCGGAGCATCTAAGGGACACTCCAGACAGGCACCCTACTGCCAGTAACGCTGCTGCAGAACCACCCGTAGCATCTAAGGGACACTCCAGACAGGCACCCTACGGCCAGTAACGCTGCTGCAGAACCACCCGAAGCATCTAAGGGACACTCCAGACAGGCACCCTACAGCCAGTAACGCTGCTGCAGAACCACCCGAAGCATCTAAGGGACACTCCAGACAAGCACCCTACAG
The DNA here is from genome assembly GCF_028390025.1 of Pseudophryne corroboree. Classification (NCBI taxonomy): domain Eukaryota; kingdom Metazoa; phylum Chordata; class Amphibia; order Anura; family Myobatrachidae; genus Pseudophryne; species Pseudophryne corroboree. The sequence goes on along the minus strand of NC_086446.1, from coordinate 801,917,708 downwards.
CCAGTAACGCTGCTGCAGAACCACCCAAAACATTTAAGGGACACTCCAGACAGGCACCCTACGGCCAGTAACGCTGCTGCAGAACCACTCGGAGCATCTAAGGGACACTCCAGACAGGCACCCTACAACCAGTAATGCTGCAGCAGAACCACCCGGAGCATCTAAGGGACATTCCAGACAGGCACCCTACAGCCAGTAACGATGCTGCAGAACCACCCGGAGCATCTAAGGGACACTCCAGACAGGCACCCTACAGCCAGTAACGCTGCTGCAGAACCACCCGAAGCATCTAAGGGACACTCCAGACAGGCACCCTACAACCAGTAACGCTGCAGCAGAACCACCTAGAGCATCTAAGGGACACTCCAGACAGGCACCCTACAGCCAATAACGCTGCTGCAGAACCACCCAGAGCATCCAAGGGACACTCTAGACAGGCACCATACAGCCAGTAACGCTGCTGCTGAACCACCCGGAGCATCTAAGGGACACTCCAGACAGGCACCCTACGGCCAGTAACGCTGCTGCAGAACCACCCGGAGCATCTAAGGGACACTCCAGACAGGCACCCTACGGCCAGTAACGCTGCTGCAGAACCACCCGGAGCATCTAAGGGACACTCCAGACAGGCACCATTCATCCAGCATTGCTGCTGCTGAACCACCTGAAGCATCTAAGGGACACTCCAGACAGGCACCCTACAACCAGTAATGCTGCTGCAGAACCACCCGGAGCATCTAAAGGACACTCCAGACAGGCACCCTACAGCCAGTAACGCTGTTGCAGAACCACCCGGAGCATATAAGGGACACTCCAGACAGGCACCCTACAACCAGTAACGCTGCTGCAGAACCACCCGGAGCATCTAACGGACACTCCAGACAGGCACCCTACAACCAGTAACGCAGCTGCAGAACCACCCCGAGCATCTAAGGGACACTCCAGACAGACACCGTACAGCCAGTAACAGTGCTGCAGAACCACCCGGAGCAACTAAGGGACACTCCAGTCAGGCACCCTACAGCCAGTAACACTGCTGCAGAACCACCCGGAGCATCTAAGGGACACTCCAGACAGGCACCCTACAGCCAGTAACACTGCTGCAGAACCACCCGGAGCATCTAAGGGACAATCCAGACAGGCACCATGCAGCCAGTAACGCTGCTGCAGAACCACCCGGAGCATCTAAGGCACACTCCAGACAGGCACCCTACAACCAGTAACGCTGCTGCAGAACCACCTGGAGCATCTAAGGGACACTCCAGACAGGTACCGTACAGCCAGTAACACTGCTGCAGATCCACCTGGAGCATCTAAGGGACACTCCAGACAGGCACCCTACAGCCAGTAACGCTGCTGCAGTACCACCCGGAGTATCTTAGGGACACTCCAGGCAGGCAACCTACAGCCAATCACGCTGCTGCAGAACCACCCGGAGCATCTAAGGGACACTCCAGACAGGCACCCTACAACCAGTAATGCTGCTGTAGTACCACCTGTAGCATCGAAGGGACATTCCAGACAGGCACCCTACAACCAGTAACGCTGCTCCAGAACCACCCTGAGCAATGAAGGGACACTCCAGGCAGGCACCCTACGGCCAGTAACGCTGCTGCAGAACCACCCGGAGCATCTAAGGGACACTCCAGACAGACACCCTACAGCCTGTAACGCTGCTGCAGAACCACCCGAAGCATCTAAGGGACACTCCAGACAGACACCCTACAGCCAGTAACGCTGCTGCAGAACCACCCGGAGCATCTAAGGGACACTCCAGGCAGGCACCCTACAACTAGTAACGCAGCAGCAGAACCACACGGAGCATCTAAGGGACACCCCAGACAGGCACCCTACAGCCAATAACGCTGCTGCAGAACCATCCAGAGCATCCAAGGGACACTCTAGACAGGCACCATACAGCCAGTAACGCTGCTGCTGAACCACCCGGAGCATCTAAGGGACACTCCAGACAGGCACCCTACAACCAGTAACGCTGCAGCAGAACCACCTGGAGCATCTAAGGGACACTCCAGACAGGCACCCTACAGCCAATAACGCTGCTGCAGAACCACCCAGAGCATTCAAGGGACACTCTAGACAGGCACCATACAGCCAGTAACGCTGCTGCTGAACCACCCGGAGCATCTAAGGGACACTCCAGACAGGCACCCTACGGCCAGTAACGCTGCTGCAGAACCACCCGGAGCATCTAAGGGACACTCCAGACAGGCACCCTACGGCCAGTAACGCTGCTGCAGAACCACCCGAAGCATCTAAGGGACACTCCAGACAGGCACCCTACAGCCAGTAACGCTGCTGCAGAACCACCCGAAGCATCTAAGGGACACTCCAGACAGGAACCCTACAACCAGTAATGCTGCTGCAGAAGTTCAGAACCACCCGGAGCATCTAAAGGACACTCCAGACAGGCACCCTACAGCCAGTAACGCTGCTGCAGAACTACCCGGAGATCTAAGGGACACTCCAGACAGGCACCCTACAGCCAGTAACGCTGCTGCAGAACCACCCGGAGCATCTAAGGGACATTCCAGACAGGCACCCTACAGCCAGTAACGATGCTGCAGAACCACCCGGAGCATCTAAGGGACACTCCAGACAGGCACCCTACAGCCAATAACGCTGCTGCAGAACCACCCGGAGCATCGAAGGGACACTCCAGACAGGCACCCTACAACCAGTATCGCTGCAGCAGAACCACCCGGAGCATCTAAGAGACACTCCAGACAGGCACCCTACAGCCAATAATGCTGCTGCAGAACCATCCAGAGCATCCAAGGGACACTCTAGACAGACACCATACAGCCAGTAACGCTGCTGCTGAACCACCCGGAGCATCTAAAGGACACTCCAGACAGGCACCCTACAACCAGTAACGCTGCAGCAGAACCACCTAGAGCATCTAAGGGACACTCCAGACAGGCACCCTACAGCCAATAACGCTGCTGCAGAACCACCCAGAGCATCCAAGGGACACTCTAGACAGGCACCATACAGCCAGTAACGCTGCTGCTGAACCACCCGGAGCATCTAAGGGACACTCCAGACAGGCACCCTACGGCCAGTAACGCTGCTGCAGAACCACCAGGAGCATCTAAGGGACACTCCAGACAGGCACCCTACGGCCAGTAACGCTGCTGCAGAACCACCCGGAGCATCTAAGGGACACTCCAGATAGGCACCCTACGGCCAGTAACGCTGCTGCAGAACCACCAGAAGCATCTAAGGGACACTCCAGACAGGCACCATACATCCAGCATTGCTGCTGCAGAACCACCTGAAGCATCTAAGGGACACTCCAGACAGGCACCCTACAACCAGTAATGCTGCTGCAGAACCACCCGGAGCATCTAAAGGACACTCCAGACAGGCACCCTACAGCCAGTAACGCTGTTGCAGAACCACCCGGAGCATATAAGGGACACTCCAGACAGGCACCCTACAACCAGTAACGCTGCTGCAGAACCACCCGGAGCATCTAACGGACACTCCAGACAGGCACCCTACAACCAGTAACGCAGCTGCAGAACCACCCCGAGCATCTAAGGGACACTCCAGACAGACACCGTACAGCCAGTAACAGTGCTGCAGAACCACCCGGAGCAACTAAGGGACACTCCAGTCAGGCACCCTACAGCCAGTAACACTGCTGCAGAACCACCCGGAGCATCTAAGGGACACTCCAGACAGGCACCCTACAGCCAGTAACACTGCTGCAGAACCACCCGGAGCATCTAAGGGACAATCCAGACAGGCACCCTGCAGCCAGTAACGCTGCTGCAGAACCACCCGGAGCATCTAAAGCACACTCCAGACAGGCACCCTACAACCAGTAACGCTGCTGCAGAACCACCTGGAGCATCTAAGGGACACTCCAGACAGGTACCGTACAGCCAGTAACACTGCTGCAGATCCACCTGGAGCATCTAAGGGACACTCCAGACAGGCACCCTACAGCCAGTAACGCTGCTGTAGTACCACCCGGAGCATCTTAGGGACACTCCAGGCAGGCAACCTACAGCCAATCACGCTGCTGCAGAACCACCCGGAGCATCTAAGGGACACTCCAGACAGGCACCCTACAACCAGTAATGCTGTTGTAGTACCACCTGTAGCATCGAAGGGACATTCCAGACAGGCACCCTACAACCAGTAACGCTGCTCCAGAACCACCCTGAGCAATGAAGGGACACTCCAGGCAGGCACCCTACGGCCAGTAACGCTGCTGCAGAACCACCCGGAGCATCTAAGGGACACTCCAGACAGACACCCTACAGCCAGTAACGCTGCTGCAGAACCACCCGAAGCATCTAAGGGACACTCCAGACAGACACCCTACAGCCAGTAACGCTGCTGCAGAACCACCCGGAGCATCTAAGGGACACTCCAGGCAGGCACCCTACAACTAGTAACGCAGCAGCAGAACCACACGGAGCATCTAAGGGACACCCCAGACAGGCACCCTACAGCCAATAACGCTGCTGCAGAACCATCCAGAGCATCCAAGGGACACTCTAGACAGGCACCATACAGCCAGTAACGCTGCTGCTGAACCACCCGGAGCATCTAAGGGACACTCCAGACAGGCACCCTACAACCAGTAACGCTGCAGCAGAACCACCTGGAGCATCTAAGGGACACTCCAGACAGGCACCCTACAGCCAATAACGCTGCTGCAGAACCACCCAGAGCATTCAAGGGACACTCTAGACAGGCACCATACAGCCAGTAACGCTGCTGCTGAACCACCCGGAGCATCTAAGGGACACTCCAGACAGGCACCCTACGGCCAGTAACGCTGCTGCAGAACCACCCGGAGCATCTAAGGGACACTCCAGACAGGCACCCTACGGCCAGTAACGCTGCTGCAGAACCACCCGGAGCATCTAAGGGACACTCCAGACAGGCACCCTACGGCCAGTAACGCTGCTGCAGAACCACCCGAAGCATCTAAGGGACACTCCAGACAGGCACCCTACAGCCAGTAACGCTGCTGCAGAACCACCCGAAGCATCTAAGGGACACTCCAGACAGGAACCCTACAACCAGTAATGCTGCTGCAGAAGTTCAGAACCACCCGGAGCATCTAAAGGACACTCCAGACAGGCACCCTACAGCCAGTAACGCTGCTGCAGAACTACCCGGAGATCTAAGGGACACTCCAGACAGGCACCCTACAGCCAGTAACGCTGCTGCAGAACCACCCGGAGCATCTAAGGGACACTCCAGGCAGGCACCCTACAACTAGTAACGCAGCAGCAGAACCACACGGAGCATCTAAGGGACACCCCAGACAGGCACCCTACAGCCAATAACGCTGCTGCAGAACCATCCAGAGCATCCAAGGGACACTCTAGACAGGCACCATACAGCCAGTAACGCTGCTGCTGAACCACCCGGAGCATCTAAGGGACACTCCAGACAGGCACCCTACAACCAGTAACGCTGCAGCAGAACCACCTGGAGCATCTAAGGGACACTCCAGACAGGCACCCTACAGCCAATAACGCTGCTGCAGAACCACCCAGAGCATTCAAGGGACACTCTAGACAGGCACCATACAGCCAGTAACGCTGCTGCTGAACCACCCGGAGCATCTAAGGGACACTCCAGACAGGCACCCTACGGCCAGTAACGCTGCTGCAGAACCACCCGGAGCATCTAAGGGACACTCCAGACAGGCACCCTACGGCCAGTAACGCTGCTGCAGAACCACCCGGAGCATCTAAGGGACACTCCAGACAGGCACCCTACGGCCAGTAACGCTGCTGCAGAACCACCCGAAGCATCTAAGGGACACTCCAGACAGGCACCCTACAGCCAGTAACGCTGCTGCAGAACCACCCGAAGCATCTAAGGGACACTCCAGACAGGAACCCTACAACCAGTAATGCTGCTGCAGAAGTTCAGAACCACCCGGAGCATCTAAAGGACACTCCAGACAGGCACCCTACAGCCAGTAACGCTGCTGCAGAACTACCCGGAGATCTAAGGGACACTCCAGACAGGCACCCTACAGCCAGTAACGCTGCTGCAGAACCACCCGGAGCATCTAAGGGACACTCCAGACAGACACCGTACAGCCAGTAACGCTGCTGCAGAACCACCCAAAACATTTAAGGGACACTCCAGACAGGCACCCTACGGCCAGTAACGCTGCTGCAGAACCACTCGGAGCATCTAAGGGACACTCCAGACAGGCACCCTACAACCAGTAATGCTGCAGCAGAACCACCCGGAGCATCTAAGGGACATTCCAGACAGGCACCCTACAGCCAGTAACGATGCTGCAGAACCACCCGGAGCATCTAAGGGACACTCCAGACAGGCACCCTACAGCCAATAATGCTGCTGCAGAACCACCCGAAGCATCTAAGGGACACTCCAGACAGGCACCCTACAGCCAGTAACGCTGCTGCAGAACCACCCGAAGCATCTAAGGGACACTCCAGACAGGAACCCTACAACCAGTAATGCTGCTGCAGAAGTTCAGAACCACCCGGAGCATCTAAAGGACACTCAAGACAGGCACCCTACAGCCAGTAACGCTGCTGCAGAACTACCCGGAGATCTAAGGGACACTCCAGACAGGCACCCTACAGCCAGTAACGCTGCTGCAGAACCACCCGGAGCATCTAAGGGACACTCCAGACAAGCACCCTACAGCCAGTAACGCTGCTGCAGAACCACTCGGAGCATCTAAGGGACACTCCAGACAGGCACCCTACAACCAGTAATGCTGCAGCAGAACCACCCGGAGCATCTAAGGGACATTTCAGACAGGCACCCTACAGCCAGTAACGATGCTGCAGAACCACCCGGTGCATCTAAGGGACACTCCAGACAGGCACCCTACAGCCAATAACGCTGCTGCAGAACCACCCGGAGCATCGAAGGGACACTCCAGACAGGCACCCTACAACCAGTATCGCTGCAGCAGAACCACCCGGAGCATCTAAGGGACACTCCAGACAGGCACCCTACAGCCAATAACGCTGCTGCAGAACCATCCAGAGCATCCAAGGGACACTCTAGACAGACACCATACAGCCAGTAACGCTGCTGCTGAACCACCCGGAGCATCTAAAGGACACTCCAGACAGGCACCCTACAACCAGTAACGCTGCAGCAGAACCACCTAGAGCATCTAAGGGACACTCCAGACAGGCACCCTACAGCCAATAACGCTGCTGCAGAACCACCCAGAGCATCCAAGGGACACTCTAGACAGGCACCATACAGCCAGTAACGCTGCTGCTGAACCACCCGGAGCATCTAAGGGACACTCCAGACAGGCACCCTACGGCCAGTAACGCTGCTGCAGAACCACCCGGAGCATCTAAGGGACACTCCAGACAGGCACCCTACGGCCAGTAACGCTGCTGCAGAACCACCAGAAGCATCTAAGGGACACTCCAGACAGGCACCATACATCCAGCATTGCTGCTGCAGAACCACCTGAAGCATCTAAGGGACACTCCAGACAGGCACCCTACAACCAGTAATGCTGCTGCAGAACCACCCGGAGCATCTAAAGGACACTCCAGACAGGCACCCTACAGCCAGTAACGCTGTTGCAGAACCACCCGGAGCATATAAGGGACACTCCAGACAGGCACCCTACAACCAGTAATGCTGCTGCAGAACCACCCGGAGCATCTAAAGGACACTCCAGACAGGCACCCTACGGCCAGTTACGCTGCTACTGAACCACCCGGAGCATCTAAGGGACACTCCAGACAGGCACCCTACGGCCAGTTACGCTGCTGCTGAACCACCCGGAGCATATAAGGGACACTCCAGACAGGCACCCTACGGCCAGTAACGCTGCTGCAGAACCACCCGGAGCATCTAAGGGACACTCCAGACAGGCACCCTACAGCCAGTATCGCTGCTGCAGAATCACACATTACGCCTGACACACACCCGCTGTCACCTTACAGAGCTCTGCGCTGCCCCCTCCCCCCGCACGCACCTTCCAGCGCCGTCACCAAGGAATTCTATGTTGTTGCTGTTCAAAGCAAAATTTTATGGCCATAATTGAATTTCCCGTTCCTGCTGCTTCCACAGATTAATACAATTTCTCTTTCATTGCTTATTTCCCAACATGTAAATCTCTTCTCACATCACCCGGGAACTGAATTATTATTAACAGGCAAAACGTCCTATTGCGGGCGACAGTGGGAGTTTCTGCTTGACTTTAAATTGACCTAGTTCATAAAGGGTTACTGCTGGAGATAATACAGTATATATATAATATATACCTTTTTATGGGGAAGTCTATGTGAGGCACAGGTTATGGGCGGAGCAGTGCGGAAACATTTACCGCTCCTGGCCGATATCACTAATTGATTTCTCACAGAGAAGGAAAAAAATCGGCTTACCCAGCCGGCCATTTGCGCGGGACATTGTGACCATCGATCCTAAGCTTGCGGCGTCGGTAGCAGTGCTGGGATCACCGCAACACGCAGGAGGCGCCTCTTCACACCTACTCTCCCGGACGCTGCGGTGGTGACACACGGGGGGGCTTTAGTACAATTAGGTCAATTAGTTTTGTTGTAGTGGAAAGAAGATGATGAACTTATGACGCTGACATAAACGCCATTGCTGTAACTCTTGCCGCCGTGCCTTGTGGCATGGCTGCCATCAGACATTGTGGGGACTGACAAAGTAGACAGGGCCCCTCCCTCTCAAAAAACTATTCTGCCGCATTGCTCCACTCCTATGTGACGTTACATATAGGCGGAGTGTTGCGGACCTACAGGAACGGTTTACAGAGAGCTGATGCACAGATAAGACTTGTTGTAAGAAGTCCTCCGTGCGCGTCAGACTGCTGCTGATTCACAGACTGGTGCAGTTCTACAGATAATGGCGGTAGGAGCCAGGGGTGGGACCATTTCTCTGTAAGGTCCCAGGACACCAGTCCCCATAGTCCCCCCCTGATTACTGCCCTGCCTTGTGGTCTCATATACCGGAGAGGAATCTTATGTCCCATTATTCACACCCGGCAGCCCGCTCAGCACCCAGCGTGTTCTTTCATTAGCAGAGAGCTGTGGAGATGACACGACCCGTCGTACAGGCTCCCATGGCGGCGCTATCACATAATTGAGAGTGATTTATCTGGGTCAGGTGCTATATCTACCACTCGGAGCATTTATGGCATTTGATGGCGCGGTGGATTGTGCAGGATAAACAGGTCAATCCGGTGACATTTCAGGTGAAATTGCAATGAGAATAAGCAGATTGCCGGCTCCTCTGTGCGACGCTCGCTGCTCGGATTTATCACTGAGAAAATGAGTCAACAGCGTGAACTCCAGGAGGCTTCTCTGTGTAGCACAAATAACACACTGACATCCGGAGCAAGATTAATATCTCCCCAGCTCCCCAGAGAGAGGCTCTATCCACAAACCCATCTGGCAACCTCCCACTGCGCCTTCCAGCTGCTGGATCAGACGAGCGCAGTGTGTTCACCTGCGATCAATCACGCCGTCTACCTGTGATCAATCACGCCATCTACCTGTGCTCATTTACCCCGTGTACCTGTGCTCATTCACCCCGCGTACCTGTGCTCATTCACCCCGTACCTGTGCTCATTCACCCCCGTACCTGTGCTCATTCACCCCGTACCTGTGCTCATTCACCCCCTGTACCTGTGCTCATTCACCCCGCGTACCTGTGCTCATTCACCCCCGTACCTGTGCTCATTCACCCCCTGTACCTGTGCTCATTCACCCCCTGTACCTGTGCTCATTCACCCCCGTACCTGTGCTCATTCACCCCCGTACCTGTGCTCATTCACCCCCTGTACCTGTGCTCATTCACCCCGCGTACCTGTGCTCATTCACCCCCGTACCTGTGCTCATTCACCCCCTGTACCTGTGCTCATTCACCCCCGTACCTGTGCTCATTCACCCCCGTACCTGTGCTCATTCACCCCCTGTACCTGTGCTCATTCACCCCGCGTACCTGTGCTCATTCACCCCCTGTACCTGCGCTCATTCACCCCCTGTACCTGTGCTCATTCACTCCGCGTACCTGTGCTCATTCATCCCCGTACCTGTACTCATTCATGCCCGTACCTGTGCTCATTCATGCCCGTACCTGTGCTCATTCATGCCCGTACCTGTGCTCATTCACCCCGCGTACCTGTGCTCATTCACCCCCTGTACCTGTGCTCATTCACCCCGCGTACCTGTGCTCATTCACCCCCGTACCTGTGCTCATTCACCCCCGTACCTGTGCTCATTCACCCCCGTACCTGTGCTCATTCACCCCCTGTACCTGTGCTCATTCACCCCGCGTACCTGTGCTCATTCACCCCCTGTACCTGCGCTCATTCACCCCCTGTACCTGTGCTCATTCACTCCGCGTACCTGTGCTCATTCACCCCCGTACCTGTACTCATTCATGCCCGTACCTGTGCTCATTCATGCCCGTACCTGTGCTCATTCACCCCGCGTACCTGTGCTCATTCACCCCCTGTACCTGTGCTCATTCACCCCCTGTACCTGTGCTCATTCACCCCTTGTACCTGTGCTCATTCATGCCCGTACCTGTGCTCATTCACCCCGCGTACCTGTGCTCATTCACCCCTGTACCTGCGCTCATTCACCCCCTGTACCTGTGCTCATTCACCCCGCGTACCTGTGCTCATTCACCCCCGTACCTGTGCTCATTCACCCCCGTACCTGTGCTCATTCACCCCCTGTACTTGTGCTCATTCACCCCCGTACCTGTGCTCATTCACCCCCGTACCTGTGCTCATTCACTCCGCGTACCTGTGCTCATTCACCCCCGTACCTGTACTCATTCATGCCCGTACCTGTGCTCATTCATGCCCGTACCTGTGCTCATTCACCCCGCGTACCTGTGCTCATTCACCCCTGTACCTGTGCTCATTCACCCCCTGTACCTGTGCTCATTCACCCCCGTACCTGTGCTCTTTCACGCCCGTACCTGTGCTCATTCACCCCGCGTACCTGTGCTCATTCACCCCCTGTACCTGTGCTCATTCACCCCCGTACCTGTGCTCATTCACCCCCTGTACCTGTGCTCATTCACCCCCGTACCTGTGCTCATTCACCCCCGTACCTGTGCTCATTCACTCCGCGTACCTGTGCTCATTCACCCCCGTACCTGTACTCATTCATGCCCGTACCTGTGCTCATTCACCCCGCGTACCTGTGCTCATTCACCCCTGTACCTGCGCTCATTCACCCCCTGTACCTGTGCTCATTCACCCCCGTACCTGTGCTCATTCACGCCCGTACCTGTTCTCATTCACCCCGCGTACCTGTGCTCATTCACCCCCGTACCTGCGCTCATTCACCCCCGTACCTGCGCTCATTCACCCCCTGTACCTGTGCTCATTCACCCCCTGTACCTGTGCTCATTCACCCCCGTACCTGTGCTCATTCACGCCCGTACCTGTTCTCATTCACCCCTGTACCTGTGCTCATTCACTCCCGTACCTGTGCTCATTCACGCCCGTACCTGTACTCATTCACCCCGCGTACCTGTTCTCATTCACCCCTGTACCTGTGCTCATTCACCCCCGTACCTGTGCTCATTCACCCCGCCTACCTGTGCTCATTCACCCCTGTACCTGCGCTCATTCACCCCCTGTACCTGCGCTTATTCACCCCCGTACCTGTGCTCATTCACGCCCGTACCTGTTCTCATTCACCCCGCGTACCTGTGCTCATTCACCCCTGTACCTGCGCTCATTCACCCCCGTACCTGCGCTCATTCACCCCGCGTACCTGCGCTCATTCACCCCGCGTACCTGTGCTCATTCACCCCCGTACCTGTGCTCATTCACCCCCGTACCTGTGCTCATTCACCCCCGTACCTGTGCTCATTCACCCCCTGTACCTGTGCTCATTCACCCCGCGTACCTGTGCTCATTCACCCCCGTACCTGTGCTCATTCACCCCCGTACCTGTGCTCATTCACCCCCTGTACCTGTGCTCATTCACCCCGCGTACCTGTGCTCATTCACCCCCGTACCTGTGCTCATTCACCCCCGTACCTGTGCTCATTCACCCCCGTACCTGTGCTCATTCACCCCCTGTACCTGTGCTCATTCACCCCGCGTACCTGTGCTCATTCACCCCCGTACCTGTGCTCATTCACCCCCTGTACCTGTGCTCATTCACCCCGCGTACCTGTGCTCATTCACCCCCTGTACCTGCGCTCATTCACCCCCTGTACCTGTGCTCATTCACTCCGCGTACCTGTGCTCATTCACCCCCGTACCTGTACTCATTCACCCCGCGTACCTGTGCTCATTCACCCCCTGTACCTGTGCTCATTCACCCCCTGTACCTGTGCTCATTCACCCCGCGTACCTGTGCTCATTCACCCCCGTACCTGTGCTCATTCACCCCCGTACCTGTGCTCATTCACCCCCGTACCTGTGCTCATTCACCCCCTGTACCTGTGCTCATTCACCCCGCGTACCTGTGCTCATTCACCCCCGTACCTGTGCTCATTCACCCCCGTACCTGTGCTCATTCACCCCCTGTACCTGTGCTCATTCACCCCGCGTACCTGTGCTCATTCACCCCCTGTACCTGCGCTCATTCACCCCCTGTACCTGTGCTCATTTACTCCGCGTACCTGTGCTCATTCACCCCCGTACCTGTACTCATTCATGCCCGTACCTGTGCTCATTCATGCCCGTACCTGTGCTCATTCACCCCGCGTACCTGTGCTCATTCACCCCCTGTACCTGTGCTCATTCACCCCCTGTACCTGTGCTCATTCACCCCTTGTACCTGTGCTCATTCATGCCCGTACCTGTGCTCATTCACCCCGCGTACCTGTGCTCATTCACCCCTGTACCTGCGCTCATTCACCCCCTGTACCTGTGCTCATTCACCCCGCGTACCTGTGCTCACTCACCCCCGTACCTGTGCTCATTCACCCCCGTACCTGTGCTCATTCACCCCCTGTACCTGTGCTCATTCACCCCCTGTACTTGTGCTCATTCACCCCCGTACCTGTGCTCATTCACCCCCGTACCTGTGCTCATTCACTCCGCGTACCTGTGCTCATTCACCCCCGTACCTGTACTCATTCATGCCCGTACCTGTGCTCATTCATGCCCGTACCTGTGCTCATTCACCCCGCGTACCTGTGCTCATTCACCCCTGTACCTGTGCTCATTCACCCCCTGTACCTGTGCTCATTCACCCCCGTACCTGTGCTCTTTCACGCCCGTACCTGTGCTCATTCACCCCGCGTACCTGTGCTCATTCACCCCCTGTACCTGTGCTCATTCACCCCTGTACCTGCGCTCATTCACCCCCGTACCTGTGCTCATTCACCCCCTGTACCTGTGCTCATTCACCCCCGTACCTGTGCTCATTCACCCCCGTACCTGTGCTCATTCACTCCGCGTACCTGTGCTCATTCACCCCCGTACCTGTACTCATTCATGCCCGTACCTGTGCTCATTCACCCCGCGTACCTGTGCTCATTCACCCCTGTACCTGTGCTCATTCACCCCTGTACCTGCGCTCATTCACCCCCTGTACCTGTGCTCATTCACGCCCGTACCTGTGCTCATTCACGCCCGTACCTGTTCTCATTCACCCCGCGTACCTGTGCTCATTCACCCCTGTACCTGCGCTCATTCACCCCCGTACCTGTGCTCATTCACCCCCCGTACCTGTGCTCATTCATGCCCGTACCTGTGCTCATTCACCCCCCGTACCTGTGCTCATTCACCCCGCGTACCTGTGCTCATTCACCCCTGTACCTGTGCTCATTCACCCCCTGTACCTGTGCTCATTCACCCCCGTACCTGTGCTCATTCACCCCGCGTACCTGTGCTCATTCACCCCCTGTACCTGTGCTCATTCACCCCTGTACCTGCGCTCATTCACCCCCGTACCTGTGCTCATTCACCCCCTGTACCTGTGCTCATTCACCCCCGTACCTGTGCTCATTCACCCCCGTACCTGTGCTCATTCACTCCGCGTACCTGTGCTCATTCACCCCCGTACCTGTACTCATTCATGCCCGTACCTGTGCTCATTCATGCCCGTACCTGTGCTCATTCACCCCGCGTACCTGTGCTCATTCACCCCCTGTACCTGTGCTCATTCACCCCGCGTACCTGTGCTCATTCACCCCCGTACCTGTGCTCATTCACCCCCGTACCTGTGCTCATTCACCCCCTGTACCTGTGCTCATTCACCCCGCGTACCTGTGCTCATTCACCCCCTGTACCTGCGCTCATTCACCCCCTGTACCTGTGCTCATTCACTCCGCGTACCTGTGCTCATTCACCCCCGTACCTGTACTCATTCATGCCCGTACCTGTGCTCATTCATGCCCGTACCTGTGCTCATTCACCCCGCGTACCTGTGCTCATTCACCCCCTGTACCTGTGCTCATTCACCCCCTGTACCTGTGCTCATTCACCCCTTGTACCTGTGCTCATTCATGCCCGTACCTGTGCTCATTCACCCCGCGTACCTGTGCTCATTCACCCCGCGTACCTGTGCTCATTCACCCCTGTACCTGCGCTCATTCACCCCCTGTACCTGTGCTCATTCACCCCGCGTACCTGTGCTCACTCACCCCCGTACCTGTGCCCGTACCTGTGCTCATTCACCCCCTGTACCTGTGCTCATTCACCCCCTGTACTTGTGCTCATTCACCCCCGTACCTGTGCTCATTCACCCCCGTACCTGTGCTCATTCACTCCGCGTACCTGTGCTCATTCACCCCCGTACCTGTACTCATTCACGCCCGTACCTGTGCTCATTCATGCCCGTACCTGTGCTCATTCACCCCGCGTACCTGTGCTCATTCACCCCTGTACCTGTGCTCATTCACCCCCTGTACCTGTGCTCATTCACCCCCGTACCTGTGCTCTTTCACGCCCGTACCTGTGCTCATTCACCCCGCGTACCTGTGCTCATTCACCCCCTGTACCTGTGCTCATTCACCCCTGTACCTGCGCTCATTCACCCCCGTACCTGTGCTCATTCACCCCCTGTACCTGTGCTCATTCACCCCCGTACCTGTGCTCATTCACCCCCGTACCTGTGCTCATTCACTCCGCGTACCTGTGCTCATTCACCCCCGTACCTGTGCTCATTCATACCCGTACCTGTGCTCATTCACCCCGCGTACCTGTGCTCATTCACCCCTGTACCTGCGCTCATTCACCCCCTGTACCTGTGCTCATTCACCCCCGTACCTGTGCTCATTCACGCCCGTACCTGTTCTCATTCACCCCGCGTACCTGTGCTCATTCACCCCTGTACCTGCGCTCATTCACCCCCGTACCTGTGCTCATTCACCCCCTGTACCTGTGCTCATTCACCCCCGTACCTGTGCTCATTCACGCACGTACCTGTTCTCATTCACCCCTGTACCTGTGCTCATTCACCCCCGAACCTGTGCTCATTCACGCCCGTACCTGTACTCATTCACCCCTGTACCTGTGCTCATTCACCCCCGTACCTGTGCTCATTCACCCCGCCTACCTGTGCTCATTCACCCCTGTACCTGCGCTCATTCACCCCCTGTACCTGCGCTCATTCACCCCCGTACCTGTGCTCATTCATCCCTGTACCTGTGCTCATTCACCCCCGTACCTGTGCTCATTCACCCCTGTACCTGCGCTCATTCACCCCCGTACCTGTGCTCATTCACCCCTGTACCTGCGCTCATTCACCCCCTGTACCTGCGCTCATTCACCCCCGTACCTGTGCTCATTCACCCCCTGTACCTGTGCTCATTCACCCCTGTACCTGTGCTCATTCACCCCCTGTACCTGCGCTCATTCACCCCCTGTACCTGCGCTCATTCACCCCCTGTACCTGCGCTCATTCACCCCTGTACCTGCGCTCATTCACCCCCTGTACCTCTGCTCATTCACCCCGCGTACCTGTGCTCATTCACCCCCGTACCTGTTCTCATTCACCCCCTGTACCTGTGCTCATTCACCCCCTGTACCTGCGCTCATTCACCCCCTGTACCTGCGCTCATTCACCCCCTGTACCTGCGCTCATTCACCCCTGTACCTGCGCTCATTCACCCCCTGTACCTGCGCTCATTCACCCCCTGTACCTGCGCTCATTCACCCCCTGTACCTGCGCTCATTCACCCCCTGTACCTGCGCTCATTCACCCCCTGTACCTGCGCTCATTCACCCCTGTACCTGTGCTCATTCACCCCCTGTACCTCTGCTCATTCACCCCCTGTACCTCTGCTCATTCACCCCCTGTACCTCTGCTCATTCACCCCGCGTACCTGTGCTCATTCACCCCCGTACCTGTGCTCATTCACCCCCTGTACCTGTGCTCATTCACCCCCTGTACCTGTGCTCATTCACCCCCTGTACCTGCGCTCATTCACCCCCTGTACCTGTGCTCATTCACCCCCTGTACCTGTGCTCATCTTTTCCTGTTCCTCCCCTGAGATATGTCACAGTGTATATGGCCACACAGTACCTGTGCTCCGCCTCTGGGGAGGAGACATTTGGCTGTGATGACACAAGGTCTCCGTAGATCCGCTGGTGTTTGATGCCACCATCACAGGCGCATGGCTCAAGTTCAAGAAGAAATATCACGAGAAGTGCCGTGCTGGGCTCTCAAATCAAAAAAGGTACAGGCATATACCTCGCCTAGCTGGTGCGGAAGCTGCTGACACAGCCGACACATGTGTCTATATGGAAGGGAAGGTCAGAAAGATCCAGACACTCTAATAAAAAAGGTTCCGTCTCTGAGAGTAACCAGTCATACACTGCCAGGCTGATACTACTAACAAAGAAACGTGATTATTGTGCACTAGACAGTGAGCTCATCAGGGACAGGATGGTGTGTGGGACTTACAATGATGTAACTCGTGCACTTTTATTCTGTGAGAAGGAATTAATACTGGACACTGCCATACACATATGTATGCTACCTGAGTAGTCTAATAAAAGTGCAATGGAGTTCAAAAGAGAGTCTGACATATACGACCCCCGACAACGCATGCTGCAGAAAACGCGCTGTGTGAATTGCAGCAGTCGCCATTCCAATGAATGCCACAAGCGTCCTGCTTTTAATAAATGGTGCAATGCTTGTGAGAAACAAAATAATTGTGCACACTGGTGCTGGTCCCAGCCTAAAGCTGACGACAGACAACCATACACTGCACGTCCAGGAGCACTGAGCCATAACACTCCCCAGACACCTATTTCCGCTGTGAGAGTACTCACCTCAGAGCATTAAAAGGTGAAACATTTACTGCCATTATAGATAGGGAGATAAACACTGCAATCAAAATAAAATTACACACTGCGCCAAGTGTAACGTCATGTGACATTAACTCCTCCAGAGCACAAACCACAAAACATCCAATTGCCGGCTCTCACACTGTAAATCTAATTACTTATGAGGGCCGGGTACTCAAGACCAGATGTGCGGCCACGCTGAAATCCACATATTTCCCGCTGGACACATGGCTTGCCCGTATTGGAGAACGATCCTGGTCGCTGCCCCGCCCCAGGCCCATAGAGTGTAAGCTCTACTGGATCAGGGACTGAGGTGAATGGCTAAATACTCTCTGTACAGTGCTGTGGAATATGTGTACGCTATATATTGCTGATAATACATTCGGCACTGTATGTACAGTGTATTAGATGTATACAGAATTTGTACACTTTGCATATAACAGAAAGCCGCCAGCATCACCCTAAGAGCCTCCAGCTTCACAATCCATCCTCTTCCTCGTGAAGAACCTGCCGGAGATCTGGCGTCTTCCGACTTCTTCACATATAGAAGGAAATAAGATTCTGCTGCATTTACATATAAAGTAACTTGAAACCAAAGAACTAAACAATATACAGTTAAAATAAAAACCTTTACGCTGAGCAGGAGAACATTGTATGGGCGATATTGTCACAATTAGGAGAAATCTGCGTCTGTGGCCTAGAACTGCGGAAAATCATACTGTACATACAATACGCCCCGTCAGGCACAGGAATAGATGCAATTTAAATGCATGGAAAGCATGCAGTGCTGTTGCTGCAAACGCCCCATACAGAATACACAACACAAATACATACACAGTACAAATACATGCACAGTACAAATACATACACAGTACAAGTACATACACAGTACAAATACATATACAGTACAAATACATACACAGTACAAATACATATACAGTACAAATACATACACAGTACAAATACATACACAGTACAAATACATGCACAGTACAAGTACATACACAGTACAAGTACATACACAGTACAAATACATACACAGTACAAGTACATACACTGTACAAGTACATACACAGTACAAGTACATACACAGTACAAATACATACACAGTACAAATACATGCACAGTACAAGTACATACACAGTACAAATACATACACAGTACAAATACATACACAGTACAGATACATACACAGTACAAGTACATACACAGTACAAATACATACACAGTACAAGTACATACACAGTACAAATACATACACAGTACAAGTACATGCACAGTACAAGTACATGCACAGTACAAGTACATGCACAGTACAAATACATACACAGTACAAGTACATACACAGTACAAATACATACACAGTACAAATACATGCACAGTACAAGTACATACACAGTACAAATACATACACAGTACAAATACATACACAGTACAAATACACACAGTACAAATACATACACAGTACAAGTACATACACAGTACAAATACATACACAGTACAAATACATACACAGTACAGATACATACACTGTACAAATACATACACAGTACAAATACATACACAGTACAAGTACATACACAGTACAAATACATACACAGTACAAGTACATACACAGTACTAATACATACACAGTACAAATACATACACAGTACAAATACACACAGTACAAATACATACACAGTACAAGTACATACACAGTACAAATACATACACAGTACAAATACATACACAGTACAGATACATACACTGTACAAATACATACACAGTACAAATACATACACAGTACAAGTACATACACAGTACAAATACATACACAGTACAAGTACATACACAGTACAAGTACATACACAGTACAGATACATACACAGTACAAGTACATACACAGTACAAGTACATACACAGTACAAATACATACACAGTACAAATACACACAGTACAAATACATACACAGTACAAATACATACACAGTACAAGTACATACACAGTACAAATACATACACAGTACAAATACATACACAGTACAGATACATACACTGTACAAATACATACACAGTACAAATACATACACAGTACAAGTACATACACAGTACAAATACATACACAGTACAAGTACATACACAGTACAAATACATACACAGTACAGATACATACACTGTACAAATACATACACAGTACAGATACATACACTGTACAAATACATACACAGTACAAATACATACACAGTACAGATACATACACAGTACAGATACATACACTGTACAAATACATACACAGTACAAATACATACACAGTACAAGTACATACACAGTACAAATACATACACAGTACAAATACATACACAGTACAAGTACATGCACAGTACAAATACATGCACAGTACAGATACATACACTGTACAAATACATACACAGTACAGATACATACACTGTACAAATACATACACAGTACAAATACATACACAGTACAAATACATACACAGTACAGATACATACACTGTACAAATACATACACAGTACAAGTACATACACAGTACAAGTACATACACAGTACAAATACATACACAGTACAAATACATACACAGTACAAGTACATGCACAGTACAAATACATACACAGTACAAATACATACACAGTACAAATACATACACAGTACAAATACACACAGTACAAATACATACACAGTACAAGTACATACACAGTACAAATACATACACAGTACAAATACATACACAGTACAAGTACATACACAGTACAAATACATACACAGTACAAATACATACACAGTACAAGTACATACACAGTACAAATACATACACAGTACAAGTACATACACAGTACAAATACATACACAGTACAAGTACATACACAGTACAAATACATACACAGTACAAGTACATACACAGTACAAGTACATACACAGTACAAATACATACACAGTACAAGTACATACACAGTACAAGTACATACACAGTACAAGTACATACACAGTACAAATACATACACAGTACAAATACACACACAGTACAAGTACATACACAGTACAAATACACACAGTACAAATACATACACAGTACAAATACACACAGTACAAATACATACACAGTACAAATACATACACAGTACAAGTACATACACAGTACAAATACATACACAGTACAAGTAGATACACAATACAAGTACATACACAGTCACAGTACAAATACATACACAGTACAAGTACATACACAGTACAAATACATACACAGTACAAGTACATACACAGTACAAATACATACACAATACAAATACATACACAGTACAAATACATACACAGTACAAGTACATACACAGTACAAATACACACACAGTACAAGTACATGCACAGTACAAATACATGCACAGTACAAATACATACACAATACAAGTACATACACAGTACAAATACATACACTGTACAAATACATGCACAGTACAAGTACATACACAGTACAAATACATGCACAGTACAAATACATACACTGTACAAGTACATACACAGTACAAATACATACACAGTACAAGTACATGCACAGTACAAATACATACACAGTACAAATACAGGCACAGTACAAGTACACACACAGTACAAATACATACACAGTACAAATACATACACAGTACAAATACATGCACAGTACAAGTACATACACTGTACAAGTACATGCACAGTACAAATACATGCACAGTACAAGTACATGCACAGTACAAGTACATACACAGTACAAGTACATACACAGTACAAGCACATACACAGTACAAGCACATACACAGTACAAGTACATGCACAGTACAAGTACATACACAGTACAAATACATACACAGTACAAGTACATACAGTACAAATACATACTGTACACAGTACAAATACATACACTGGCCCTCATTCCGAGTTGATCGGTCGCAAGGCGATTTTAGCAGAGTTGCTCACGCTAAGCCTACGCCTACTGGGAGTGTATCTTAGCTTCTTAAAATTGCGACCGATGTATTCGCAATATTGCGATTACAAACTACTTAGCAGTTTTAGAGTAGCTCCAGACTTACTCTGCCTGTGCGATCAGTTCAGTGCTTGTCGTTCCTGTTTTGACGTCACAAACACACCCAGCGTTCGCCCAGACACTCCCCCGTTTCCCCGGCCACTCCTGCGTTTTTTCCGGAAACGGTAGCGTTTTTTCCCGCACGCCCATAAAACGGCCTGTTTCCGCCCAGTAACACCCATTTCCTGTCAATCACATTACGATCGCCGGAGCGATGAAAAAGCCGTGAGTAAAAATACTATCTCCATTGTAAAATTACTTGGCGCAGTCGCAGTGCGATTATTGCGCATGCGTACTAAGCGGAATTTAACTGCGATGCGATGAAAAATACCGAGCGAACGACTCGGAATGAGGGCCACTGTACAAGTACATACACAGTACAAGTACATGCACAGTACAAATACATACACAGTACAAATACATACACAGTACAAATACATGCACAGTACAAATACATGCACAGTACAAATACATACACAGTACAAGTACATACACAGTACAGATACATACACAGTACAAATACATACACAGTACAGATACATACACAGTACAAATACATACACAGTACAAATACATACACAGTACAAGTACATACACAGTACAAATACATACACAGTACAAGTACATGCACAGTACAAGTACATACACAGTACAAATACATACACAGTACAAGTACATACAGTACAAATACATACTGTACACAGTACAAATACATACACTGTACAAGTACATACACAGTACAAGTACATGCACAGTACAAATACATACACAGTACAAATACATACACAGTACAAATACATGCACAGTACAAATACATACACAGTACAAGTACATACACAGTACAGATACATACACAGTACAAATACATACACAGTACAAATACATACACAGTACAGATACATACACAGTACAAATACATACACAGTACAAATACATACACAGTACAAGTACATACACTGTACAAATACATACACAGTACAAGTACATACACAGTACAAATACATACACAGTACAAGTACATACACAGTACAAATACATGCACAGTACAAGTACATACACAGTACAAATACATACACTGTACAAGTACATACACAGGACAAGTACATACACAGTACAAATACATGCACAGTACAAGTACATACACAGTACAAATACATGCACAGTACAAATACATATACAGTACAAATACATGCACAGTACAAATACACACAGTACAAATACATACACAGTACAAGTACATACACAGTACAAATACATACACTGTACAAGTACATACATAGTACAAATACATACACAGTACAAATACATGCACAGTACAAGTACATACACAGTACAAATACATACACAGTACAAATACATGCACAGTACAAGCACATACACAGTACAAATACATACACAGTACAAATACATGCACAGTACAAGTACATACACAGTACAAATACACACAGTACAAATACATACACAGTACAAATACACACAGTACAAGTACATGTACAGTACAAGTACATACACAGTACAAATACATGCACAGTACAAGTACATACACAGTACAAGTACATACACAGTACAAGTACATACACAGTACAAATACATACAGTACAAATACATGCACAGTACAAATACATGCACAGTACAAGTACATACACAGTACAAATACATGCACAGTACAAGTACATACACAGTACAAGTACATACACAGTACAAATACATGCACAGTACAAATACATGCACAGTACAAGTACATACACAGTACAAATACATACACAGTACAAATACATGCACAGTACAAGTACATGCACAGTACAAGTACATACACAGTACAAGTACATACACAGTACAAATACATGCACAGTACAAGTACATACACAGTACAAGTACATACACAGTACAAGTACATACACAGTACAAATACATGCACAGTACAAGTACATACACAGTACAAATACATACACAGTACAAATACATGCACAGTACAAGTACATACACAGTACAAGTACATGCACAGTACAAGTACATACACAGTACAAATACATACACAGTACAAGTACATACAGTACAAATACATACTGTACACAGTACAAATACATACACTGTACAAGTACATACACAGTACAAGTACATGCACAGTACAAATACATACACAGTACAAATACATGCACAGTACAAATACATACACAGTACAAGTACATACACAGTACAGATACATACACAGTACAAATACATACACAGTACAAATACATACACAGTACAGATACATACACAGTACAAATACATACACAGTACAAATACATACACAGTACAAGTACATGCACAGTACAAATACATACACAGTACAAATACATACACAGTACAAGTACATGCACAGTACAAATACATACACGGTACAAATACATGCACAGTACAAGTACATGCACAGTACAAATACATACACAGTACAAATACATACACTGTACAAATACATACACAGTACAAGTACATACACAGTACAAGTACATACACAGTACAAATACATACACAGTACAAGTACATACACAGTACAAATACATGCACAGTACAAGTACATACACAGTACAAATACATACACTGTACAAGTACATACACAGTACAAGTACATACACAGTACAAATACATGCACAGTACAAGTACATACACAGTACAAATACATGCACAGTACAAATACATATACAGTACAAATACATGCACAGTACAAATACACACAGTACAAATACATACACAGTACAAGTACATACACAGTACAAATACATACACTGTACAAGTACATACACAGTACAAATACATGCACAGTACAAATACATGCACAGTACAAGTACATACACAGTACAAATACATACACAGTACAAATACATGCACAGTACAAGCACATACACAGTACAAATACATACACAGTACAAATACATGCACAGTACAAGTACATACACAGTACAAATACACACAGTACAAATACATACACAGTACAAATACACACAGTACAAGTACATACACAGTACAAGTACATACACAGTACAAATACATGCACAGTACAAGTACATACAGTACAAATACATACTGTACACAGTACAAATACATACACTGTACAAGTACATACACAGTACAAGTACATGCACAGTACAAATACATACACAGTACAAATACATACACAGTACAAATACATGCACAGTACAAATACATACACAGTACAAGTACATACACAGTACAGATACATACACAGTACAAATACATACACAGTACAAATACATACACAGTACAGATACATACACAGTACAAATACATACACAGTACAAATACATACACAGTACAAGTACATACACTGTACAAATACATACACAGTACAAGTACATACACAGTACAAATACATACACAGTACAAGTACATACACAGTACAAATACATGCACAGTACAAGTACATACACAGTACAAATACATACACTGTACAAGTACATACACAGTACAAGTACATACACAGTACAAATACATGCACAGTACAAGTACATACACAGTACAAATACATGCACAGTACAAATACATATACAGTACAAATACATGCACAGTACAAATACACACAGTACAAATACATACACAGTACAAGTACATACACAGTACAAATACATACACTGTACAAGTACATACATAGTACAAATACATACACAGTACAAATACATGCACAGTACAAGTACATACACAGTACAAATACATACACAGTACAAATACATGCACAGTACAAGCACATACACAGTACAAATACATACACAGTACAAATACATGCACAGTACAAGTACATACACAGTACAAATACACACAGTACAAATACATACACAGTACAAATACACACAGTACAAGTACATACACAGTACAATTACATACACAGTACAAATACATGCACAGTACAAGTACATACACAGTACAAGTACATACACAGTACAAGTACATACACAGTACAAATACATACAGTACAAATACATGCACAGTACAAATACATGCACAGTACAAGTACATACACAGTACAAATACATGCACAGTACAAGTACATACACAGTACAAATACATACACAGTACAAATACATGCACAGTACAAGTACATGCACAGTACAAGTACATACACAGTACAAGTACATACACAGTACAAATACATGCACAGTACAAGTACATACACAGTACAAGTACATACACAGTACAAGTACATACACAGTACAAATACATGCACAGTACAAGTACATACACAGTACAAATACATACACAGTACAAATACATGCACAGTACAAGTACATACACAGTACAAGTACATGCACAGTACAAGTACATACACAGTACAAATACATACACAGTACAAGTACATACAGTACAAATACATACTGTACACAGTACAAATACATACACTGTACAAGTACATACACAGTACAAGTACATGCACAGTACAAATACATACACAGTACAAATACATGCACAGTACAAATACATGCACAGTACAAGTACATACACAGTACAGATACATACACAGTACAAATACATACACAGTACAGATACATACACAGTACAAATACATACACAGTACAAATACATACACAGTACAAGTACATGCACAGTACAAATACATACACAGTACAAATACATACACAGTACAAGTACATGCACAGTACAAATACATACACGGTACAAATACATGCACAGTACAAGTACATGCACAGTACAAATACATACACAGTACAAATACATACACTGTACAAATACATACACAGTACAAGTACATACACAGTACAAGTACATACACAGTACAAATACATGCACAGTACAAGTACATACACAGTACAAATACATACACTGTACAAGTACATACACAGTACAAGTACATACACAGTACAAATACATGCACAGTACAAGTACATACACAGTACAAATACATGCACAGTACAAATACATATACAGTACAAATACATGCACAGTACAAATACACACAGTACAAATACATACACAGTACAAGTACATACACAGTACAAATACATACACTGTACAAGTACATACACAGTACAAATACATGCACAGTACAAATACATGCACAGTACAAGTACATACACAGTACAAATACATACACAGTACAAATACATGCACAGTACAAGCACATACACAGTACAAATACATACACAGTACAAATACATGCACAGTACAAGTACATACACAGTACAAATACACACAGTACAAATACATACACAGTACAAATACACACAGTACAAGTACATACACAGTACAAGTACATACACAGTACAAATACATGCACAGTACAAGTACATACACAGTACAAGTACATACACAGTACAAGTACATACACAGTACAAATACATACAGTACAAATACATGCACAGTACAAATACATGCACAGTACAAGTACATACACAGTACAAATACATGCACAGTACAAGTACATACACAGTACAAGTACATACACAGTACAAATACATGCACAGTACAAATACATGCACAGTACAAGTACATACACAGTACAAATACATACACAGTACAAATACATGCACAGTACAAGTACATGCACAGTACAAGTACATACACAGTACAAGTACATACACAGTACAAATACATGCACAGTACAAGTACATACACAGTACAAGTACATACACAGTACAAATACATGCACAGTACAAGTACATACACAGTACAAATACATACACAGTACAAATACATGCACAGTACAAGTACATACACAGTACAAGTACATGCACAGTACAAGTACATACACAGTACAAATACATACACAGTACAAGTACATACAGTACAAATACATACTGTACACAGTAGAGATGAGCGCCTGAAATTTTTCGGGTTTTGTGTTTTGGTTTTGGGTTCGGTTCCGCGGCCGTGTTTTGGGTTCGAACGCGTTTTGGCAAAACCTCACCAAATTTTTTTTGTCGGATTCGGGTGTGTTTTGGATTCGGGTGTTTTTTTCAAAAAACCCTAAAAAAACAGCTTAAATCATAGAATTTGGGGGTCATTTTGATCCCAGAGTATTATTAACCTCAATAACCATAATTTCCACTCATTTTCAGTCTATTCTGAACACCTCACACCTCACAATATTATTTTTAGTCCTAAAATTTGCACCGAGGTCGCTGGATGACTAAGCTCAGCGACCCAAGTGGCCGACACAAACACCTGGCCCATCTAGGAGTGGCACTGCAGTGTCATGCAGGATGGCCCTTCTAAAAACTACTCCCCAAACAGCACATGATGCAAAGAAGAAAAAAAAGAGGCGCAATGAGGTAGCTGTGTGACTAAGATAAGCGACCCTAGTGGCCGACACAAACACCTGGCCCATCTAGGAGTGGCACTGCAGTGTCACGCAGGATGGCCCTTCCAAAAAACACCCCCCAAACAGCACATGACGCAAAGAAAAAAAGAGGCGCAATGAGGTAGCTGTGTGAGTAAGCTAAGCGACCCTAGTGGCCGACACAAACACCGGGCCCATCTAGGAGTGGCACTGCAGTGTCACGCAGGATGTCCCTTCCAAAAAACCCTCCCCAAACAGCACATGACGCAAAGAAAAAAAGAGGCGCAATGAGGTAGCTGTGTGAGTAAGATTAGCGACCCTAGTGGCCGACACAAACACCGGGCCCATCTAGGAGTGGCACTGCAGTGTCACGCAGGATGTCCCTTCCAAAAAACCCTCCCCAAACAGCACATGACGCAAAGAAAAAAAGAGGCGCAATGAGGTAGCTGACTGTGTGAGTAAGATTAGCGACCCTAGTGGCCGACACAAACACCGGGCCCATCTAGGAGTGGCACTGCAGTGTCACGCAGGATGTCCCTTCCAAAAAACCCTCCCCAATCAGCACATGATGCAAAGAAAAAGAAAAGTAAAAAGAGGTGCAAGATGGAATTGTCCTTGGGCCCTCCCACCCACCCTTATGTTGTATAAACAAAACAGGACATGCACACTTTAACCAACCCATCATTTCAGTGACAGGGTCTGCCACACGACTGTGACTGATATGACGGGTTGGTTTGGACCCCCCCCAAAAAAGAAGCAATTAATCTCTCCTTGCACAAACTGGCTCTACAGAGGCAAGATGTCCACCTCATCTTCACCCTCCGATATATCACCGTGTACATCCCCCTCCTCACAGATTATCAATTCGTCCCCACTGGAATCCACCATCTCAGCTCCCTGTGTACTTTGTGGAGGCAATTGCTGCTGGTCAATGTCTCCGCGGAGGAATTGATTATAATTCATTTTAATGAACATCATCTTCTCCACATTTTCTGGATGTAACCTCGTACGCCGATTGCTGACAAGGTGAGCGGCGGCACTAAACACTCTTTCGGAGTACACACTTGTGGGAGGGCAACTTAGGTAGAATAAAGCCAGTTTGTGCAAGGGCCTCCAAATTGCCTCTTTTTCCTGCCAGTATAAGTACGGACTGTGTGACGTGCCTACTTGGATGCGGTCACTCATATAATCCTCCACCATTCTATCAATGTTGAGAGAATCATATGCAGTGACAGTAGACGACATGTCCGTAATCGTTGTCAGGTCCTTCAGTCCGGACCAGATGTCAGCATCAGCAGTCGCTCCAGACTGCCCTGCATCACCGCCAGCGGGTGGGCTCGGAATTCTGAGCCTTTTCCTCGCACCCCCAGTTGCGGGAGAATGTGAAGGAGGAGATGTTGACAGGTCGCGTTCCGCTTGACTTGACAATTTTGTCACCAGCAGGTCTTTCAACCCCAGCAGACTTGTGTCTGCCGGAAAGAGAGATCCAAGGTAGGCTTTAAATCTAGGATCGAGCACGGTGGCCAAAATGTAGTGCTCTGATTTCAACAGATTGACCACCCGTGAATCCTTGTTAAGCGAATTAAGGGCTCCATCCACAAGTCCCACATGCCTAGCGGAATCGCTCCGTGTTAGCTCCTCCTTCAATGTCTCCAGCTTCTTCTGCAAAAGCCTGATGAGGGGAATGACCTGACTCAGGCTGGCAGTGTCTGAACTGACTTCACGTGTGGCAAGTTCAAAGGGCATCAGAACCTTGCACAACGTTGAAATCATTCTCCACTGCGCTTGAGACAGGTGCATTCCACCTACTATATCGTGCTCAATTGTATAGGCTTGAATGGCCTTTTGCTGCTCCTCCAACCTCTGAAGCATATAGAGGGTTGAATTCCACCTCGTTACCACTTCTTGCTTCAGATGATGGCAGGGCAGGTTCAGTAGTTTTTGGTGGTGCTCCAGTCTTCTGTACGTGGTGACTGTACGCCGAAAGTGTCCCACAATTCTTCTGGCCACCGACAGCATCTCTTGCACGCCCCTGTCGTTTTTTAAAAAATTCTGCACCACCAAATTCAAGGTATGTGCAAAACATGGGACGTGCTGGAATTTGCCCATATTTAATGCACACACAATATTGCTGGCGTTGTCCGATGCCACAAATCCACAGGAGAGTCCAATTGGGGTAAGCCATTCCGCGATGATCTTCCTCAGTTGCCGTAAGAGGTTTTCAGCTGTGTGCGTATTCTGGAAACCGGTGATACAAAGCGTAGCCTGCCTAGGAAAGAGTTGGCGTTTGCGAGATGCTGCTACTGGTGCCGCCGCTGCTGTTCTTGCGGCGGGAGTCCATACATCTACCCAGTGGGCTGTCACAGTCATATAGTCCTGACCCTGCCCTGCTCCACTTGTCCACATGTCCGTGGTTAAGTGGACATTGGGTACAGCTGCATTTTTTAGGACACTGGTGACTCTTTTTCTGAGGTCTGTGTACATTTTCGGTATCGCCTGCCTAGAGAAATGGAACCTAGATGGTATTTGGTACCGGGGACACAGTACCTCCAACAAGTCTCTAGTTGGCTCTGCAGTAATGATGGATACCGGAACCACGTTTCTCACCACCCAGGATGCCAAGGCCTCAGTTATCCGCTTTGCAGTAGGATGACTGCTGTGATATTTCATCTTCCTCGCAAAGGACTGTTGAACAGTCAATTGCTTACTGGAAGTAGTACAAGTGGGCTTACGACTTCCCCTCTGGGATGACCATCGACTCCCAGCGGCAACAACAGCAGCGCCAGCAGCAGTAGGCGTTACACGCAAGGATGCATCGGAGGAATCCCAGGCAGGAGAGGACTCGTCAGAATTGCCAGTGACATGGCCTGCAGGACTATTGGCATTCCTGGGGAAGGAGGAAATTGACACTGAGGGAGTTGGTGGGGTGGTTTGCGTGAGCTTGGTTACAAGAGGAAGGGATTTACTGGTCAGTGGACTGCTTCCGCTGTCACCCAAAGTTTTTGAACTTGTCACTGACTTATTATGAATGCGCTGCAGGTGACGTATAAGGGAGGATGTTCCGAGGTGGTTAACGTCCTTACCCCTACTTATTACAGCTTGACAAAGGGAACACACGGCTTGACACCTGTTGTCCGCATTTCTGGTGAAATACCTCCACACCGAAGAGCTGATTTTTTTGGTATTTTCACCTGGCATGTCAACGGCCATATTCCTCCCACGGACAACAGGTGTCTCCCCGGGTGCCTGACTTAAACAAACCACCTCACCATCAGAATCCTCCTGGTCAATTTCCTCCCCAGCGCCAGCAACACCCATATCCTCCTCATCCTGGTGTACTTCAACACTGACATCTTCAATCTGACTATCAGGAACTGGACTGCGGGTGCTCCTTCCAGCACTTGCGTGCAAATGGTGGAAGGCGCATGCTCTTCACGTCCAGTGTTGGGAAGGTCAGGCATCGCAACCGACACAATTGGACTCTCCTTGTGGATTTGGGATTTCGAAGAATGCACAGTTCTTTGCTGTGCTGCTTTTGCCAGCTTGAGTCTTTTCATTTTTCTAGCGAGAGGCTGAGTGCTTCCATCCTCATGTGAAGCTGAACCACTAGCCATGAACATAGGCCAGGGCCTCAGCCGTTCCTTGCCACTCCGTGTGGTAAATGGCATATTGGCAAGTTTACGCTTCTCCTCCGACAATTTTATTTTAGGTTTTGGAGTCCTTTTTTTTCTGATATTTGGTGTTTTGGATTTGACATGCTCTGTACTATGACATTGGGCATCGGCCTTGGCAGACGACGTTGCTGGCATTTCATCGTCTCGGCCATGACTAGTGGCAGCAGCTTCAGCACGAGGTGGAAGTGGATCTTGATCTTTCCCTAATTTTGGAACCTCAACATTTTTGTTCTCCATATTTTAATAGGCACAACTAAAAGGCACCTCAGGTAAACAATGGAGATGGATACTAGTATACAATTATGGACTGCCTGCCGACTGCAGACACAGAGGTAGCCACAGCCGTGAACTACCGTACTGTACTGTGTCTGCAGCTAATATAGACTGGTTGATAAAGAGAAGATGTCTATGTAACTATGTATGTATAAAGAAGACTGAAAAAAATCCACGGTTAGGTGGTATACAATTATGGACGGACTGCCTGCCGAGTGCAGACACAGAGGTAGCCACAGCCGTGAACTACCGTACTGTACTGTGTCTGCAGCTAATATAGACTGGTTGATAAAGAGAAGATGTCTATGTAACTATGTATGTATAAAGAAGAATGAAAAAAAACCACGGTTAGGTGGTATACAATTATGGACGGACTGCCTGCCGAGTGCAGACACAGAGGTAGCCACAGCCGTGAACTACCGTACTGTACTGTGTCTGCAGCTAATATAGACTGGTTGATAAAGAGAAGATGTCTATGTAACTATGTATGTATAAAGAAGAATGAAAAAAATCCACGGTTAGGTGGTATTACAATTATGGACGGACTGCCTGCCGAGTGCAGAGACACAGAGGTAGCCACAGCCGTGAACTACCGTACTGTGTCTGCTGCGACTGGATGATAAATGATATAAAAAATATATATATATCACTACTGCAGCCGGACAGGTATATATTATATATTATATAATGACGGACCTGCTGGACACTGTCTGTCAGCAGAATGAGTTTTATTTTTATAGAATAAAAAAAAAAAAACACACAAGTGAAGTCACACGACGAGTGTTTAACTTTTTCAGGCAATCACAATATAAGTATACTACTAACTATACTGGTGGTCAGTGTGGTCAGGTCACTGGTCAGTCACACTGGCAGTGGCACTCCTGCAGCAAAAGTGTGCACTGTTTAATTTTAATATAATATGTACTCCTGGCTCCTGCTATAACCTATAACTGGCACTGCAGTAGTGCTCCCCAGTCTCCCCCACAATTATAAGCTGTGTGAGCTGAGCAGTCAGACAGATATATAATATATATACATGATGCAGCACACTGGCCTGAGCCTGAGCAGTGCACACAGATATGGTATGTGACTGACTGAGTCACTGTGTGTATCGCTTTTTTCAGGCAGAGAACGGATATATTAAATAAACTGCACTGTGTGTCTGGTGGTCACTCACTATATAATATATTATGTACTCCTGGCTCCTGCTATAACCTATAACTGGCACTGCAGTGCTCCCCAGTCTCCCCCACAATTATAAGCTGTGTGAGCTGAGCAGTCAGACAGATATATATAATATTATATATAGATAATAGATGATGCAGCACACTGGCCTGAGCCTGAGCAGTGCACACAGATATGGTATGTGACTGAGTCACTGTGTGCTGTGTATCGCTTTTTTCAGGCAGAGAACGGATTATAAAGTAAACTGCACTGTCCTCACTAGTAAACCCTCTCCACTCAGTCTCTACACTTCTACAGTAACAGTACTCCTCCTAGTCAGCTCCAGTAAATCTCTCTCAGTCTCTTATAATCTAAATGGAGAGGACGCCAGCCACGTCCTCTCCCTATCAATCTCAATGCACGTGTGAAAATGGCGGCGACGCGCGGCTCCTTATATAGAATCCGAGTCTCGCGATAGAATCCGAGCCTCGCGAGAATCCGACAGCGTCATGATGACGTTCGGGCGCGCTCGGGTTAACCGAGCAAGGCGGGAAGATCCGAGTCTGCTCGGACCCGTGAAAAAAACCATGAAGTTCTGGCGGGTTCGGATTCAGAGAAACCGAACCCGCTCATCTCTAGTACACAGTACAAATACATACACTGTACAGATACATACACAGTACAAATACATACACAGTACAAATACATACACAGTACAAGTACATGCACAGTACAAATACATACACAGTACAAATACATACACAGTACAAGTACATGCACAGTACAAATACATACACGGTACAAATACATGCACAGTACAAGTACATGCACAGTACAAATACATACACAGTACAAATACATACACTGTACAAATACATACACAGTACAAGTACATACACAGTACAAATACATACACAGTACAAGTACATACACAGTACAAATACATGCACAGTACAAGTACATACACAGTACAAATACATACACTGTACAAGTACATACACAGTACAAGTACATACACAGTACAAATACATGCACAGTACAAGTACATACACAGTACAAATACATGCACAGTACAAATACATATACAGTACAAATACATGCACAGTACAAATACACACAGTACAAATACATACACAGTACAAGTACATACACAGTACAAATACATACACTGTACAAGTACATACACAGTACAAATACATGCACAGTACAAGTACATACACAGTACAAATACATACACAGTACAAATACATGCACAGTACAAGCACATGCACAGTACAAATACATACACAGTACAAATACATGCACAGTACACGTACATACACAGTACAAATACACACAGTACAAATACATACACAGTATAAATACACACAGTACAAGTACATACACAGTACAAGTACATACACAGTACAAATACATGCACAGTACAAGTACATACACAATACAAGTACATACACAGTACAAGTACATACACAGTACAAGTACATACACAGTACAAATACATACAGTACAAATACATGCACAGTACAAATACATACACAGTACAAATACATACACAGTACAAGTACATACACAATACAAGTACATACACAGTACAAATACATACACAGTACAAATACATACACAGTACAAATACACACAGTACAAATACATACACAGTACAAATACACACAGTACAAGTACATACACAGTACAAGTACATACACAGTACAAATACATGCACAGTACAAGTACATACACAATACAAGTACATACACAGTACAAGTACATACACAGTACAAGTACATACACAGTACAAATACATACACAGTACAAATACATACACAGTACAAGTACATACACAGTACAAATACATACACAGTACAAATACATACACAGTACAAGTACATACACAGTACAAATACATACACAGTACAAGTACATACACAGTACAAATACATACACAGTACAAGTACATACACAGTACAAGTACATACACAGTACAAATACATACACAGTACAAGTACATACACAGTACAAATACATACAAAGTACAAATACATACACAGTACAAATACATACACAGTACAAGTACATACACAGTACAAATACATACACAGTACAAATACATATACAGTACAAATACATGCACAGTACAAATACATGCACAGTACAAGTACATACACAGTACAAATACATACACAGTACAAATACATACACAGTACAAATACATGCACAGTACAAATACATACACAGTACAAGTACATACACAGTACAAGTGCATACACAGTACAAATACATGCACAGTACAAGTACATACACAGTACAAATACATACACAGTACAAGTGCATACACAGTACAAATACATACACAGTACAAGTGCATACACAGTACAAATACATGCACAGTACAAGTACATACACAGTACAAGTGCATACACAGTACAAATACATACACAGTACAAGTACATACACAGTACAAATACATGCACAGTACAAATACATACACAGTACAAATACATACACAGTACAAGTACATACACAGTACAAATACATGCACAGTACAAATACATGCACAGTACAAGTACATAAACAGTACAAGTACATACACAGTACAAATACATACACAGTACAAGTACATACACAGTACAAATACATACACAGTACAAATACATACACAGTACAAGTACATACACAGTACAAATACATGCACAGTACAAATACATGCACAGTACAAGTACATAAACAAGTACATACACAGTACAAATACATACACAGTACAAGTACATACACAGTACAAATACATACACAGTACAAATACATACACAGTACAAGTACATACTAGGTATAAGTACAGAGATATGCGATGAAGCAGCACCTGCAGAGCTCATCCCTTTCCTGCACGCTGTACATAGCCGGCGTCTGCTGCGACCAGGTCCTGCGCCCGTATCAGGACACATAAAGAGAGCAGAGGCTTTCAATTCTAGTCCCCAAGTACCACCAACAGGCCATGTTTTCTGGATATATTTAATCATTCCCAGGTGAGTTAATGGGCCAGTAATTTTCCACTGTTTTCCACACAGAAATCATGAAAACATGACCTGTTGTTGAAAGGTGAGGGTAAAATGCATGCCAGTTATTCATCATCAAACAGTCAGATACATCTCTGGTCGTGTCTTATGCTCCAAATCCATGTCCCTGGGACACACCAACATGACATGTTTTACAGATCTCCTTGCTGATTCTGGGCAGGATGGGTGAGATGTTGGGCAGGATGGTTGAGGTGCTGGGCAGGATGGGTGAGATGCTGGGTAGGATGGGTGAAATGTTGGGCAGGATGGTTGAGGTGCTGGGCAGGATGGGTGAGATTTTGGGTAGGATGGGTGAGATGTTGGGTAGGATGGGTGGCATGCTGGGTAGGATGGGTGATGTGCTGGGTAGGATGGGTGATGTGCTGGGTAGGATGGGTGAGATGTTGGGTAGGATGGGTGAGATGTTGGGCAGGATGGGTGAGGTGCTAGGTAATATGGGTGAGATGGTGGGCAAGATGGGTGAGATGCTGGGCAGGATGGGGGAGATGCTGGGTAGGATGGGGGAGATGTTGGGTAGGATGGGTGAGGGGCTGGGCAGGATGGGTGAGATGTTGGGCAGGATGGGTGAGATGCTGGGTAGGATGGGTGAGATGTTGGGCAGGATGGTTGAGGTGCTGGGCAGGATGGGTGAGATGTTGGGTAGGATGGGTGAGATGTTGGGTAGGATGGGTGAGATGCAGGGCCGGATGGGTGAGATGTTGGGTAGGATGGGTGAGATGTTGGGTAGGATGGGTGATGTGCTGGGTAAGATGGATGAGATGATGGGCAGGATGGGTTAGGTGCTGGGCAGATATGTGACATGCTGGGCAGTATGGGTGATGTGCTGGACAGATGGGTGACGTTCTGGGCAATATGGGTGATGTGCTGGACAGATGGGTGACGTGCTGGGTAGGATGGGTGACGTGGTGGGTAGGATGGGTGAGATGTTGGGTAGGATGGGTGAGGTGTTGGGCAGGATGGGTGGCGTGCTAAGCAGGATGGGTGATATGCTGGGCAAGATGGGTGACGTGCTAGGCAGGTTGGGTGAGATGTTGGGTAAGATGGGTGAGGTGCCGGACAAATGGGTGAGGTGCCGGGCAGGATGGGTGATGTGCTTGGCACGATGGGTGAGATGTTGGGTAGGATGGGTGATGTGCTGGGTAGGATGGGTGAGATGTTGGGTAGGATGGGTGATGTGCAGGGAAGATGGGTGATGTGCTGGGCAGTTGGGTGAGGTGCTGGGCAGGATGGGTGAGATGCTGGGCAGGATGGGTGAGGTGCTGGGTAGGATGGATGAGGTGTTGGGTAGGATGGCTGAGGTGCTGGGTAGGATGGGTGATGTGCAAGGAAGATGGGTGAGGTGCTGATGAGATGTTGGGTAGGATGGGTGAGGTGCTGATGAGATGTTAGGTAGGATGGGTGAGGTGCTGGGTAGAATGGATGAGATGTTGGGTAGGATGGGTGAGGTGCTGCGTAAGATGGGTGAGGTGCTGGGTAGGATGGATGAGATGTTGGGTAGGATGGGTGAGATGCTGGGTAGGATGGATGAGATGTTGGGTAGGATGGGTGAGGTGCTGGGTAAGATGGGTGAGATGCTGGGCAGGATGGGTGAGGTGCTGGGTAGGATGGATGAGATGTTGGGTAGGATGGATGATGTGCTGGGTAGGATGGATGAGATGTTGGGTAGGATGGGTGAGGTGCTGGGTAGGATGGATGAGATGTTGGGTAGGATGGGTGAGGTGATGGTTAAGATGGGTGAGATGCTGGGCAGGATGGGTGAGGTGCTGGGTAGGATGGATGAGATGTTGGGTAGGATGGATGATGTGCTGGGTAGGATGGATGAGATGTTGGGTAGGATGGGTGAGGTGCTGGGTAGGATGGATGAGATGTTGGGTAGGATGGGTGAGGTGATGGTTAAGATGGGTGAGGTGCTGGGTAGGATGGATGAGATGTTGGGTAGGATGGGTGAGGTGCTGGGTAGGATGGATGAGATGTTGGGTAGGATGGGTGAGGTGCTGGGTAAGATGGGTGAGATGCTGGGCAGGATGGGTGAGGTGCTGGGAAGATGAATGAGATGCTGGGCAGGATGGGTGAGGTGCTGGGCAGATGGGTGATGTGCTGGGAAGATGGATGAGATGCTGGGCAGGATGGGTGAGGTGCTGGACAGATGGGTGACGTGCTGGACAGATGGTGACGTGCTGGATAGGATGGGTGAGATGTTTGGCAGGATGGGTGGCGTGCTAAGCAGGTTGGTTGATGTGGTGGGCAGGATGGGTGGCGTGCTGGGCAGGATGGGTGATGTGCTGGGCAAGATGGGTGAAATGCTGGTCAAGTTGGTTGAGGTGCTGGGCAGGATGGGTGAGATGTTGGGTAGGATGGGTGATGTGCTGGGTAGGATGGGTGAGATGTTGGGTAGGATGGGTGAGATGTTGGGTAGGATGGGTGAGATGCTGGGCAGGATGGGTGAGGTGCTGGGCAGATATCTGACATGCTGGGCAGTATGGGTGATGTGCTGGACAGATGGGTGACGTGCTGGGCAATATGGGTGATGTGCTGGACAGATGGGTGACGTGCTGGTTAGGATGGGTGACGTGGTGGGTAGG
Source organism: Pseudophryne corroboree (assembly GCF_028390025.1). Taxonomy (NCBI): domain Eukaryota; kingdom Metazoa; phylum Chordata; class Amphibia; order Anura; family Myobatrachidae; genus Pseudophryne; species Pseudophryne corroboree. The sequence continues at coordinate 801,879,342 of NC_086446.1, read as the reverse complement.
ATGGGTGAGATGTTGGGTAGGATGGGTGAGGTGTTGGGCAGGATGGGTGGCGTGCTAAACAGGATGGATGATATGCTGGGCAAGATGGGTGACGTGCTAGGCAGGATGGGTGAGATGTTGGGTAAGATGGGTGAGGTGCCGGACAAATGGGTGAGGTGCTGGGCAGGATGGGTGACGTGCTTGGCACGATGGGTGAGATGTTGGGTAGGATGGGTGATGTGCTGGGTAGCATGGGTGAGATGTTGGGTAGGATGGGTGATGTGCAGGGAAGATGGGTGATGTGCTGGGCAGTTGGGTGAGGTGCTGGGCAGGATGGGTGAGATGCTGGGCAGGATGGGTGAGGTGCTGGGTAGGATGGATGAGGTGTTGGGTAGGATGGCTGAGGTGCTGGGTAGGGTGGGTGATGTGCAAGGAAGATGGGTGAGGTGCTGATGAGATGTTGGGTAGGATGGGTGAGTTGCTGATGAGATGTTGGGTAGGATGGGTGAGGTGCTGGGTAGGATGAATGAGATGTTGGGTAGGATGGGTGAGGTGCTGGGTAAGATGGGTGAGGTGCTGGGTAAGATGGATGAGATGTTCGGTAGGATGGGTGAGATGCTGGGTAGGATGGATGAGATGTTGGGTAGGATGGGTGAGGTGCTGGGTAAGATGGGTGAGATGCTGGGCAGGATGGGTGAGGTGCTGGGAAGATCAATGAGATGCTGGGCAGGATGGGTGAGGTGCTGGGCAGATGGGTGATGTGCTGGGAAGATGGATGAGATGCTGTGCAGGATGGGTGAGGTGCTGGGCAGATGGGTGATGTGCTGGGCAGTATGGGTAATGTGCTGGACAAATGGGTGAAGTGCTGGACAGATGGGTGACGTGCTGGTTAGGATGGGTGACGTGGTGGGTAGGATGGGTGAGATGTTGGGTAGGATGGGTGAGGTGTTGGGCAGGATGGGTGGCGTGCTAAACAGGATGGATGATATGCTGGGCAAGATGGGTGACGTGCTAGGCAGGATGGGTGAGATGTTGGGTAAGATGGGTGAGGTGCCGGACAAATGGGTGAGGTGCTGGGCAGGATGGGTGACGTGCTTGGCACGATGGGTGAGATGTTGGGTAGGATGGGTGATGTGCTGGGTAGCATGGGTGAGATGTTGGGTAGGATGGGTGATGTGCAGGGAAGATGGGTGATGTGCTGGGCAGTTGGGTGAGGTGCTGGGCAGGATGGGTGAGATGCTGGGCAGGATGGGTGAGGTGCTGGGTAGGATGGATGAGGTGTTGGGTAGGATGGCTGAGGTGCTGGGTAGGATGGGTGATGTGCAAGGAAGATGGGTGAGGTGCTGATGAGATGTTGGGTAGGATGGGTGAGTTGCTGATGAGATGTTGGGTAGGATGGGTGAGGTGCTGGGTAGGATGAATGAGATGTTGGGTAGGATGGGTGAGGTGCTGGGTAAGATGGGTGAGGTGCTGGGTAAGATGGATGAGATGTTCGGTAGGATGGGTGAGATGCTGGGTAGGATGGATGAGATGTTGGGTAGGATGGGTGAGGTGCTGGGTAAGATGGGTGAGATGCTGGGCAGGATGGGTGAGGTGCTGGGAAGATCAATGAGATGCTGGGCAGGATGGGTGAGGTGCTGGGCAGATGGGTGATGTGCTGGGAAGATGGATGAGATGCTGTGCAGGATGGGTGAGGTGCTGGGCAGATGGGTGATGTGCTGGGCAGTATGGGTAATGTGCTGGACAAATGGGTGAAGTGCTGGACAGATGGTGACGTGCTGGGTAGGATGGGTGAGATGTTGGGTAGGATGGATGAGATGTTGGGTAGGATGGGTGATGTGCTGGGAAGATGAATGAGATGCTGGGCAGGATGGGTGAGGTGCTGGGCAGATGGGTGATGTGCTCGGAAGATGGATGAGATGCTGGGCAGGATGGGTGAGGTGCTGGGCAATGGGTGATGTGCTGGGCAGCATGGGTAATGTGCTGGACAGATGGGTGACGTGCTGGACAGATGGTGACGTGCTGGGTAAGATGGGTGAGATGTTGGGCAGGATAGGTGGCGTGCTAAGCAGGATGGGTGATGTGCTGGGCAGGATGGGTGGCGTGCTGGGCAGGATGGGTGATGTGCTGGGCAAGATGGGTGAGATGTTGGGTAAGATGGGTGAGGTGCTGGACAGATGAGTGAGGTGCCGGGCAGGATGGGTGACGTGCTTGGCATGATGGGTGAGATGTTGGGTAGGATGGGTGACGTGCTTGGCACGATGGGTGAGATGTTGGGTAGGATGGGTGATGTGCTGGGTAGGATGGGTGAGATGTTGGGTAGGATGGGTGAGATGTTGGGTAGGATGGGTGAGGTGCTGGGTAGGATGGATGAGATGTTGGGTAGGATGGGTGAGGTGCTGGGTAGGATGGGTGATGTGCAAGAAAGATGGGTGAGATGCTGGGTAGGATGGATGAGATGTTGGGTAGGATGGGTGAGGTGATGGATAGGATGCGTGATGTTCTGGGTAGGACGGGTGAGGGGCTGGGTAGGATGGGTGATGTGCTTGGAAGATGGGTGACGTGTTGGGGAGGTGGGTGAGGTGCTGGGCAGGATAGGTGACATGCTGGGTAAAATGGGGGATGTGTTGGGTAGGATGGATGAGATGTTGGATAGGATGGGTGAGGTGCTGGGTAGGATGGGTGAGATGTTGGGTAGGATGGGTGAGATGTTGGGTAGGATGGGTGATGTGCTGGGAAGATGGGTGACGTTTTGGGGAGGTGGGTGAGGTGCTGGGCAGGATAGGTGGCATGCTGGGTAAAATGGGTGATGTGCTGGGTAGGATGGGTGAGATGTTGGGCTGGATGGGATGGGTGCCAGGGAAGATGGGTGATGTACTGGATAGGATGGGTGAGGTGCTGGGTAGGATGGATGAGATGTTGGGCAGGATGGGTGAAATGCTGGGTAGGATTGGTGATGTGCTGGGAAGATGGATGATGTGCTGGGCAGTTGGGTGAGGCGCTGGGCATGATGGGTGGCATGCTGGGTAGGATGGGTGATGTGCTGGGTAGGATGGATGAGATGTTGGGTAGGATTGGTGAGGTGCTGGGTAAGATGGGTGAGGTGCTGGGCAGGATGGGTGAGATGCTGGGTAGGATGAGTGAGATGTTGTGCAGGATGGGTGAGGTGCTGGGTAGGATGGGTGAGATGCTGGGTTGGATGGATGAGATGTTGGGTAGGATTTGTGATGTGCAAGGAAGATGGGTGAGATGCTGGGTAGGATGGATGAGATGTTGGGTAGGATGGGTGAGGTGATGGGTAGGATGCGTGATGTGCTGGGCAAGATGGGTGAGGGGCTGGGTAGGATGGGTGATGTGCTGGGAAGATGGGTGACGTGTTGGGGAGGTGGGTGAGGTGCTGGGCAGGATAGGTGGCATGCTGGGTAAAATGGGTGATGTGCTGGGTAGGATGGGTGAGATGTTGGGCTGGATGGGTGGTGTGCTGGGTAGGATAGGTGAGGTGCTGGGTAGGATGGATGAGAAGTTGGGTAGGATGGGTGAGGTGCTGGGTAGGACGGGTGAGGTGCTGGGTAGGATGGATGAGATGTTGGGTAGGAGGGGTGAGGCGCTGGGCAGGATGGGTTATGTGCTGGGAAGATGGGTGACATGTTGGGGAAGTGGGTGAGGTGCCGAGCTGGATAGGTGGCGTGCTGGGTAAAATGGGTGATGTGCTGGGTAGGATGGGTGAGGTGCTGGGCAGGATGGGTGAGGTGTTGGGCAGGATGGGTGATGTGCTGGGCAAGATTGGTGAGGTGCTGGGCAAAATGGGTGAGATGTTGGGTAGGATGGGTGAGGTGTTGGGCAGGATGGGTGGCATGCTAAGCAGGATGGGTGATGTGGTGGGTGACATGCTGGGCAGGATGGGTGACATGGTGGGTAGGATGGGTAAAATGTTGGGTAGGATGGGTGACGTGCTAGGCAGGATGTGTGATGTGGTGGGCAGGATGGGTGACGCCTGGGCAGGATGGGTAAGATGTTGGGTAAGATGGGTGAGGTGCCGGGCAGGATGGGTGATGTGCTTGGCAGGATGGGTGAGATGTTGGGTAGGATGGGTGATGTGCTGGGTAGGATGGGTGAGATGCTGGGTAGGATGGGTGAGATGCTGGGTAGGATGGGTGATGTGCTGGGCAGGATTGGTGAGATGTTGGCCAGGATTGTTGAGGTGCCAGGGAAGATGGGTGATGTGCTGGATAGGATGGGTGAGGTGCTGGGTAGGATGGATGAGGTGCTGGGTAGGATGGATGAGATGTTGGGTAGGATAGATGAGAAGTTGGGTAGGATGGGTGAGGCGCTGTGCAGGATGGGTTATGTGCTGGGAAGATGGGTGACATGTTGGGGAAGTGGGTGAGGTGCCGAGCTGGATAGGTGGCGTGCTGGGTAAAATGGGTGATGTGCTGGGTAGGATGGGTGAGGTGCTGGGCAGGATGGGTGAGGTGTTGGGCAGAATGGGTGAGGTGCTGGGCAAGATTGGTGAGGTGCTGGGCAGGATGGGTGAGATGTTGGGTAGGATGGGTGAGGTGTTGGGCAGGATGGGTGGCATGCTGCGCAGGATGGGTGATGTGGTGGGCGACATGCTGGGCAGGATGGGTGACATGGTGGGTAGGATGGGTAAAATGTTGGGTAGGATGGGTGACGTGCTAGGCAGGATGGGTGATGTGGTGGGCAGGATGGGTGACGTCTGGGCAGGATGGGTAAGATGTTGGGTAAGATGGGTGAGGTGCCGGCCAGGATGGGTGATGTGCTTGGCAGGATGGGTGAGATGTTGGGTAGGATGGGTGATGTGCTGGGTAGGATGGGTGAGATGCTGGTTAGGATGGGTGATGTGCTGGGCAGGATTGGTGAGATGTTGGCCAGGATTGTTGAGGTGCCAGGGAAGATGGGTGATGTGCTGGATAGGATGGGTGAGGTGCTGGGTAGGATGGATGAGATGTTGGGTAGGATGGGTGAAATGCTGGGTATTGGTGATGTGCTGGGAAGATGGATGATGTGCTGGGCAGTTGGGTGAGGCGCCGGGCATGATGGGTGGCATGCTGGGTAGGATGGGTGATGTGCTGGGTAGGATGGATGAGATGTTGGGTAGGATGGGTGAGGTGCTGGGTAGGATGGGTGATGTGCTGGGAAGATGGATGATGTGCTGGACAGTTGGGTGAGGCGCCGGGCATGATGGGTGGCGTGCTGAGTAGCATGGGTGATGTGCTGGGTAGGATGGGTGATGTGCTGGGTAGGATGGATGAGATGTTGGATAGGATGGGTGAGGTGCTGGGTAGGATGGGTGAGATGTTGGGCAGGATGGGTGAGGTGCTGGGTAATATGGGTGAGATGGTGGGCAAGATGGGTGAGATGTTGGGTAGGATGGGTGAGGTGTTGGGCAGGATGGGTGGCATGCTAAGCAGGATGGGTGATGTGGTGGGCGACATGCTGGGCAGGATGGGTAACATGGTGGGTAGGATGGATAAGATGTTGGGTAGGATGGGTGACGTGCTAGGCAGGATGGGTGATGTGGTGGGCAGGATGGGTGACGTCTGGGCAGGATGGGTAAGATGTTGGGTAAGATGGGTGAGGTGCCGGGCAGGATGGGTGATGTGCTTGGCAGGATGGGTGAGATGTTGGGTAGGATGGGTGATGTGCTGGGTAGGATGGGTGAGATGCTGGGTAGGATGGGTGATGTGCTGGGCAGGATTGGTGAGATGTTGGCCAGGATGGTTGAGGTGCCAGGGAAGATGGGTGATGTTGGGTAGGATGGGTGAAATGCTGGGTAGGATTGGTGATGTGCTGGGAAGATGGATGATGTGCTGGGCCGTTGGGTGAGGCGCCGGGCATGATGGGTGGCATGCTGGGTAGGATGGGTGATGTGCTGGGTAGGATGGATGAGATGTTGGGTAGGATGGGTGAGATGCTGGGTAGGATGGGTGATGTGCTGGGAAGCTGGATGATGTGCTGGGCAGTTGGGTGAGGCACCGGGCATGATGGGTGGTGTGCTGGGTAGGATGGGTGATGTGCTGGGTAGGATGGGTGATGTGCTAGGTAGGATGGATGAGATGTTGGGTAGGATGGGTGAGGTGCTGGGTAGGATGGTTCAGATGTTGGTCTGGATGGGTGAGGTGCTCGGTAATATGGGTGAGATGGTGGGCAAGATGGGTGAGATGCTGGGCAGGATGGGGGAGATGCTGGGTAGGATGGGGGAGATGTTGGGTAGGATGGGTGAGGGGCTGAGCAGGATGGGTGAGATGTTAAGCAGGATGGGTGAGGTGCTGGGTAAGATGGGTGAGATGGTGGGCAAGATGGGTGAGATGGTGGGCAAGATGGGTGAGATGCTGGGCAGGATGGGGGAGATGGTGGGTAGGATGGGTGAGATGTTGGGTTGGATGGGTGAGGGGCTGGGCAGGATGGGTGATGTGCTGGGTAGGATGGGTGAGATGTTGGGTAGGATGGGTGATGTGCTGGGTGGGATGGGCGAGATGTTGAGTAGGATGCGTGAGATGTTGGGTAGGATGGGTGATGTGCTGTGTAGGATGGGTGAGGGGCTGGGTAGGATGGGTGATGTGCTGGGAAGATGGGTGACGTGTTGGGGAGGTGGGTGAGGTGCTGGGCAGGATAGGTGGCATGCTGGGTAAAATGGGTGATGTGCTGGGTAGGATGGGTGAGATGTTGGGCTGGATGGGTGGTGTGCTGGGTAGGATAGGTGAGGTGCTGGGTAGGATGGAAGAGAAGTTGGGTAGGATGGGTGAGGTGCTGGGTAGGACGGGTGAGGTGCTGGGTAGGATGGATGAGATGTTGGGTAGGATGGGTGAGGCGCTGGGCAGGATGGGTTATGTGCTGGGAAGATGGGTGACATGTTGGGGAAGTGGGTGAGGTGCCGAGCTGGATAGGTGGCGTGCTGGGTAAAATGGGTGATGTGCTGGGTAGGATGGGTGAGGTGCTGGGCAGGATGGGTGAGGTGTTGGGCAGGATGGGTGATGTGCTGGGCAAGATTGGTGAGGTGCTGGGCAGGATGGGTGAGATGTTTGGTAGGATGGGTGAGGTGTTGGGCAGGATGGGTGGCATGCTAAGCAGGATGGGTGATGTGGTGGGCGACATGCTGGGCAGGATGGGTGACATGGTGGGTAGGATGGGTAAAATGTTGGGTAGGATGGGTGACGTGCTAGGCAGGATGTGTGATGTGGTGGGCAGGATGGGTGACGTCTGGGCAGGATGGGTAAGATGTTGGGTAAGATGGGTGAGGTGCCGGGCAGGATGGGTGATGTGCTTGGCAGGATGGGTGAGATGTTGGGTAGGATGGGTGATGTGCTGGGTAGGATGGGTGAGATGCTGGGTAGGATGGGTGATGTGCTGGGCAGGATTGGTGAGATGTTGGCCAGGATGGTTGAGGTGCCAGGGAAGATGGTTGATGTGCTGGATAGGATGGGTGAGGTGCTGGGTAGGATGGATGAGATGTTGGGTAGGATGGGTGAAATGCTGGGTAGGATTGGTGATGTGCTGGGAAGATGGATGATGTGCTGGGCCGTTGGGTGAGGCGCCGGGCATGATGGGTGGCATGCTGGGTAGGATGGGTGATGTCCTGGGTAGGATGGATGAGATGTTGGGTAGGATGGGTGAGATGCTGGGTAGGATAGGTGATGTGCTGGGAAGATGGATGATGTGCTGGGCAGTTGGGTGAGGCACCGGGCATGATGGGTGGAGTGCTGGGTAGGATGGGTGATGTGCTGGGTAGGATGGGTGATGTGCTAGGTAGGATGGATGAGATGTTGGGTAGGATGGGTGATGTGCTGGGTAGGATGGTTGAGATGTTGGGCTGGATGGGTGAGGTGCTCGGTAATATGGGTGAGATGGTGGGCAAGATGGGTGAGATGCTGGGCAGGATGGGGGTGATGCTGGGTAGGATGGGGGAGATGTTGGGTAGGATGGGTGAGGGGCTGAGCAGGATGGGTGAGATGTTAAGCAGGATGGGTGAGGTGCTGGGTAAGATGGGTGAGATGGTGGGCAAGATGGGTGAGATGGTGGGCAAGATGGGTGAGATGCTGGGCAGGATGGGGGAGATGGTGGGTAGGATGGGTGAGATGTTGGGTAGGATGGGTGAAATGCTGGGTATTGGTGATGTGCTGGGAAGATGGATGATGTGCTGGGCAGTTGGGTGAGGCGCCGGGCATGATGGGTGGCATGCTGGGTAGGATGGGTGATGTGCTGGGTAGGATGGATGAGATGTTGGGTAGGATGGGTGAGGTGCTGGGTAGGATGGGTGATGTGCTGGGAAGATGGATGATGTGCTGGACAGTTGGGTGAGGCGCCGGGCATGATGGGTGGCGTGCTGAGTAGGATGGGTGATGTGCTGGGTAGGATGGGTGATGTGCTGGGTAGGATGGATGAGATGTTGGGTAGGATGGGTGAGGTGCTGGGTAGGATGGGTGAGATGTTGGGCAGGATGGGTGAGGTGCTGGGTAATATGGGTGAGATGGTGGGCAAGATGGGTGAGATGTTGGGCAGGATGGGTGGCATGCTAAGCAGGATGGGTGATGTGGTGGGCGACATGCTGGGCAGGATGGGTGACATGGTGGGTAGGATGGGTAAAATGTTGGGTAGGATGGGTGACGTGCTAGGCAGGATGGGTGATGTGGTGGGCAGGATGGGTGACGTCTGGGCAGGATGGGTAAGATGTTGGGTAAGATGGGTGAGGTGCCGGGCAGGATGGGTGATGTGCTTGGCAGGATGGGTGAGATGTTGGGTAGGATGGGTGATGTGCTGGGTAGGATGGGTGAGATGCTGGGTAGGATGGGTGATGTGCTGTGCAGGATTGGTGAGATGTTGGCCAGGATGGTTGAGGTGCCAGGGAAGATGGGTGATGTGCTGGATAGGATGGGTGAGGTGCTGGGTAGGATGGATGAGATGTTGGGTAGGATGGGTGAAATGCTGGGTAGGATTGGTGATGTGCTGGGAAGATGGATGATGTGCTGGGCCGTTGGGTGAGGCGCCGGGCATGATGGGTGGCATGCTGGGTAGGATGGGTGATGTGCTGGGTAGGATGGATGAGATGTTGGGTAGGATGGGTGAGATGCTGGGTAGGATGGGTGATGTGCTGGGAAGATGGATGATGTGCTGGGCAGTTGGGTGAGGCACCGGGCATGATGGGTGGCGTGCTGGGTAGGATGGGTGATGTGCTGGGTAGGATGGGTGATGTGCTAGGTAGGATGGATGAGATGTTGGGTAGGATGGGTGAGGTGCTCGGTAATATGAGTGAGATGGTGGGCAAGATGGGTGAGATGCTGGGCAGGATGGGGGAGATGCTGGGTAGGATGGGGGAGATGTTGGGTAGGATGGGTGAGGGGCTGAGCAGGATGGGTCAGATGTTAAGCAGGATGGGTGAGGTGCTGGGTAAGATGGGGGAGATGGTGGGTAGGATGGGTGAGATGTTGGGTAGGATGGGTGAGGGGCTGGGCAGGATGGGTGATGTGCTGGGTAGGATGGGTGAGATGTTGGGTAGGATGGGTGATGTGCTGGGTGGGATGGGCGAGATGTTGAGTAGGATGCGTGAGATGTTGGGTAGGATGGGTGATGTGCTGTGTAGGATGGGTGAGGGGCTGGGTAGGATGGGTGATGTGCTGGGAAGATGGGTGATGTGTTGGGGAGGTGGGTGAGGTGCTGGGCAGGATAGGTGGCATGCTGGGTAAAATGGGTGATGTGCTGGGTAGGATGGGTGAGATGTTGGGCTGGATGGGTGGTGTGCTGGGTAGGATAGGTGAGGTGCTGGGTAGGATGGATGAGATGTTGGGTAGGATGGGTGAGGTGCTGGGTAGGACGGGTGAGGTGCTGGGTAGGACGGATGAGATGTTGGGTAGGATGGGTGAGGCGCTGGGCAGGATGGGTTATGTGCTGGGAAGATGGGTGACATGTTGGGGAAGTGGGTGAGGTGCCGAGCTGGATAGGTGGCGTGCTGGGTAAAATGGGTGATGTGCTGGGTAGGATGGGTGAGGTGCTGGGCAGGATGGGTGAGGTGTTGGGCAGGATGGGTGGTGTGCTGGGTAGGATGGGTGAGGTGCTGGGTAGGATGGATGAGAAGTTGGGTAGGGTGGGTGAGGTGCTGGGTAGGACGGGTGAGGTGCTGGGTAGGATGGATGAGATGTTGGGTAGGATGGGTGAGGTGCTGGGCAGGATGGGTTATGTGCTGGGAAGATGGGTGACATGTTGGGGAAGTGGGTGAGGTGCCGAGCTGGATAGGTGGCGTGCTGGGTAGGATGGGTGAGGTGCTGGGCAGGATGGGTGAGGTGTTGGGCAGGATGGGTGATGTGCTGGGTAAGATTGGTGAGGTGCTGGGCAGGATGGGTGAGATGTTGGGTAGGATGGGTGAGGTGTTGGGCAGGATGGGTGGCATGCTAAGCAGGATGGGTGATGTGGTGGGCGACATGCTGGTCAGGATGGGTAACATGGTGGGTAGGATGGGTAAGATGTTGGGTAGGATGGGTGACGTGCTAGGCAGGATGGGTGATGTGGTGGGCAGGATGGGTGACGTCTGGGCAGGATGGGTAAGATGTTGGGTAAGATGGGTGAGGTGCCGGGCAGGATGGGTGATGTGCTTGGCAGGATGGGTGAGATGTTGGGTAGGATGGGTGATGTGCTGGGCAGGATTGGTGAGATGTTGGCCAGGATGGTTGAGGTGCCAGGGAAGATGGGTGATGTGCTGGGTAGGATGGGTGATGTGCTGGGTAGGATGGATGAGATGTTGGGTAGGATGGGTGGTGTGCTGGGTAGGATGGGTGATGTGCTGGGTAGGATGGGTGATGTGCTGGGTAGGATGGATGAGATGTTGGGTAGGATGGGTGAGGTGCTGGGTAGGATGGTTGAGATGTTGGGCTGGATGGGTGAGGTGCTCGGTAATATGGGTGAGATGGTGGGCACGATGGGTGAGATGCTGGGCAGGATGGGGGAGATGCTGGGTAGGATGGGGGAGATGTTGGGTAGGATGGGTGAGGGGCTGGGCAGGATGGGTGACATGTTGGGCAGGATGGGTGAGGTGCTGGGTAAGATGGGTGAGATGGTGGGCAAGATGGGTGAGATGCTGGGCAGGATGGGGGAGATGCTGGGTAGGAGGGGTAAGATGTTGGGTAGGATGGGTGAGGGGCTGGGCAGGATGGGTGAGATGCTGGGCAGGATGGGTGATGTGCTGGGTAGGATGGGTGAGATGTTGGGTAGGATGGGTGATGTGCTGGGTAGGATGGGCGAGATGTTGAGTAGGATGGGTGAGATGTTGGGTAGGATGGGTGATGTGCTGGGTAGGATGGGTGAGATGTTGGGTAGGATGGGTGATGTGCTGGGTAGGATGGGCGAGATGTTGAGTAGGATGGGTGAGATGTTGGGTAGGATGGGTGATGTGCTGTGTAGGATGGCTGACGTGTCGGAGAGGATGGGTGATGTGCTGGGTAGGATGGGTGAGATGGTGGGCAAGATGGGTGAGATGCTGGGCAGGATGGGGGAGATGTTGCGTAGGATGGGTGAGATATTGGGTAGGATGGGTGAGGGGCTGGGCAGGATGGGTGAGATGCTGGGCAGGATGGGTGATGTGCTGGGTAGGATGGGTGAGATGTTGGGTAGGATGGGTGATGTGCTGGGTAGGATGGGCGAGATGCTGAGTAGGATGGGTGAGATGTTGGGTAGGATGGGTGATGTGCTGGGTAGGATGGGCGAGGTGCTGGGCAGGATGGGTGACGTGTTGGGCAGGTGAGTGAGGTGTTGGGCAGGATGGGTGACTTGCTGGGCAGATGAGGTCACTGTATTGCAGCCTTGGAGTACCAGGCTCTGCGGTTTCATCTTCTCCTCAAATTCAGATTTTGTTTTTCTTTCTAAATTTAGAGGTTTTTGTTAAGTGAATTTCTTCGTGTTACAAATGCAGGAAATCTGCAGAGATTTTCGCTCCGTCTCATTAAACAGCTGTAATGTGTGAATTAGTGAAGTTTCGCTCCTTTCTCTAGTGATTTTCTTTTGACCTGACGGATTCCAGCTCCGGAGGCGCAGCGCTCATCTAATATACACATCAGTTGCTTCTACACAGTACATTACAGTGAGAACCACAAGAGCTGACATTTCTCAAAGCAAAAATTAATCTGCAATATTTTTTTTTAGAATTTATCTTCAAGGGCTGGAGACAGGCCAGGATTTCCTGATTTCAATTATAATTGTCATTTAGGGGCTGAATGATTCTAAATTCTCAATGACGGTGTCCCGGCCCTGCAGTCTGAGAGTGACATCCCTGATATAAAATGGCAAAGATTAATTTTCCCTGGAGCAATGACCATTTTCCTTAGGTGCATATACAGTTCCGGCTACGTAACCTGGCAGTAATCCTTGAAATAGAGATGGGTGAGATTCGGGGAAGTGTGGCAGAAATGCAACATTCCAACAATACATTGGCCCTCATTCCGAGTTGTTCGCTCGCTGGCTGCTTTTAGCAGCATTGCACACGCTAGGCCGCCGCCCTCTGGGAGTGTATCTTAGCTTAGCAGAATAGCGAACGAAAGATTAGCAGAACTGCTACTAAATATTTCCTTGCAGTTTCTGAGTAGCTCCGGACCTACTCCTAGACTGCGATCACCTCAGTCCGTTTAGTTCATGGTTTGACGTCACAAACACGCCCTGCGTTCGGCGAGCCACTCCCCCGTTTCTCCAGACACTCCCACGTTTTTCCCTGACACGCCTGCGTTTTTTAGCACACTCCCGGAAAACGCTGAGTTGCCGCCCAGAAACGCCCCTTTCCTGTCAATCATTCACCGATCAGCAGTGCGACTGAAAAGCGCCGCACGAACAACAGCAAAACTGCTAAGTTTTTAGTTAAATAACTAAGCGCATGCGCCCTGCGTACCTTGCGCATGCGCATTAAGCAACAAATCGCAGCATAGCGAAAATCGCCAACGAAGCGAACAACTCGGAATGACTCCCATTATTAGAACCCGTCGTCGTTCAACACAGAGAAATCTGGACTGACCGAGGAACGCATCCTCCCACATAGAAAGAGACATGGGTGAGTGCTGCGAGGCCAGGCCCCCTTGACTCGTGACACGCCCACTTAAGCTGTGACCCCGCCCCCTTTATGAACTACGCTGCACGAGCGGATCAAGAGCCCAAGTCTGTCCCTGTATGTAACTTAATACAGTTGGGACAACCACATACAGTCCAGTCCGCTGTGTGGTGTGGGGTATCCGGACTCTGGGTCGACACCACTTAGGTCAACACACATTAGGTCGACACCAGAAATCGGTTGACACGGCCAATAGGTCGACATGAGTTTTTCACAAATTTTGTAAAAATTTTTGAACTTTTTCATACTTTACGATCCACATGGACTACGATTGGGAACGGTGACCTGTGCCGAGCGCAGCGAGACATGCGAGGGGACACGGTGCACTAATTGGGGTTCCCGGTCAATGTACGGAGAAAACGACACAATAAAACATAAAAAACTCTTGTCAACCTTGTTCATGTCGACCAATTGGCTGTGTTGACCTCTTTCTGGTGTCGACCTAAGATGTGTTGATCAATTGGTGTCGACCTAAGGTGTGTAGATCAATTGGTGTCGACCTATGGTGTGTCGACCTAGACACTGTTGACCCTGAGTCCCAGACCCGTGGTGTGGGCAGGGCAGAACTGTTTACGATTCTGGTCCATTTCCAACCATGTCGGTGTGGAGTTTGTATGTTCTCCCCATGTGTTCTCTCGGTGCTCCGGTTTCTTCCAACACTCCACAAACATACTGGCAGGAAAACTGGTGAATTATTAACCCTTGTGAATATATGTGCATCCATGTGATACGTAATCTAGAGTGTAAGCTCAGCAGGGACTGAAGTGATTGACTGACATATTCTCTGTAAAGCGCTGCGGAATATGTGTGCGCTATATACACAACTGGTAATAAATTCCACTGGTGGAAACTTTTATGTCCAAATGAATAATGGCAGAAAAATAAAAAAGTTCAATGGATTATGGTTAAGATACAGCCATATTTGTATGAATTCCTGTCCCACGTCTGACCTAGTAGCAATATCTACGTTACAGCCAGTGGCGGCATCATCATCAGGTGCTTAGAGAGGACAAGGCACGCAGACCAGCCACAGAGTGCGACTACGTGGTGCAGTCAGCTTACAGGACACAGACATGTGCAGTGACGTAGATTGCAGGGGGTGGTCTTCTGTTTGCCGGCGGTCGGGCTCCCGGCGCTCAGTATACCGGCGCCGGGAGCCCGACAGCCGGCATACCGACACTTATTTTCCCTCGTGGGGGTCCACGACCCCCATAGAGGGAGAATAAAATAGTGTGGCGCCCGTAGCGTGGCGAGCGCAGCGAGCCCGCAAGGGGCTCATTTGCGCTCGCCAAGCTGTCGGTAAGCCGGCGGTCGGGCTCCCGGCGCCGGGATGCTGGTCGCCGGGAGCCCGACCGCCGGCCAGCCGTAGTGAACCCATTGCAGGGCCAGGATCACGCAGAAAGGAAATTCATACTGGCTTTATATTTCTTTATCTTTACTCCTTGAATACCGTGTCCGTCTTGCATTACATCTGCTTGTTGTGACCCTTCTATAGGATGACAGGGATCCCGCGCTGCCAGGCTCTGAGCTTTTCATGTAACATAGATTGTGTTTTGCATTAGAGTAAAAACTAATTGGGCGACTCTGTGGGTGAGTCTGTCGGCGCGGTCCGCTTTCCATTAGCCAGTCATAGGCCGAGCAGGCCCGGGAGACGATGTCCCCGTCTCTCGCTGGCAGAGCTGACTTCACAGGGCCCCGTCGAGCCGCATACAGATCATGCAAATGCAACTTTTTGAAGTGTCTTTTTTCCAGGCTGTCGCTGACTTAAACAAATTCATCCGGTGCTTGGTCGCCGAGCTGATCAGGTTTCATCTCTGCTTCACAGGAGATTTCATATTCTCAGTTTGCTCAATGTTTCTCAATGAGGAAGTCAACCTTGAAAATAGATTTCTCCAGAAAAGAAACACCCCACTGGCCGCTGAGAACGCCACGCTGAGCGTATCAAGCGCAGATTGTCGCCCGCCGGTATCCTAGGACTGTCGGTGCAGGGGCACATCCCCACTTCCCGGTAACGTCGCTCCCATCTCACCGTCTGGTCCCCACTGGCGGCCCGGGATGAAATTATCTTTACAAACTTCGCTGGTATATTGTTTAATAGTAACACTTTCTAGAAGTGTCTGTGTCACTAAGCTTCAACATATTACACAATTCTGTTATTTAGCTTAAATACTGAACTCCTAATTCAATATAGCGCACTATATAATAAGCGTCCTTATGAGACATACAGGGACTTGACCTAGTAGGTTAGATGAACAATTGTGCAGGTAGCGACTGCTATTAATGTGACGCCGATGCGCAAAAATGTTTAGTCATTCGCAACAGTCCCTGCCGCAGAGGAGCTGTAATGGTCAGCACTACTGCCTCACAGCACTGAGGTCATGGGTTCAATTCCCACCATGGCCCTGTGTGGAGTTTGTATATTCTCCCCGTACTTGCGTGGATTTTCTCCGGATACTCCGGTTTCCTCCCACAATCCAAATATATACTGGTAGGTTAATTGGCTCCCAACAAAATTAACCCATGTGTGTGCGTGCACATGTGGTAGGGGATATAGACTGTAAGCTCCACTGGGGCAGGGACTGATGTGAAAGGACAAATACTCTCAGTAGTACGCTGCAGTATATGTCTGTGCTATATCAATAACTGGTAATAAATAAATAGGATTTTGGTACTTACCGGTAAATCCTTTTCTCCTAGTCCGTAGAGGGTGCTGGGGACTCCAAAAGGACCATGGGGTATAGACGGGATCCGCAGGAGCTTGGGCACACTTAAAAGACTTAATCTGGTTGTGAACTGGCTCCTCCCTCTATGCCCCTCCTCCAGACCTCAGTTATAGGAACTGTGCCCAGGAGAGACGGACATTTCGAGGAAAAGATTTTTGTTTAAACTAAGGGCTACCAACATACCAGCCCACACCACAAACTTACCGTACAACCGGAGTAACTTTAAACCAGATAACAGTATGAATTAACAACAGCAACAAGCTGAAACAAGAAATACACAACCCGTGTATAAATTAATTTAACCAGCAAGAAAACACTGCAAGTAATAGTCCGCACTGGGACGGGCGCCCAGCATCCTCTACGGACTAGGAGAAAAGGATTTACCGGTAAGTACCAAAATCCTATTTTCTCTTACGTCCTAGAGGATGCTGGGGACTCCAAAAGGACCATGGGGATTATACCAAAGATCCAGAACGGGCGGGAGAGTGCGGACGACTCTGCAGCACCGACTGAGCAAACGCAAGGTCCTCATCGGCCAGGGTATCAAACTTATAGAACTTAGCAAAAGTGTTTGAACCCGACCAAGTAGCTGCTCGGCAAAGCTGTAACGCCGAGACACCTCGGGCAGCCACCCAAGATGAGCCCACTTTCCTGGTAGAATGGGCTTTCACTGACTTCGGCACCGTTAGTCCGGCCGAAGAATGAGCCTGCTGAATCGTACTACAAATCCAGCGTGCAATAGACTGTTTTGAAGCAGGATGACCAATTTTGTTGGAAGCATACAAGGCAAACAGCGCCTCAGTTTTCCTAGCAAAAGCTGTCCTAGTGACGTAGATCTTCAACGCTCTTACAACATCCAGAGATTTTGGAATCGCCACAGCTTCTGTAGCCACCGGGACCACAATAGGTTGATTAATGTGAAATGAAGAAACCACCTTCGGCAGAAATTGTTGACGAGTCCTCAATTCCGCCCTATCCGAATGAAAAATCAAGTACGGGCTCTTATGAGATAAGGCCGCCAACTCTGACACCCGCCTGGCAGACGCCAGTGCCAATAGCATAACTACCTTCCAAGTGAGACATTTCAACTCAACCTTATGCAAAGGTTCAAACCAGGAAGACATGAGAATCCGTAAGACTACATCAAGGTCCCATGGAGCTACAGGAGGCACAAACGGCGGATTGATATGCATTACACCCTTCACAAAGGTCTGAACCTCTGGAAGGGCAGCTAACTCTTTTTGAAAGAAAATAGACAAAGCCGAAATCTGCACTTTGATGGAACCCAATTTCAGGCCTGCATCTACTCCCGCCTGTAAAAAGTGGAGAAAGCGACCCAAGTGAAAATCTTCCGCAGGAGCCATTTTATACTCACCCCAGGAAACATACTTTCTCCAAATACGGTGATAATGCTTCGCCGTAACCTCCTTCCTAGCCTTAATGAGAGTTGGAATGACCTCCCTGGGAATACCCTTACGAGCTAAGATCTGGCGCTCAACCTCCATGCCGTCAAACACAGCCGCGGTAAGTCTGGAACACGCATGGACCCTGCAACAACAGGTCCTCTCTTAGAGGAAGCGGCCAAGGATCTTCCACCAGTAATTCCTGAAGATCCGGGTACCAGGCCCTTCTTGGCCAATCTGGAACGACGAGAATCGCCTGAACCCTTGCTCGTCGAATGATCCCCAGTACCTTTGGAATGAGAGGAAGTGGAGGGAACACATACACCGACTGGAAAACCCACGGAGACACCAGGGTGTCCACTGCACTGGCTTGGGGGTCCCTTGACCTGGAACAATACCTCGGGAGCTTCTTGTTGAGACAAGACGCCATCATGTCGATCAACGGAATTCCCCAACGTTTTGTCACCTCTGCAAATACCTCTTGGTGAAGAGCCCACTCTCCCGGATGGAGGTCGTGTCTGCTGAGGAAATCTGCTTCCCAGTTGTCCACTCCCGGTAGGAAGACTGCTGACAGGGCGCTCACGTGTTGTTTCGCCCAGCGAAGGATTCTTGTGGCCTCCGCCATTGTTGCTCTGCTCCTTGTTCCGCCTTGACGGTTTATATGCGCCACCGCTGTGATGTTGTCTGACTGTACCAGGACAGGTCGACCCTGAAGAAGGCTTCTTGCTTGCAGCAGGCCGTTGTAAATGGCTCTTAACTCGAGAACATTTATGTGGAGACAGGCTTCCTGGAGCGACCATCTCCCCTGGAAGTTTCTTCCTTGGGTGACTGCGCCCCAGCCCCGGAGACTTGCATCTGTTGTTAGAAGCACCCAATTCTGGATACCGAACCGGTGTCCCCCTAGGAGATGATGATCTTGTAGCCACCACAGGAGAGAAATTCTGGCTCTGGGAGATAGACTTATCTTCCGGTGCATGTGCAGGTGAGACCCGGACCATTTGCTCAGCAAGTCCCACTGAAACACCCGGGCATGAAACCTGCCAAATGGAATGGCTTCGTACACCGCAACCATCTTCCCCAGAACCCGAGTACAGTGATGGATTGACACACTCGTCGGCCTCAGAAGTTCCCTGACCATCGCCTGCAGTTCCAGAGCCTTTTCTTCTGGAAGAAATACTTTCTGTAAATCCATGTCCAGAATCATGCCCAGAAAAGGCAGCTGAGTGGTCGGAATCAACTGAGATTTTGGCAAATTGAGTACCCAACCGTGCTGTCGTAGAACCGACAGTGACAAATCTACACTTCTCAGCAACCGTTCCTTGGACCTCGCCTTTATCAGGAGATCGTCCAAGTACGGGATAATTGTAACCCCTTCTTTGCGAAGGAGAACCATCATTTCCGCCATGACTTTGGTGAAAATCCTCGGAGCCGTGGAGAGCCCAAACGGCAACGTCTGAAATTGGTAATGAGAATCCTGTATCGCAAACCTGAGGAAGGCCTGATGCGAAGGATATATCGGGATATGTAAGTAGGCATCCTTTATGTCGACTGACGCCATAAAATCCCCCCCTTCCAGGCTGGCAATTACCGCTCGAAGGGATTCCATCTTGAACTTGAAAACTTTCAAGTATGGATTGAGGGATTTTAGATTCAGAATTGGTCTGACCGAACCATCCGGTTTCGGCACAACAAAGAGGTTCGAGTAGAACCCCTCCCCCCGCTGGGACGAGGGAACGTGAACAATGACCCTCTGTAGACACAATTTTTGAATCGCTGCCAGCACCACCTCCCTGTCCGGAAGAACTACTGGTAATGCCGAAATTAAGAACCGGTGAGGGGGTATCTCCTGAAACTCCAGTTTGTATCCCTGAGACACAATCTTTAGGACCCAAGGATCCAGGTCTGATTGAATCCAGACCTGACTGAATATTCGTAGACGGCCCCCCACCGGTCCGGACTCCCCCAGGGAAGCCCCAGCGTCATGCGGTGGACTTGGTAGCAGCAGGGGAGGACTTTTAGTCCTGTGCGCCTGAGCCTGCATGAGGTTTCCTTCCCCTTCCTCTACCCTTTGAAGCGAGGAAGGATGAACCATTTCCACGCCTGTATTTATTGTGACGAAAGGACTGCATTTGCTGATGTGGTGCCTTTTTCTGTTGTGTGGGAACATAAGGAAGAAAAGAGGACTTACCCGCAGTCGCGGTCGAGACCAGGACAGCCAAGCCGTCCCCAAACAAGACAGTACCTTTGAAGGGTAACGCTTTCATAGCCCTCTTGGAGTCGGCATCAGCGTTCCATTGATGGATCCACAACGCCCTCCTGGCTGATATCGACATGGTTCTTGAACCCAAGAGACAGACGTCCCTCGCGCATCCTTCAGGTAATCTGCAGCGTCCTTGATATAACCGAGAGTCAAAAGGACATTATCTTTATCAAGGGTATCCATATCATTAGCTAAATTCTCAGCCCATTTAGCAATAGCACTACTCACCCATACCAACGCCAAAGCAGGTCTGAGCAATGCACCCGAATAAGCGAAAATAGACTCCAAAGACATCTCCAGCTTGCGATCCGCCGAATCCTTGAGAGCTGCCGTGTCAGGGGACGGAAGTGCCACTTTCTTAGACAAACGAGATAGAGCTTTGTCAACATTTGGAGACGCCTCACATTTTTCCCTGTCATCAGAGGGGAAAGGATACGCCATGTAAATTCTCTTGGGAATCTGCCACCTCTTATCCAGTGACTCCCAAGCCTTTTCACAAAGAGTATTCATTTCATGAGAGGGGGGAAACTTCACCTCAGGTTTTTTCCCTTGAACAAGCAAATCCTTGTTTCCTGTACCGCAGGTTCATCAGAAATGTGTAAAACATCTTTTATAGCCACAATCATGTACTGAATACGCTTAACTAAACGTGGATGTAAAGCAGCCTCAGTGAAATCGACATCGGAATCAGAGTCCGTGTCGGTATCAGTATTTACCACCTGAGTAAATGGCCGCTTTTGTGACCCGGATGGGGTCTGAACCTGAGACAAATCCTCTTCCATGGACATTTTCCACAGCTGTGTCTGTGACTCACACTTATCTAACCTCTTCGATAAAGAAGCTACATTGGAATTTATAGTATTGAGCAATGCGAGTAAATCAGGTGTCGGCTGCGTCGACAGTCCCAAATCTAGCCCCGCATCCGCTCCCCCAATAACCTCCTCTGGTGAATAACATTCAGCCTCAGACATGCCGACACGTAGTACCGACACACACCACCACACAGAACGTCCCAGCTAGGTGACAGGCCCACAATGAAGCCCAGATAGAGGACACAGAGGGAGTATGCAGCTCACACCCCAGCACCCATATATCCCAAGAAAAGATATATGTACCCAGCGCTGCTTTGTAATGATAAGCACCACACTGCGGCCCCCCCCCCCTTCTGAATATCTCCCCGTTACTTGTCTGAGGAATGTGGAGGTCCCGGCAGCGTCTCCCTTCAGCCGCGTGTTGAAGGAGAAGATGGCGCCTGTGAGCCGCGGGACGAAGCTCCGCCCCCTTCCTGGCGCGCTTCGGCCCGCCAAATTTAAAAATAAAAAATGCCGGCGGGGGTTTCTGGAAACCGAAAAGCTCTCTGCCAGCCCCAAAACTCCAGTAACATGCTGCCCAGGGCGCCCCCCCCCCCCAGCGCCCTGCACCCAGTAAATACCGTTGGTGATAGTGTGTGGGAGCATGGAGCGCAGCGTTACCGCTGTGCTGTACCTTCCGTTACTGAAGTCTTCTGCCGTCCTGAAGTCTTCTGATCTTCTCATACTCACCCGGCTTCTTTCTTCTGGCTTCTGTGAGGGGGTGACGGCGCGGCTCCAGGAACAAGCAGCTAGGCGCACCAAGTGATCGAACCCTCTGGAGCTAATGGTGTCCAGTAGCCTAAGAAGCAGAGCCCTTAACTAAGAAGAAGTAGCTCTGCTTCTCCCCCCTCACTCACACGATGCAGGGAGCCTGTAGCCAGCAGGTCTCCCTGAAAATAAAAAACCTAACATAAAGTCTTTTCCAGAGTAACTCAGGAGAGCTCCCCTAGTGTGTGTCCAGTCACTCCTGGGCACAAAGTCTAACTGAGGTCTGGAGGAGGGGCATAGAGGGAGGAGTCAGTTCACATCCAGATTAAGTCTTTTAAGTGTGCCCAAGCTCCTGCGGATCCCGTCTATACCCCATGGTCCTTTTGGAGTCCCCAGCATCCTCTAGGACGTAAGAGAAAAGATATTATTTTATCATGAGCAGCCAAATTATAGCAGTAAGTTGTTTTTATATTTCTGCGCTAGTACTGAGCCTTGGAGAGTGATAAAGTAAAGAGAGGAAAAGTATCAGGCAATCAGCTCCTAACGGCCACGTTACAGGCTGCGTTTGAAAAATAACAGGAGCCAATTGGTTGATAGTTTAGCTCTCTCCACTTTATCTCTCTCCGAGGCTTAGTAAATCTCCCCCTAAGGCTGGAGACACCTCCCCTGGAGAGCACTGTCCATGGTTTTGCTATGGACGTTGTCTGCTGTCGTTCAGTTTGTGTGGCCCTAGAGATAGGACTTTTCCGTGTACAGTACGCTCAAAATTCCGGCCTGCTCCCCAGGTGCTGCAGAACCTGTGCGGAGCTCTCGGTGTCTGCTCTTTAGTACCACACAGTGAAGCGTATTATTGCTCTGCACGTGGCCCATCCTCACACTCTTCCTTGCAGCACCTATAGATTCCCGGACTGTACGCCCACTGCCAATGTGCCACCGCTCACTGGGGCAAGCGTCCAACTGGCATTCAGCAGCGCAGTCTGGCCCTGGGCCTCTAGCACCACGTGAGTGCGGTGGGGGCGCTCGGTTTGCTGCCACACGCTGTCACAAGGTCTTACCTTGTATTTATCAGAACCTCAGTATTCTCCTCCCGCGTTCCAGTCTCCGTCGCTTACAGGAGCCTATTTTCCGGTTTCCTTGTTGTTCTGTGTAATTGAATTTCTTTTCCATCAACTTGAATGTCACCGAGCTAACGTGTGCAGCCTGACAACTGGGAACAACACAGATTGCTCTTGTTTTATTTCCGCCAATTTCTAAGTATTGTCACCTTGAGTCTTGTTGGAAATACAAATATCGTGTCCGCTCCTTGCGGCAGGAATCGGGGAGCCGCTGTATGCGAGCTACTGCGCCCGAACCTCGGCCACTAGTGACAGAGACAGGGAGTGATAAGGGGCTGTTTCATGAGTTGTTGCCTCGTCTTCCGTGTTATTATGCCCCACCCTAAGCGCTCCGCTGGGGACGTTTTCTATTCTGTATCAGTGGCATTATACATCAGGCCCCAGCAACCCTGGGGGAGCAGATCAGTGAAGAGGGGAAACTATTTGTTGGGTGTCATTGAGGGCTGTCCGGCCGCCCCACTCCGCAAGGTCACCCTCATATGATCTCACAGAGGGAAGAGAGGTCGGAGCGTCCGTCTGAATCCCAGATTTTAGTACATAAGAATAGAGAATGTGTTTGTTGGATGTACACCAGTGAGGACTTACCCTATATGTTGTATATTTGTAATTATATCATACTTTTGTTGATGTCGCCAATTTAGGCAAAAGCTGGGGACACACACACACGATCTTTGTCCCGAGAGCAGACATGAAGTTATATACAGTGTGTGTGTATATATACTCCCAGAAGCAGACTGTATCTCTGCTTACACTTATGCAGGTTGGACAAGAATACGCGTCCTGTGTGGGAGATTGTATGATACATATAGTAGGACAGTACGGATGGTGTAGTGGTTAGCATTACTGCCTCACAGCACTGAGGTCATGGGTTCGATTCCCACCATGGCCCTAACTGTGCGGAGTTTGTATATTCTCCCCGTACTTGCGTGGGTTTCCTCCGGGTACTCCGGTTTCCTCCCACAATCCCAAAAATATACTGGCAGGTTAATTGGCTCCCAACAAAAATTAACCCTAGATTGAATGTGTCTGTGTGTACATGTGGTAGGGAATATAGATTGTAAGCTCCACTGGAGCAGGGACTGATGTGAATGGGCAAAATATTCTCTGTAAAGCGCTGCGGAATATGTGTGCGCTATATAAATAACTGGTAATAATAATAAGAATTTACTTACCGATAATTCTATTTCTCGGAGTCCGTAGTGGATGCTGGGGTTCCTGAAAGGACCATGGGGAATAGCGGCTCCGCAGGAGACAGGGCACAAAAGTAAAGCTTTTCCGATCAGGTGGTGTGCACTGGCTCCTCCCCCTATGACCCTCCTCCAGACTCCAGTTAGGTACTGTGCCCGGACGAGCGTACACAATAAGGGAGGAATTTTGAATCCCGGGTAAGACTCATACCAGCCACACCAATCACACCGTACAACTTGTGATCTAAACCCAGTTAACAGTATGATAACAAAAGGAGCCTCTGAAAGACGGCTTCCTACAACAATAACCCGATTTTTGTAACAATAACTATGTACAAGTATTGCAGAATAATCCGCACTTGGGATGGGCGCCCAGCATCCACTACGGACTCCGAGAAATAGAATTATCGGTAAGTAAATTCTTATTTTCTCTATCGTCCTAGTGGATGCTGGGGTTCCTGAAAGGACCATGGGGATTATACCAAAGCTCCCAAACGGGCGGGAGAGTGCGGATGACTCTGCAGCACCGAATGAGAGAACTCCAGGTCCTCTTTAGCCAGGGTATCAAATTTGTAGAATTTTACAAACGTGTTCTCCCCCGACCACGTAGCTGCTCGGCAGAGTTGTAATGCCGAGACCCCTCGGGCAGCCGCCCAAGATGAGCCCACCATCCTTGTGGAATGGGCATTTACATATATTTTGCTGTGGCAAGCCTGCCACAGAATGTGCAAGCTGAATTGTACTACAAATCCAACGAGCAATAGTCTGCTTAGAAGCAGGAGCACCCAGCTTGTTGGGTGCATACAGGATAAACAGCAAGTCAGATTTCCTGACTCCAGCCGACCTGGAAACTATATTTTCAGGGCCCTGACAACATCCAGCAACTTGGAGTCCTCCAAGTCCCTAGTAGCCGCAGGTACCACAATAAGCTGGTTCAGGTGAAACGCTGACACCACCTTAGGGAGAAACTGGGGACGAGTCCACAGCTTTGCTCTGTCCGAATGGACAATCAGATATGGCTTTGTGAGATAAAGCCGCCAATTCTGACACTCGCCTGGCCGAGGCCAGGACCAACAGCATGGTCGCTTTCCATGTGAGATATATCAAATCCACAGATTTGAGTTGTTTAAACCAATGTGATTTTAGGAATCCCAAACTACGTTGAGATCGCCCAGTGCCACTGGAGACATCAAAAGGGGGTTGTATATGCAGTACTCCCTTAACAACTTCTGGACTTCAGGAACTGAAGCCAATTTCTTTCTGGAAGAAAATCGACCGGTCGAAATTTGAACCTTAATGGACCCCAATTTGAGACCCATATACACTCCTGTTTGCAGGAAATGTAGGAATTAACCTAGTTGAAATTCTTCCGTGGAGCCTTCCTGGCCTCACACCATGGAACACATTTTCACCTAAGCAGTGATAATGTTGTGCGGTCACCTCCTTCCTGGCTCTGACCAGGGTAGGGATGACCTCTTCCGGAATGCCTTTTTCCCTTAGGATCCGGCGTTCACCCGTCAACGCGGCTGCGGTAAGTCATGGAACAGACATGATTCTTGCTGAATCAAGATCCTTTCTAGTATCTCTTGAAGTTCCGGGTACCAAGTTCTTCTTGGCCAAACCGGAGCCACGAGTATAGTTCTTACTCCTCTCCTTCCTATCATTCTCCATACACTGGGTATGAAAGGCAGAGGAGGGAACACATACACCGACTGGTACACCCACGGTGTTACCAGAGCGTCCCAGCTATTGCCTGAGGGTCTCTAGACCTGGCGCTTCATGTGGGACGCCATCATAACCACCTTTGGTCTTTCCCAACGGTTTACAAACATGTGGAAACTTCCAGATGAAGTTCCCACTTTTCCGGGTGGAATTCATTCATGCTGAGGAAATCTTCCTAGTTGTCCACTCCCGGAATGAACACTGCTGACAGTGTTATCACATGATTTTTCGCCCAGCGAAGAATCCTTGTTGTCATTGCCCTCCTGCTTCTTGTGCCGCCCCGTCTGTTTACGTGGGCGACTGCCATGATGATGTCCTACTGGATCAGCACCGGTTGACTTTGAAGCAGAGGTCTTCCTAGGCTCAGAGCATCGTAAATTGCCCTTAGCTCCAGTATATTCATGTGGAGAGAAATCTCCAGACTTGACCACACTTCCTTGGAAATTTCTTCCCTGTGTGACTGTTCCCCAGCCTCTCAGACTGGCATCCGTGGTCACCAGAACACAGTCCTGAATGCTGAATGTGCTGCCCTCTAGAAGATGAGCACTCTGCAGCCCCCACAGAAGAGACACCCTTGTCCTTGGAGACAGGGTTATCCGCTGATGCATCTGAAGATGCGATCCGGACCATTCGTCCCGCAAATCCCCCTGAAAAGTTTTTGCGTGAGATCTGCCGAATGGAATCGCTTCGTAAGAAGCCACCATTTTTCCCAGGACTCCTGTGCATTGATGCACTGATACTTGGCCTGGTTTTAGGAGGTTTCTGACTAGGTCGGATAACTCCCTGGCTTTCCCCTCCAGGAGAAATACCTCTTTCTGGACTATGCCCAGAATCATTCCTAGGAACAGCAGACGTATCATCGGAAAACAGCTGCGATTTTTGGAATATTTAGAATCCACTCGTGCTGTCGTAGAACTACTTTAGATAGTTCTTTTCCGACCTCCAACTGTTCTCTGGAAACTTGCCCCTTTCAGGATATCGTCCAAGTAAGGGATAATTAAGATGCCTTTCTTCTTTTAAGAATCATCTTTTCGGCCATTACCTTGGTAAAGGCCCGGGGTGCCGTGGATAATTCAACGGCAGCGTCTGAAACTGATATTGACAGTTCTGTATCACGAACCAGAGGTACCCTTGTTGAGAAGGGCAAATTTGGACATGGAGGTAATCCTTGATGTCCAGGGACACCATATAGTCCCCTTTTTTCCGGTTCTCTATCACTGCTCTGAGTGACTCCATCTTGATTTGAACCTTTTTATGTAAGTGTTCAAAGATTTCAGATTTAGACTATGTCTCACCAAGCCGTCTGGCTTCAGTACCACAATATAGTGTGGAAGACTAATACCCTTTTCCTTGTTGTAGGAGGGGTACTTTGATTATCACCTGCTGGAAATACAGCTTGTGAATTTTTTTCCCAATACTGCCTCCCTGTCGGAGGGAGCCGTTGGTAAAGCAGGCTTCAGGAACCTGCGAGGAAAAAATGTCTCGACTCTCCAATCTGTACCCCTGGGATAATACTTGTACGATCTAGGGGTCAACTTGCGAGTGATCCCACTGCGCGCTGAGACTCTTGAGACTACCCCCCCACCTCACCTGAGTCCGCTTGCACGGCCCCAGCGTCACGCTGAGGACTTGGCAGACGCGGTGGAGGGCTTCTTTTCCTGGGAAGGGGCTGCCTGCTGCAGTCTACTTCCCTTTGCTCTATGTCTGGGCAGATATGACTGGCCTTTTGCCCGCTTGCCCACATGGGAAACGGAAGGATTGAGGCTGAAAAGACAGTGTCTTTTTCTGCTGAGATGTAACTTGGAGTAAAAAGGTTGGATTTCCCAGCTGTAGCCGTGGCCCCCAGGTCCGATGGACCGACCCCAAATAACTCCTTCCCTTTATACGGCAATACTTCCATGTGCCGTATGGGATCTGTATCACCTGACCACTGTCGTGTCCATGACATCTTCTGGGAGATATGGACAACGCACTTATCTTGATGCCAGAGTGCAAATATCCCTCTGTGCATCTCGCATACATATATATAGAATGCATCCTATTAAATGCTCTATATCAATAAAATATTTTTAGTCAGGGAATTCGACCAAGCCAACCCAGCACTGCATCTCCAGGCTGATGGCGATCGCTGGTCGCAGTATAACCACCGTATGTGTGTATATACTTTTTAGGATATTTTTCCAGCTGCCTATCAGCTGGCTCCTTGAGGGCGGCCGTATCTGGAGACGGTAACGCCACTTGATAAGCGTGTGAGCGCCTTATCCACCCTAAGGGGTGTTTCCCAACGCGCCCTAACTTCTGGCGGGAAAGGGTATAACGCCAATATTTGCTATCGGGGTAAACCCACGCATCATCACACACTTCATTTTATTTTATCTGATTCAGGAAAAACTACAGGTAGTTTTTTCACTCCCACATAATACCCTTTTTTGTGGTACTTGTAGTATCAGAAATATGTAACACCTCCTTCATTGCCCTTAACGTGTGGCCCTAATGAGGAATACGTTTGTTTATTCACCGTCGACACTGGATTCAGTGTCCGTGTCTGTGTCTGTGTCGACCGACTGAGGTAAATGGGTGTTTTTTAAAAAAAACCCTGACGGTGTTTCTGAGACGCCTGGACCGGTACTAATTGTTTGTCGGCCGTCTCATGTCGTCAACCGACCTTGCAGCGTGTTGACATTTTCACGTAATTCCCTAAATAAGCCATCCATTCCGGTGTCGACTCCCTAGAGAGTGACATCACCATTACAGGCAATTTCTCCGCCTCCTCCAACATCGTCCTCATACATGTCGACACACACGTACCGACACACAGCACACACACCTGGAATGCTCTGACAGAGGACAGGACCCCACTAGCCCTTTGGAGAGACAGAGGGAGAGTTTGCCAGCACACACCAAAAAACGCTATAATTACATAGGGACAACCTTATATAAGTGTTTCTCCCTAATAGCATCTTTATATATATATTTATATCGCCAATTAGTGCCCCCCTCTCTGTTTAAACCCTGTTTCTGTAGTGCAGTGCAGGGGAGAGCCTGGGAGCCTTCTCTCCAGCCTTTCTGTGAGAGAAAAAATGGCGCTGTGTGCTGAGGAGATAGGCCCCGCCCCTTTTCCGGCGGGCTCGTCTCCCGCTCTTTAGTGAAGTTTGGCAGGGGTTAAATATCTCCATATAGCCTCTGGGGGCTATATGTGAGGTATTTTTAGCCAGTATATAGGTTTACATTTGCCTCCCAGGGCGCCCCCCCCCAGCGCCCTGCACCCTCAGTGACAGCGTGTGAAGTGTGCTGAGAGGAAAATGGCGCACAGCTGCAGTGCTGTGCGCTACCTTTAGAAGACTGTCAGAGTCTTCAGCCGCCGATTCTGGACCTCTTCTAACTTCAGCATCTGCAAGGGGGCCGGCGGCGCGGCTCCGGTGACCATCCAGGCTGTACCTGTGATCGTCCCTCTGGAGCTGATGTCCAGTAGCCAAGAAGCCAATCCATCCTGCACGCAGGTGAGTTCACTTCTTCTCCCCTAAGTCCCTCGTTGCAGTGATCCTGTTGCCAGCAGGACTCACTGTAAAATAAAAAACCTAAGCTAAACTTTCTCTAAGCAGCTCTTTAGGAGAGCCACCTAGAATTGCACCCTTCTCGGCCGGGCACAAAAATCTAACTGGAGTCTGGAGGAGGGTCATAGGGGGAGGAGCCAGTGCACACCACCTGATCGGAAAAGCTTTACTTTTGTGCCCTGTCTCCTGCGGAGCCGCTATTCCCCATGGTCCTTTCAGGAACCCCAGCATCCACTAGGACGATAGAGAAAATAATAATAATAATTTTCATACACAAGAGTAAGTGCTACACACTGGATTGTACGATGGTCCGCCAGATTGCACAGGCTCTTGGTGGGTTGTATGATATGGTCACAGGGATGTTGTCCTGGGGTCAGCGGACTGTGAGGGTGTAGAAAGTAAAAGTGTGTAATGTTATGTGAGGACAGCATAGAGGGGATGTAATGGGGTAGGATATGGAGGTTATGTGGATGGAATCAGTCTGATATACTGACGGACGGGATGCTGAAGGTCGGTATACAGATAGTGGCATCCCAATCTCAGAATCCCAGAAGCCCTCTGGAAAGTACCCTAACGCTTCCCTGACCCCTACCCTAACTGGTGGTGCCTAAGCCTAACCCTTCTGGGTGGTGACTAACCCTAACCCTCCCTTCCCCGCTGCCTAACCCTAACCCTCCCTTCCCCGCTACCTAAATCTAACCCTCCCTTCCCAGCTACCTAAACCTAACCCTCCCTTCCTTATTGCCTAAAGCTAACCCTCCCTTCCCCGCTACCTAAACCTAACCCTCTCTTCCCCGCTACCTAAACCTAACCCTTCCTTCCTTATTGCCTAAACCTAACCCTCCCTTCCTTATTGCCTAAACCTCTTAGGGTGTGTACACACGATGAGATCCTTGCTATGTTCGATTTTTGCTTGCGATTTCCCTTGAACTCCCCGGAGCCCAGATAGGACAGATTTTGACTAACTTTTCTTGAGATATGGACTATGTGTGCTTACGATTTTGGCTTATGTGAGATGTCATTGACATGTGAGATGAACTAGATAGTACACCGATCTAGCAAGGATTGACTTGCCTGCACAGTCTATCTTTTCTTGCGATGCCGACCTGGCGGGGCCGCGCATCGGGATCGCAAGGTGACTTTCACCTTGCGATTTGCACTAACTTTTCTTGCGATTTTGACTATATAGTCAAAATCTCAAGAAAAAATCTCACCGTGTGTACACACCTTAACCCTCCCTTCCTTATTGCCTAAACCTAACCCTCCCTTCCTTATTGCCTAAACCTAACCCTCCCTTGTGGGTGCCTAACCCTACCTTCCCTGCTGACTAAACCTAACCCTCCCTTCCCCGCTGACTAAACCTAACCCTCCCTTCCTTATTGCCTAAACCTAACCCTCCCTTCCCCGCTACCTAAACCTAACCCTCCCTTCCTTATTGCCTAAACCTAACCCTCCCTTGTGGGTGCCTAACCCTACCTTCCCTGCTGACTAAACCTAACCCTCCCTTCCCCGCAGACTAAACCTAACCCTCCCTTCCCCGCTACCTAAACCTAACCCTCCCTTCCTTATTGCCTAAACCTAACCCTCCCTTGTGGGTGCCTAACCCTACCTTCCCTGCTGACTAAACCTAACCCTCCCTTCCCCGCAGACTAAACCTAACCCTCCCTTCCCAGCTACTTAAACCTAACCCTCCCTTCCTTATTGCCTAAACCTAACCCTCCCTTGTGGGTGCCTAACCCTCCCTTCCCTGCTGCCTAAACCTAACCCTCCCTTCCCTGCTGACTAAACCTAACCCTACCTTCCCTGATGACTAAACCTAACCCTCCCTTCCCCGCAGACTAAACCTAACCCTCCCTTCCCTGCTGCCTAAACCTAACTTTCCCGTCCCTGCTGCCTAAACCTAACCCCCCCTTCCCCGCTGACTATACCTAACCCTCCCTTCCCTGCTGCCTAAACCTAACCCTCCCTTCCCCGCTGACTAAACCTAACCCTCCCTTCCCAGCTGCCTAAACCTAACCCTCCCTTCCCAGCTGCCTAAATCTTTCCCTCCCTTCCTTATTGCCTAAACCTAACCCTCCCTTGTGGGTGCCTAACCCTCCCTTCCCTGCTGCCTAAACCTAACCCTCCCTTGTGGGTGCCTAACCCTAACCCTACCTTCCCCGCTGCCTAAACCTAACCCCCTTATCCCCGCTGCCTAAACCTAACCCTCCATTGTGGGTGCCTAACCCTAGGCCACCTCCCCGCTCCCTAACCATTCCCTTTGCGTCCCTGCACCCTAACCCCCCTTATAATGCCTAAACCTAACCTCACACCCCCTGCGGCAGGAATCGAGCGCGTCCCGCTAAAAGAACGTTTGGGATTCCAGGCGTCAGTATTTTGATGCCAGGATTCTAAGCTCTGTCAGGATTTTGATACCGTCTTTATGCCGTCGTCCGAGATTTCAGCGTCAGTATTTCGACCGCCAGGATCCTGTCCGGCGTCATTTTGACTACATCCCATGTGGATGAATGTGATAAGCTGCCTGAAGAGGTGAGTTCTCAGGGGACCCATGAAGGTTTGGCGACTAGAGGAGAGAAACAAACAATGCACCCAAGTCCATCCATGATCCTGCTCCACCACGTTGATGTCCGCTAGAGGGTGGGGCCTTCAGGCAGTGGCGCCCACCAGGGATTTCCACTGTACACCTGTGCGTCAGTCTGACCCCGATGACAACCCTGTACGACACCTTGTACACCGCACATGAAATACGCAATGTGTAATAGAATATATTCCCCAACCAGCGCTGAATAATGTTTGGCTGGAACTTGTAGCGCTGTGACATTCTCTCCGGGAAACACGTAAATAGTAAATTAACATGTGCTATAAATGACTTAATTAAACAACTTGGCTGAGCACTAAACATTCCTCTGCAATGTCTAATTGGGAGACATGTCTGCACATTACACGCACTTGTTGTGAACATTTCCTTATGGGCGGAATGCGGGCGAGCCGTCTCATGCGGCTGGAAGTCCTGTACGTTGGGTGTCAGTAGAGTGAGATGCTGGCACGCGTTGCAGGAACAATACAGATAAGATCATCCAGCGCAGTAAGCGGCGTCGGAGAAGCTGTCAGTGCGTGCTGAGAGTCCCGGGATCAATGGCGTCTGTATGAGCGCACAAGCTGCCTAACAGCGCTGTGCCATGGCGATTCTGTAACCCTTCATATTGCAACCTTAGACCACTTACTACTGTAGATTAGGGGCCTAATTCAAGGTTGATTGCAAAAGCAAAATCTTCCTCTAATGGGCAAAACCATGTGCAGTGCAGGTGGGGCAGATGTAATATGTGCAGAGAGAGTTAGATTTGGGTGTGTTATATTGATTCTGTGCAGGGTAAATACTAGCTGCCTTATTCTTACACTGCAATTTAGATTTCAGTTTGAACACACCCCACTCAAATCTAACTCTCTCTGCACATGTTACATCTGCCCCACCTGCACTGCACATGGTTTTGCCCATTAGAGGAAGATTTTGCAATCAACCTTGAATTAGACCCTATAATAACAAGTTTATTGTTCCAATTTAACACCAGGACCCTTTTTAAATCTACAATCCCATGAAAAATGTGAATTGATCTGTTACGCATAAACAGACACTCTGCTTTGTTCCCACGTTGTCATGTTATTCCCATGGCAACCACAGTCACATGACAGACCCTCCTCCTCCTTTCTCTGCTGTCACATGACCACGGAGGAGCTTCCTCACTGACTGATTCCGACTCTGAGGTTGTCCCAGAGGTGGACCTTAATGGCGCAGCGGTCTACCGAGACGCCCACCGGCTGGTGCTCTAATCCGCTGCGCAAATCGTTACACCGTCTAGTGAATAAGTGCAGCACCATCAGGCTTCTGAGCAAACCTACGGCTGGTGCAGTCACTGACAAGCAGCCCAAGAACGCCTATCCCAACTGCATGAATTCCGATCTGCTGGAAAACACTGGGATGCGTGTGCAGTGTGTTTTGGATGCATACGCCTATTTTAAACTTTGGCGCAAGCGTCCTCCTCTGGTCAGACCCGGTTGGCCTGAACTGAAACACTGGTGCAATTCACACTGTTACTCTCTGTAAACTAACATTAATGTGACTGTTATAGATCCATCTCCTAATACAGCACAAATGTCTGGCTACAGTGGGAGAACGGTTCCGCAGTTGCGCAATTGTCTTAGGCCCTCATTCCGAGTTGTTTGCTCACTAGCTGCTTTTAGCAGCATTGTACACGCTAGGCCGCCGCCCTCTGGGAGTGTATCTTAGCTTAGCAGAATAGTGAACGAAAGATTAGCAGAACTACTACTAAATAATTCCCTGCAGTTTCTTAGTAGCTCCTGGACTGCGATCACCTCAGGCCGTTTAGTTCCTGGTTTGACGTCACAAACACGCCCTGCGTTCGGCCAGCCACTCCCCCGTTTCTCCAGACACACCCGCGTTTTTCCCTGACACGCCTGCGTTTTTTAGCACACTCCCGGAAAACGCTGAGTTACCTCCCAGAAACGCCCCTTTCCTGTCGATCATTTACCGATCAGCAGTGAGACTGAAAAGCGCCGCAGAATCCACAGCAAATCTGCTAAGTTTTTAGTTAAATAACTAAGCGCATGCGCCCTGCGTGCCTTGCGCATGCGCAGTTTGCAACAAATCGCAGCATAGCGAAAATCGGCAACGAGCGAACAACTCGGAATGACCCCCTTAGTGCGCATTGTCCACACAAAACAAATAACTCTATTTATTGTCAGAGTTCTGTTCGCCAGATAAGTGACACGTGTGGAATCCCGTGTCGGCAGGTCGGCTCAGGATGCGGAAGGCTGAACGTGAAGGATTTGCAGAAGCTTAGAGATAAAAACACATTTTATTGGAATAATGTCGCATTCCCCGCTGAATGCAACCC
Organism: Pseudophryne corroboree; assembly: GCF_028390025.1. Classification (NCBI taxonomy): domain Eukaryota; kingdom Metazoa; phylum Chordata; class Amphibia; order Anura; family Myobatrachidae; genus Pseudophryne; species Pseudophryne corroboree. Next base: position 801,845,828 of record NC_086446.1, on the reverse strand, counting down.
GCAGGATCCTGTATATGACGTAGTTACAAACTGTACATTGTGTCCTATATATATAATAATGTACATTTCCAGCAAAACAGAGCTGAAGATTCTCATAGGAACTGAATTACAAATTAAAACACGGAAACAAATAATTATAATAATAATAAAAAAAAGAGAAAATATATTACTCCATTGCACCGTTGGCATGCATTTACCCACACAGTCCACAGTCCATTGTAAACAGCAAAACGAGAAAATGGGAACACAGAGATTGCAAAACATCATTTATCACTGGTCCACTATCTTCTGTGATACAAAAGGTGTCGGCGCGTCCGTCTTGTGTCATCGCCCCGGCTCTATCACTACCTTGGCATGTGCAAACAGCCTCCTGCACGCCTCCTCCGTGTGCTGCTGCTCCCATTAAGCCGGACGAGGCACGCCAGCAGCTCCTGGGAAACGAGTGCCTCCAACCACGTCAGCCGTGGTACAAAGGCTGCTCTATCTGCATCATTAGGAGACGGAGGAAAGCTATCCGCTACGGCCTTCACATCCTGACGCTTCCCCTCAAATCCTTTGTACGCATCAGCCTGACTTCTTGTCAGCGATTAGCAGCAGCCGGGAAACGGTGCTATGTAAATAGGCCATTAGCCCGCAGCCCCTCCGGCTGCGTTTGCCGATGTCTGGGATAAAGCTTCTGTGACGGTAGCGGAGTTCTGTGTTACTGTGTATTGCACTAACCCATTCTCTACAGAGCAATAAAAGCAGGAGAACAAATCTAGCATCCTTCTGCGACGGAGCAGAGTGGTGGTTCCCTATTGTAACTGGCGGGAGTTCCGTGATAGGGATCGCTGATCATTCTGTGGCCAGTGCGGCTAGCTGTCCCTTCCGTGTCTTGTGTCTAAATGCAGCATTAAATACATCCGCTGCCCTGACTGTGTCCCATATGTGTGTGTGTGTGTGTGTGTATATATATATATATATATATATATATATATATATATATATATATATATTAATAACAAAAGTCTACTTAGTGCTCATTTGTTCAAGTACCCATTATTTTCGCAGAAGTCCCTTTTCGTCGTCACCGGTTACAGACATGCCGCTCCGTGGAAGCTGTCTCCACGCGATATTTACACATATACGCCCTAATTCACACAACGTCCTGGAAATGGTTCATTAGCCGCGTTGTCACGAGATGCCGCACGAGTCCCTCCTCCAGATGTGGTGACAGCGCCACTCGTCATGCAATCGCACTCCGCTTGGCGGCTCCCGGGAAGTTCCCGGTGCGCGGAGAGTCGGTGGATCTACCTCCGAGGCCTCGTTGATAACTCGTAGACCTTTCAGTGGAAGCCGTTTAAGGAAAGAAAAAAAACAAGAAAAAGAACCCAACAACAATATATCGTCAAATCCGCCCGTCTGGTCGGAGGCTTCAGACGCAAGTTCCTTGTCGGGTTGGGGGGTGCGGCTTCCGGTTCCGAATGCAGGAGCTTTTATCCTTGCAGTCCAAGGATTTCTGTTGGGATATGTCTATCAGGGCGCTGGCGATGGCGAGACCTGGAATAGAGAGGGAAGACGATTTACTCCCGGAACAACAAGTGAAACCCACAACCGAATCACCAGGAGAACAACCACAAAATACGTCTATGGGGGAGATGTACTAAACGTGGGAGAGAGATAAAGTACCAGCCAATCTGCTCCTAACTGCCATGTTACAGGCGGTGTTTAAAAAATGACAGCAAGGAGCTGATTGGTTGATATTTTATCTCTCTCTACGGCTTTGTAAATCTGCCCTACTGTATGTGAGCACAGCTTGGTGCAGTTACAGATCTGTACATGTCAGAGCTATGGCTACCGATCACTGCGCGGCGTTTCCCCTCTGCGGGCCTGCTGTAAGACAATTAGAAGAATCCTCTTCAGATTACAGCTGTCAGCGAGAGAACAATAACATCTGACAGGAATAACGTGTGAAAGTTTTACTGTTTACAAAGCGTCTGAGGAGCCTATGTGAGCGCAGCGGGCCGTAACTCAGCATGTACGATAGATACATAGCGGGAGGAGATGTTCAGCACGGCGGCGGGAACACTGAGGGTAACTCAGCCCGCAACCGGTATCAGGGAACAGGCCTGACCTGGGGGGGGAAAGCGGGGAGATCACCACAAACCTATGACCCATATCTGAGGAACCTGTGTGAGCGCAGCAGGCTGTGGCTCAGCATGTATGATATATACATAACGGGAGGTGATGCGCAAAATGGCGGCGGGCGCACTGAGGGTAACTCAGTAACCAGAATCGGGGAACAGGCCTGACATGGGGGGAGAAAGCGGGGAGATCACTGCAAACCTATGAACCATATCTGAGGGCTTCGTCCCTGGTTCCACCTTGCAGCGCAATTTATTCTGCTCATCTGCAGACAAATCCCCGACACTTATGTCTTCTCGTACCCTACAGCGATTATTCAACCGCTGGTTCTGTGTAATATGGAGGCGTGTTCTTGCTATAAGGTCACGATAGCGTCAGGTTATTCCCAGCTCTGGGAACATCTGAGGAGGCCTGCCTAGGGCTACACGTTGCTGCGTATAAGAAGCCGCACCCAGAGATGAGGCGGGCTACGCAGAGATTTACGGATGGATGAGTAACAGTGACACCATAAAGGACGGAGAGAAAGCCGCCACATTGATAGAGATTAGCGCAATTAGGTGTAGATGTATTCACGCCCCAATTATTTTTTTAATTAAAATTTCTGTCATTTCCAAGACTGGTGGAGATGAAATGATCTGCGGTGAGGCACGCCGTGTGATGAGGCACAGGACGGAGAGAGATCCGGGGGCCCGAAATCATCCGGTCAGGAGGCTATGATTGAAAAGTGACAAATGTAATATCCAGGTCACAGAAAATAATCTGATTCTATGATTGCAAGATAAATAACCCAATATTCAGTCCGCACAGCCAGCGGCGCACGTCTGTCTGCGCCGATATTGTGCTCTCCCTCTGATGTTTATATTACACATCTCCTTACAGGGGGAGTGAGATTACAGGTGTATGCCCCATACAGAGTCTGCAGGAGAAGGGAGCAATGTTCCTTACATGGGGAGTGAGATTACGGGAGTAGGGAGCGATGCTCTTACATGGGGAGTAAGATTACAGGAGTAGGGAGCGATGCTCTTACATGGGGAGTGAGATTACAGGAGTAGGGAGTGATGCTCTTACATGGGGAGTGAGATTACAGGAGTAGGGAGCGATGCTCTTACATGGGGAGTGAGATTACAGGAGTAGGGAGCGATGGCTCTTACATGGGGAGTGAGATTACAGGAGTAGGGAGCGATGCTCTTACATGGGGAGTGAGATTACAGGAGTAGGGAGCGATGCTCTTACATGGGGAGTGAGATTACGGGAGTAGGGAGCGATGCTCTTACATGGGGAGTGAGATTACGGGAGTAGGGAGCGATGCTCTTACATGGGGAGTGAGATTACAGGAGTAGGGAGCGATGCTCTTACATGGGGAGTAAGATTACAGGAGTAGGGAGCGATGCTCTTACATGGGGAGTGAGATTACAGGAGTAGGGAGCGATGCTCTTACATGGGGAGTGAGATTACAGGAGTAGGGAGCGATGCTCTTACATGGGGAGTGAGATTACAGGAGTAGGGAGCGATGCTCTTACATGGGGAGTGAGATTACAGGAGTAGGGAGCGATGTTCCTTACATGGGGAGTGAGATTACGGGAGTAATGCTCTTACATGGGGAGTGAGATTACAGGAGTAGGGAGCGATGCTCTTACATGGGGAGTGAGATTACAGGAGTAGGGAGCGATGCTCTTACATGGGGAGTGAGATTACGGGAGTAGGGAGCGATGCTCTTACATGGGGAGTGAGATTACAGGAGTAGGGAGCGATGCTCTTACATGGGGAGTGAGATTACAGGAGTAGGGAGCGATGCTCTTACATGGGGAGTGAGATTACAGGAGTAGGGAGCGATGCTCTTACATGGGGAGTGAGATTACGGGAGTAGGGAGCGATGCTTTTACATGGGGAGTAAGATTACAGGAGTAGGGAGCGATGCTCTTACATGGGGAGTGAGATTACGGGAGTAGGGAGCGATGCTCTTACATGGGGAGTGAGATTACAGGAGTAGGGAGCGATGCTCTTACATGGGGAGTGAGATTACGGGAGTAGGGAGCGATGTTCCTTACATGGGGAGTGAGATTACAGGAGTAGGGAGCGATGCTCTTACATGGGGAGTATGATTACAGGAGTAGGGAGCGATGCTCTTACATGGGGAGTGAGATTACAGGAGTAGGGAGCGATGCTCCTTACATGGGGAGTGAGATTACGGGAGTAGGGAGCGATGCTCTTACATGGGGAGTATGATTACAGGAGTAGGGAGCGATGCTCTTACATGGGGAGTGAGATTACGGGAGTAGGGAGCGATGCTCTTACATGGGGAGTGAGATTACAGGAGTAGGGAGCGATGCTCTTACATGGGGAGTGAGATTACGGGAGTAGGGAGCGATGCTCTTACATGGGGAGTGAGATTACAGGAGTAGGGAGTGATGCTCTTACATGGGGAATGAGATTACAGGAGTAGGGAGCGATGCTCTTACATGGGGAGTATGATTACAGGAGTAGGGAGCGATGCTCCTTACATGGGGAGTGAGATTACGGGAGTAGGGAGCGATGCTCTTACATGGGGAGTGAGATTACGGGAGTAGGGAGCGATGCTCTTACATGGGGAGTGAGATTACGGGAGTAGGGAGCGATGCTTTTACATGGGGAGTGAGATTACGGGAGTAGGGAGCGATGTTCCTTACATGGGGAGTGAGATTACGGGAGTAGGGAGCGATGCTCTTACATGGGGAGTATGATTACAGGAGTAGGGAGCGATGCTCTTACATGGGGAGTGAGATTACGGGAGTAGGGAGCGATGCTCTTACATGGGGAGTGAGATTACGGGAGTAGGGAGCGATGCTCTTACATGGGGAGTGAGATTACAGGAGTAGGGAGCGATGCTCTTACATGGGGAGTGAGATTACAGGAGTAGGGAGCGATGCTCTTACATGGGGAGTGAGATTACAGGAGTAGGGAGCGATGCTCTTACATGGGGAGTGAGATTACAGGAGTAGGGAGCGATGCTCTTACATGGGGAGTGAGATTACAGGAGTAGGGAGCGATGCTCTTACATGGGGAGTATGATTACAGGAGTAGGGAGCGATGCTCTTACATGGGGAGTATGATTACAGGAGTAGGGGGCGATGCTCTTACATGGGGAGTGAGATTACAGGAGTAGGGAGCGATGCTCTTACATGGGGAGTGAGATTACAGGAGTAGGGAGCGATGCTCTTACATGGGGAGTGAGATTACAGGAGTAGGGAGCGATGCTCTTACATGGGGAGTGAGATTACGGGAGTAGGGAGCGATGGCTCTTACATGGGGAGTGAGATTACGGGAGTAGGGAGCGATGCTCTTACATGGGGAGTGATATTACAGGAGTAGGGAGCGATGCTCTTACATGGGGAGTGAGATTACAGGAGTAGGGAGCGATGCTCTTACATGGGGAGTGAGATTACAGGAGTAGGGAGCGATGCTCTTACATGGGGAGTGAGATTACGGGAGTAGGGAGCGATGCTCTTACATGGGGAGTGATATTACGGGAGTAGGGAGCGATGCTCTTACATGGGGAGTGAGATTACAGGAGTAGGGAGCGATGCTCTTACATGGGGAGTGAGATTACGGGAGTAGGGAGCGATGTTCCTTACATGGGGAGTGAGATTACGGGAGTAGGGAGCGATGCTCTTACATGGGGAGTGAGATTACAGGAGTAGGGAGCGATGCTCTTACATGGGGAGTGAAATTAAAGGAGTAGGGAGCGATGTTCCTTACATGGGGAGTGAGATTACAGGAGTAGGGAGCGATGCTCTTACATGGGGAGTGAGATTACAGGAGTAGGGAGCGATGCTCTTACATGGGGAGTAAGATTACAGGAGTAGGGAGCGATGCTCTTACATGGGGAGTGAGATTACAGGAGTAGGGAGCGATGCTCTTACATGGGGAGTGAGATTACAGGAGTAGGGAGCGATGCTCTTACATGGGGAGTGAGATTACAGGAGTAGGGAGCGATGCTCTTACATGGGGAGTGAGATTACAGGAGCAGGGAGCGATGCTCTTACATGGGGAGTGAGATTACAGGAGTAGGGAGTGATGCTCTTACATGGGGAGTGAGATTACGGGAGTAGGGAGCGATGTTCCTTACATGGGGAGTGAGATTACAGGAGTAGGGAGCGATGCTCTTACATGGGGAGTATGATTACAGGAGTAGGGAGCGATGCTCTTACATGGGGAGTGAGATTACGGGAGTAGGGAGCGATGCTCTTACATGGGGAGTATGATTACAGGAGTAGGGAGCGATGCTCTTACATGGGGAGTATGATTACAGGAGTAGGGAGCGATGCTCTTACATGGGGAGTGATATTACAGGAGTAGGGAGCGATGCTCTTACATGGGGAGTGAGATTACGGGAGAAGGGAGCGATGCTCTTACATGGGGAGTGAGATTACAGGAGTAGGAAGCGATGCTCTTACATGGGGAGTGAGATTACAGGAGTAGGGAGCGATGCTCTTACATGTAGAGTGAGATTACGGGAGTAGGGGGCGATGCTCCTTACATGGGGAGTGAGATTACGGGAGTAGGGAGCGATGCTCTTATATGGGGAGTGAGATTACAGGAGTAGGGAGCGATGCTCTTACATGTAGAGTGATATTACGGGAGTAGGGGGCGATGCTCCTTACATGGGGAGTGAGATTACGGGAGTAGGGAGCGATGCTCCTTACATGGGGAGTGAGATTACGGGAGTAGGGAGCGATGATCTTACATGGGGAGTGAGATTACAGGAGTAGGAAGCGATGCTCTTACATGGGGAATGAGATTACAGGAGTAGGGAGCGATGCTCTTACATGGGGAGTGAGATTACAGGAGTAGGGAGCGATGCTCTTACATGGGGAGTGAGATTACAGGAGTAGGGAGCGATGCTCTTACATGGGGAGTGAGATTACAGGAGTAGGGAGCGATGCTCTTACATGGGGAGTGAGATTACGGGAGTAGGGAGCGATGCTCTTACATGGGGAGTGAGATTACGGGAGTAGGGAGCGATGTTCCTTACATGGGGAGTGAGATTACAGGAGTAGGGAGCGATGCTCTTATATGGGGAGTGAGATTACGGGAGTAGGGAGCGATGCTCTTACATGGGGAGTGAGATTACAGGAGTAGGGAGCGATGCTCTTACATGGGGAGTGAGATTACAGGAGTAGGGAGCGATGCTCTTACATGGGGAGTGAGATTACAGGAGTAGGGAGCGATGCTCTTACATGGGGAGTGAGATTACGGGAGTAGGGAGCGATGCTCTTACATGGGGAGTGAGATTACGGGAGTAGGGAGCGATGCTCTTACATGGGGAGTGATATTACGGGAGTAGGGAGCGATGCTCTTACATGGGGAGTGATATTACGGGAGTAGGGAGCGATGCTCTTACATGGGGAGTGAGATTACAGGAGTAGGGAGCGATGCTCTTACATGGGGAGTGAGATTACGGGAGTAGGGAGCGATGCTCTTACATGGGGAGTGAGATTACAGGAGTAGGGAGCGATGCTCTTACATGGGGAGTGAAATTAAAGGAGTAGGGAGCGATGTTCCTTACATGGGGAGTGAGATTACAGGAGTAGGGAGCGATGCTCTTACATGGGGAGTGAGATTACAGGAGTAGGGAGCGATGCTCTTATATGGGGAGTGAGATTACGGGAGTAGGGAGCGATGCTCTTACATGGGGAGTGAGATTACGGGAGTAGGGAGCGATGCTCTTACATGGGGAGTGAGATTACAGGAGTAGGGAGCGATGCTCTTACATGGGGAGTGAGATTACGGGAGTAGGGGGCAATGCTCCTTACATGGGGAGTGAGATTACGGGAGTAGGGAGCGATTCTCCTTACATGGGGAGTGAGATTACGGTAGTAGGGAGCGATGATTTTACATGGGGAGTGAGATTACGGGAGTAGGGAGCGATGCTTTTACATGGGGAGTGATATTACAGGAGTAGGGAGCGATGCTCTTACAGGGGGAGTATGATTACAGGAGTAGGGAGCGATGCTCTTACATGGGGAGTGAGATTACGGGAGTAGGGAGCGATGGCTCTTACATGGGGAGTGAGATTACAGGAGTAGGGAGCGATGGCTCTTACATGGGGAGTGAGATTACAGGAGTAGGGAGCGATGCTCTTACATGGGGAGTGAGATTACGGGAGTAGGGAGTGATGCTCTTACATGGGGAGTGAGATTACAGGAGTAGGGAGCGATGCTCTTACATGGGGAGTGAGATTACAGGAGTAGGGAGCGATGCTCTTACATGGGGAGTGAGATTACGGGAGTAGGGGGCGATGCTCCGTACATGTGGAGTGAGATTACAGGAGTAGGGAGCGATGCTCCTTACATAGGGAGTGAGATTACGGGAGTAGGGAGCAATGCTCTTACATGGGGAGTGAGATTACGGGAGTAGGGAGCGATGCTTTTACATGGGGAGTGAGATTACGGGAGTAGGGAGCGATGCTCTTACATGGGGAGTGAGATTACGGGAGTAGGGAGCGATGATTTTACATGGGGAGTGAGATTACGGGAGTAGGGAGCGATGCTCTTACATGGGGAGTGAGATTACGGGAGTAGGGAGCGATGCTCTTACATGGGGAGTGAGATTACAGGAGTAGGGAGCGATGCTCCTTACATTGGGAGTGATATTACGGGAGTATGGAGCGATGCTCTTACATGGGGAGTGAGATTACGGGAGTAGGGAGCGATGCTCCTTACATGGGGAGTGAGATTACAGGAGTAGGGAGCGATGCTCTTACATGGGGAGTGAGATTACGGGAGTAGGGAGCGATGCTCTTACATGGGGAGTGAGATTACGGGAGTAGGGAGCGATGCTCCTTACATGGGGAGTGAGATTACGGGAGTAGGGAGCAATGCTCTTACATGGGGAGTGAGATTACGGGAGTAGGGAGCGATGCTCTTACATGGGGAGTGAGATTACAGGAGTAGGGAGCAATGCTCTTACATGGGGAGTAAGATTACGGGAGTAGGGAGCGATGCTCTTACATGGGGAGTGAGATTACGGGAGTAGGGAGCGATGCTTTTACATGGGGAGTGAGATTACGGGAGTAGGGAGCGATGCTCTTACATGGGGAGTGAGATTACGGGAGTAGGGAGCGATGCTCCTTACATGGGGAGTGAGATTACAGGAGTAGGGAGCGATGCTCTTACATGGGGAGTATGATTACAGGAGTAGGGGGCGATGCTCTTACATGGGGAGTGAGATTACAGGAGTAGGGAGCGATGCTCTTACATGGGGAGTGAGATTACAGGAGTAGGGAGCGATGCTCTTACATGGGGAGTGAGATTACAGGAGTAGGGAGCGATGCTCTTACATGGGGAGTATGATTACAGGAGTAGGGGGCGATGCTCTTACATGGGGAGTGAGATTACAGGATTAGGGAGCGATGCTCTTACATGGGGAGTGAGATTACAGGAGTAGGGAGCGATGCTCTTACATGGGGAGTGAGATTACGGGAGTAGGGAGCGATGCTCTTACATGGGGAGTGAGATTACGGGAGTAGGGGGCGATGCTCTTACATGGGGAGTGAGATTACGGGAGTAGGGAGCGATGCTCCTTACATGGGGAGTGAGATTACGGGAGTAGGGAGCGATGCTCCTTACATGGGGAGTGAGATTACAGGAGTAGGGAGCGATGCTCTTACATGGGGAGTGAGATTACAGGAGTAGGGAGCGATGCTCCTTACATGGGAAGTGAGATTACGGGAGTAGGGAGCGATGCTCCTTACATGGGGAGTGAGATTACGGGAGTAGGGAGCGATGCTCTTACATGGGGAGTGAGATTACGGGAGTAGGGAGCGATGCTCTTACATGGGGAGTGAGATTACGGGAGTAGGGGGCGATGCTCTTACATGGGGAGTGAGATTACAGGAGTAGGGAGCGATGCTCTTACATGGGGAGTATGATTACAGGAGTAGGGAGCGATGCTCTTACATGGGGAGTGAGATTACAGGAGTAGGGAGCGATGCTCTTACATGGGGAGTGAGATTACAGGAGTAGGGAGCGATGCTCTTACATGGGGAGTGAGATTACAGGAGTAGGGAGCGATGCTCTTACATGGGGAGTGAGATTACAGGAGTAGGGAGCGATGCTCTTACATGGGGAGTGAGATTACGGGAGTAGGGAGCGATGCTCTTACATGGGGAGTGAGATTACGGGAGTAGGGAGCGATGCTCTTACATGGGGAGTGAGATTACGGGAGTAGGGAGCGATGTTCCTTACATGGGGAGTGAGATTACGGGAGTAGGGAGCGATGCTCTTACATGGGGAGTATGATTACAGGAGTAGGGAGCGATGCTCTTACATGGGGAGTGAGATTACGGGAGTAGGGAGCGATGCTCTTACATGGGGAGTGAGATTACGGGAGTAGGGAGCGATGCTCTTACATGGGGAGTGAGATTACAGGAGTAGGGAGCGATGCTTTTACATGGGGAGTGAGATTACAGGAGTAGGGAGCGATGCTCTTACATGGGGAGTGAGATTACAGGAGTAGGGAGCGATGCTCTTACATGGGGAGTGAGATTACAGGAGTAGGGAGCGATGCTCTTACATGGGGAGTGAGATTACAGGAGTAGGGAGCGATGCTCTTACATGGGGAGTATGATTACAGGAGTAGGGAGCGATGCTCTTACATGGGGAGTATGATTACAGGAGTAGGGGGCGATGCTCTTACATGGGGAGTGAGATTACAGGAGTAGGGAGCGATGCTCTTACATGGGGAGTGAGATTACAGGAGTAGGGAGCGATGCTCTTACATGGGGAGTATGATTACAGGAGTAGGGGGCGATGCTCTTACATGGGGAGTGAGATTACAGGAGTAGGGAGCGATGCTCTTACATGGGGAGTGATATTACAGGAGTAGGGAGCGATGCTCTTACATGGGGAGTGAGATTACGGGAGTAGGGAGCGATGCTCTTACATGGGGAGTGAGATTACGGGAGTAGGGGGCGATGCTCTTACATGGGGAGTGAGATTACGGGAGTAGGGAGCGATGCTCTTACATGGGGAGTGAGATTACAGGAGTAGGGAGCGATGGCTCTTACATGGGGAGTGAGATTACGGGAGTAGGGAGCGATGCTTTTACATGGGGAGTCAGATTACGGGGGTAGGGAGCGATGCTCTTACATGGGGAGTGATATTACAGGAGTAGGGAGCGATGCTCTTACATGGGGAGTGAGATTACAGGAGTAGGGAGCGATGCTCTTACATGGGGACTGAGATTACAGGAGTAGGGAGCGATGCTCTTACATTAGGAGTGAGATTACGGGAGTAGGGAGCGATGCTCTTACATGGGGAGTATGATTACAGGAGTAGGGGGCGATGCTCCTTACATGGGGAGTGAGATTACAGGAGTAGGGAGCGATGCTCTTACATGGGGAGTGAGATTACGGGAGTAGGGAGCGATGCTCTTACATGGGGAGTGAGATTACAGGAGTAGGGAGCGATGCTCTTACATGGGGAGTGAGATTACAGGAGTAGGGAGCGATGCTCTTACATGGGGAGTGAGATTACAGGAGTAGGGAGCGATGCTCTTACATGGGGAGTGAGATTACGGGAGTAGGGAGCGATGCTGGACACTGTGAAGGACAATAGTCGGTGTGTCAGAATGGCGTTTCCAGCAGAATGTTACCATTATACCCATGTCAGTATTCCGTGTCTGCACACAGCGGCTGCGCCATGATCTGCTTATGCCGGGGGAAGCGTCCTGTGTAAACAGACGCCTCCTGCCAGCTACTGTGGTCTGCTGCCGTGCCTGAAGACGCAGCATCGGATTTACTCTGTTTACTCTCGGTTATCTGAGTGGCCCTAAGGTTACGCAGGATTGGCGGTGTTTCCACGCAGCTGGGGCCAGTGATGCCTTGGCACGCCCAGAAAACATGGCTGTAGCTAGCCCCAAATGGCTGACATGCGGCGGCTGGGGGCACTGCGACCGTCGTCACAGACGACGCAGACCTGGAATCATCAGAGATGCAGGAGAACCATCGGGTTTGTGTACTCTCGGAATTTAATAAATTTCAATAATCTATATCTACAGTACGCCTGACGCACAGCGCCCGGACTTAAAAATGACGCCGCAGTGGGTACTATATTGGCCAGTGGTGCGGGAGGTGGCGTTGGGACTGGGACCCACCGCAGGGATCTTTTGAGTGAGCGGACATTGGGGGTATATTTACTAAGGTGGGAGTTTTTTTACCAATGAGATTCTAAGATAATAGATAGAATGTGACTTGTTGCTACGGGCAACATCACCAGTTCTAGAAACCTCCCACCTTAGTAAATGACCCCCTTGTGAGGAGTGCTCGGAGTATGAGTGACATGGGGGGATGTTCTTACTGTCATTACATTTACTTTTATTTTTTGATCTGTTGCGTGAATCCTATTCCCCACAAAGTGTGCGAGTTGCCGATACCGCGGTGTGTGTAAGCGCCGACAGCATCACCTGATCTCGCACCCTTCGCTGCCCCTTCTAGTGCCGACATCTTTTTCGCAGCTCTATGGCGATACGAGCAGAAATCCGCGAGTCGGCGGTACCGTAAGTGCGTCATTCAGCCGCTCTTATTCGCGCCCACAAATTCATTGCGGGCAACTGGATTCCCCCCCTGTGAGTTTATTTAGTTTTGTTCCCCCATCTGGAGAATGTCCCCCAGCAGTCACTCCCCCCCCCCCCCAGCGCAGGCGTCTGGGTCTCTGGCAGAGGATGAGACCCGATCATGCTTCTTCCCATAAACACTGCAGAGAGCGGCTCCGGTTACACGCATGACTGATCCGTGCTCTCAGTCCCACGTGTAACACAATCCCCGCGTTACACAAACTGTAGCACTAATTAAGGAGAAGAAGATGATAAAATTGCCATTGATTAATTGGCCTCTCAGCCCCAGCGTAGGGATCAGATGGCCGGCTGCTCCGGGGGGACGCGCCTTCCCCATTTATGGAGCACAAAGCAATTTCTCTCCTGATTAAAGTTAGAAATGAGAATCCGCATGTCGCCGCCGCGCTGTTTTATTTCACTCGTTTATTTATCTCTTACATTTGGCAGAGACAGATGATGGGATAGAGGAACACAATCTTGTAGAAGAGGGTGCGAGGAGACGCCATGGTCATCTCCCACCTTCGCTGCAACCAGAGGGAAGGAAAAACAATTCCCCCCGGGGACCAGGTGCTGCTTTGTATCTGGAATAAATGTGTTCCTGGCCCCAAATTGAAAACCTTATTCCCCCCTGGATCACGACGCTCGCGAGGAGTAAATGAATGGTATAACCCTGGTGTTCTGGGGCCTCGGTAATGAATTGCACAAGTTGCTGTCTCGCTACAAGGGAAGGAAACGTTTCTCTGCCTCCAGGTCCCATTACAGCACAATTGCCGACCCATATCTGCCCACATGCCCCTGGTATTACAGGGAAGGGCAAGGAATGGGGGGGGGGGGGGGGGGGGAAACTGGTGCTGCTCGTGGGGGTCAAACATCTGTGGCAGCCAACGAGATGAACTGGGGGCAGTTACAGGGGGGCTTTGGGCAGTTGCAGGGGGGTCTTGGGGCAGTTACAGGTGGGCTGGGGGAAGTTACAGGTGGGCTGGGGGTAGTTACAGGTGGGCTGGGGGTAGTTACAGGCGGGCTGGGGGTAGTTACAGGTGGGCTGGGGGCAGTTACAGGTGAGCTGGGGGTAGTTACAGGTGGGCTGGGGGCAGTTACAGGCAGGTTGGGGGCAGTTACAGGTGGGCTGGGGGCAGTTACAGGTGGGCTGGGGGTAGTTACAGGTGGGCTGGGGCACTTACAGGCGGGCTGGGGGCAGTTACAGGTGGGCTGGGGGCAGTTACAGGTGGGCTGGGGGCAGTTACAGGGGGCTGGCGGCAGTTACAGGCGGGCTGGGGGCAGTTACAGGTGGGCTGGGAGCAGTTACAGGTGGGCTGGGGCAGTTACAGGCGGACTGGGGGCAGTTACAGGCGGGCTGGGGGCAGTTACAGGTGTGCTGGGGGCAGTTACTGGTGGGCTGGGGGCAGTTACAGGTGGGCTGGGGGCAGCTATAGGCGGGCTGTGGGTAGTTACAGGCGGGCTGGGGGCAGTTACAGGGGGGCTGGAGGCAGTTACAGGTGGGCTGGGGGCAGTTACAGGTGGGCTGGGGGCAGTTACAGGTGGCCTGGGGTCAGTTACAGGTGGGCTGGGGGCAGTTACAGGCGGGCAGGGGGCAGTTACAGGTGGCCTGGAGGCAGTTACAGGCGGGTTGGGGGCAGTTACAGGCGGGTTGGGGGCAGTTACAGGTGGGCTGGGGGCAGTTACAGGTGGACCGTATGTAATAACTGCTCCACCAGGTAAGTGACCCTCTGATAGTGTAACAATGTATAACGCGAGTGTAATAAGAAATGAAATACTGCCCAGATGTACTAATATACACACCCGCAGCGACAGGGGATCCGGCAGGAGGCGGCGCTGCGATGTGCTCGGGGTCAGGTGACTGTATTAGCGGTCTCGTCACTCTCCTATCTGGACTCCTGCGCAATGTGCGCCCTGCTGACCACATATACAGCGCCCATTGCCAGGGTGGGTACCAGTCATTTTGGTGCCATGTAGTCCACGGGCTGCAACTGGCTGACGCCGTCTTCAGAGCGTGGTAACGTAATCGCACAGGCGGCTGCTGTCAGAGATGAGGGACCGTGGAGGAATGGAATATGTGACGGGTGCAGCCAGGCCAGCGTCACATATTTTTTGGCCAGCCTGTTCCTGCATTCAGTATGTGAGTCCCAGATGCTGGATATAACGGAGTGTGACCCTCTACGGCCACTGCCTGCATGCTCAATGGAGTGGTGTATCCCCTGCTATTGTGGACATTACAGGACAATATAGAACCTGGCATCTACTATATGTATTTAGGTAATTGTCCCTCTTTGTACATGGTTGTGCCCCTCAGGCAATATCTTTCTAGCCCTGATCTGCTCCCTACACAATGCCTATGACATGTATAATGTATATGTGTGAGGGTGTGGTTCATCAAATCGACAGTATCTAGGTCGACAATGTTTAGGTCGACCACTATAGGTCGACAGTCACTAGGTCGACATGGATGGAAGGTCGACAGGGTTTCTAGGTCGACATGTGCTAGGTCGAAAGGTCGACATGAGGATTTTTTTTTTTTTTTTGGTGTCGTTTTCTTCGTAGAGTGACCGGGATCCCAAATTAGTGCACCGCGTCCCCTCGCATGGCTCGCTTCGCTCGCCATGCTTCGGGCATGGTGCCTTCGCTCCACTACCGCTTCGCTCGGCACACTTTACCGTTCCAATCGTAGTCCACGTGGATCGTTAAGTATGAAAAAAATTTAAAAAAATTAAAAAAAATGTGAAAAACTCATGTCGACCTTTAGACCTGTCGACCTAGCACATGTCGACCTAGAAACCCTGTCGACCTTCCATACATGTCGACCTAGTGACTGTCGACCTATAGTGGTCGACCTAAACATTGTCGACCTAGATACTGTCGATCTTCAGACCGGATCCCATGTGTGATTGTATTGCACTAGTGGGTGTTGTCAGGTGTGTGCGCAGCCAGGTAAGCTGTCTAGGACACCTGGCTGTGTGATGTACAGGAAGTGCAGGGCTGACCCCCTCTGTTGCAGCGCCCCCTTCACAGGAAACCTCAATCAGCTGAAGGGCCTCTGACATCACAAATTACTACACGGGGTTAACATCGTCTCAGGTTATGGCCTCAGGGCAGCCAACCTTCTTATCTCCATAATTAGTGCCTACTGTTCTGGATGGCCTTTCGACCAGGCACCATCCCCACGGGGGTCCACTGGTGTCCCTGGACACGTTTAAATATTAGGATTGAAAATCCCACCAATCCCAGAGGTAGAGGTGTCCCCTATCTCAGAAGAGCAGCAGAGGTTTTAGAAGGTGACCTGCCGGGGCTTTGGTGGTCAGTTGAGTGAAGCTCCTGCCTTGTGAGGAGTTTTGGAACGAGGATGTTGCCAGGAGTCGGAAGATCCTGTCAGCCCGTTTGTCTGGAGACCTGGCTCTGCGGAGAGGGTCCTGTATATGCAGTTAAGCGTTTGCTCCATCGGGAGCTGTCCCAGGTGTGTGATTGGTGTGCCTGCTGGAGCTGGGTGACTAGCCAGCACGCCCTACCTCTGCAGGGTAGAGGACCATCAGGCCAAAAACGGCTGGGATCAGCAAGACAGACATCATCGCCCCTTCCAGGAACCAGTATCCGCCAGGAGTCGCCAAATGCGAGTATTCCCTGAGGTGGCTAGTGACTGTGTAGGGGCAGGAGTTGTTGCTTGTGTGTGGTTCTTGCTCTTATATAATCTTACCTGTAATCATTATTAATGCTACCTGTAAATAATGTATAAAGTGCGGTTACGGTTTTTCATGTATAATTAGTGTGTAGGAAAATAAAGGTGCCGTTGTACCTTGCGATTGCGTGCTTACTGTGGGATCTGAGAACCTGGTAGTGACCCCCGGGGCGCCGTGCGGAGCTGTAAATGCTGCCTTTCTCAAGGCGGAGATGAGCGATAGGCAAGAATAATGCACACATGAACCCCGGCTCCTCACAGAATATCCCCCCAAATAGGGGGGGAGATGAGAGAGGATCTTTCATGCTATAATGGAAACGCTGGTTACAATGATTATGGAGGCCATGAATGCTATTTACAGTGATTATGGAGGCCGGGAATGCTGGTTACAGTGATGGTGGAGGCCAGAAATGCTGGCTACAGTGATGGTGGAGGCCAGGAATGCTGGTTACAATGACGATGGAGGCCGGGAATGCTGGTTACAGTGATGTGGAGGCCGGGATTGCTGGTTACAGTGCATGTGGAGGCTAGGAATGCTGGCTACAGTGATGGTGGAGGCCAGGAATGCTGGTTACAATGACTATGGAGGATGGGAATGCTGGTTACAGTGATGTGGGGGCCGGGAATACTGGTTACAGTGAATGTGGAGGCCAGGAATGCTGGCTACAGTGATGGTGGAGGCCAGGAATGCTGGCTACAGTGACGACGGAGACTGGGAATGCTGGCTACAGTGACGACGGAGACCGGGAATGCTGGTTACAGTGACCATGGACGCCGGGAATGCTGGTTACAGTGATTATAGAGGCCGGAAATGCTGTTACAGTGACCACGGATGCCGGGTATGGTGGTTACAGTGGCGTCGGAGGCCGGGAATGTTGGTTACAGTGAATGCAGAGGCGGGAATGCTGGCTACAGTGACATCGGAGGCCGGGAATGCTGGTTACAATAAATGTGGAGGCTGGGAATGCTGGTTACAGTGACGATGGTGGCCAGGAATGCTGGTTACAGTGATGGTGGAGGCCAGGAATACTGGTTACAATGACGATGGAAGTGGGGAAAGCTGGTTACAGTGAATGTGGAGGCCGGGAATGCTGGTTACAGTGACGTCGGAGTCCGGGAATGCTGGTTACAATAAATGTGGAGGCTGGGAATGCTGGTTACAGTGATGATGGAGGCCAGGAATGCTGGTTACAGTGATGGTGGATGCCAGGAATACTGGTTACAATGACGATGGAAGTGGGGAAAGCTGGTTACAGTGAATGTGGAGGCCGGGAATGCTGGTTACAGTGATGTGGGGGCCGGGAATGCTGGTTACAGTGAATGTGGAGGCCAGGAATGCTGGCTACGGTGACGACGGAGACCGGGAATGCTGGCTACAGTGACGACGGAGACCGGGAATGCTGGTTACAGTGACCATGGACGCCGGGAATGCTGGTTACAGTGATTATAGAGGCCGGAAATGCTGTTACAGTGACCACGGATGCCGGGTATGGAGGTTACAGTGGCGTCGGAGGCCGGGAATGTTGGTTACAGTGAATGCAGAGGCGGGAATGCTGGCTACAGTGACATCGGAGGCCGGGAATGCTGGTTACAATAAATGTGGAGGCTGAGAATGCTGGTTACAGTGACGATGGAGGCCAGGAATGCTGGTTACAGTGATGGTGGAGGCCAGGAATACTGGTTACAATGACGATGGAAGTGGGGAAAGCTGGTTACAGTGAATGTGGAGGCCGGGAATGCTGGTTACAGTGACGTCAGAGGCCGGGAATGCTGGTTACAGTGAATGCAGAGGCCGGAAATGCTGGTTACAGTGAATGCAGAGGCCGGGAATGCTGGTTACAGTGAATGCAGAGGCCGGAAATGCTGGTTACAGTGAATGCAGAGACCGGGAATGCTGGTTACAGTGAATGCAGAGGCCGGAAATGCTGGTAACAGTGAATGCAGAGGCCGGAAATGCTGGTAACAGTGAATGCAGAGGTCGGGAATGCTGGTTACAGTGAATGCAGAGGCCGGAAATGCTGGTAACAGTGAATGCAGAGGCCGGAAATGCTGGTTACAGTGAATGCAGAGGCCGGAAATGCTGGTTACAGTGAATGCAGAGGCCGGAAATGCTGGTAACAGTGAATGCAGAGGCCGGAAATGCTGGTAACAGTGAATGCAGAGGCCGGGAATGCTGGTTACAGTGAATGCAGAGGCCGGGAATGCTGGTAACAGTGAATGCAGAGTCCGGAAATGCTGGTTACAGTGAATGCAGAGTCCGGAAATGCTGGTTACAGTGAATGCAGAGGCCGGGAATGCTGGTTACAGTGAATGCAGAGTCCGGAAATGCTGGTTACAGTGAATGCAGAGGCCGGGCATGCTGGTTACAGTGAATGCAGAGGCCGGGCATGCTGGTTACAGTGAATGCAGAGGCCGGAAATGCTGGTTACAGTGAATGCAGAGGCCGGAAATGCTGGTTACAGTGACGTCGGAGGCCGGGAATGCTGGTTACAATATATGTGGAGGCTGGGAATGCTGGTTACAGTGACGATGGAGGCCAGGAATGCTGGTTGCAGTGATGGTGGAGGCCAGGAATACTGGTTACAATGACGATGGAAGAGGGCAAAGCTGGTTACAGTGAATGTGGAGGCCGGGAATGCTGGTTACAGTGACGTCGGAGGCCGGGAATGCTGGTTACAGTGAATTTAGAGGCCGGGAATGCTGGTTACAGTGAATGCAGAGGCCGGGAATGCTGGCTACAGTAACATCGGAGGCCGGGAATGCTGGTTATAGTGAATTTAGAGGCCGGGAATGCTGGTTACAGTGAATGCAGAGACTGGAAATGCTGGTTACAGTGAATTTAGAGGCCGGGAATGCTGGTTACAGTGAATGCAGAGGCCGGGAATGCTGGTTACAGTGAATGCAGAGTCCGGGAATGCTGGTTACAGTGAATGCAGAGGCCGGGAATGCTGGTTACAGTGAATTTAGAGGCTGGGAATGCTGGTTACAGTGAATTTAGAGGCCGGGAATGCTGGTTACAGTGAATTTAGAGGCCGGGAATGCTGGTTACAGTGAATGCAGAGGACGGAAATGCTGGTTACAGTGAATGCAGAGGCCGGGAATGCTGGTTATAGTGAATTTAGAGGCTGGGAATGCTGGTTACAGTGAATGCAGAGGCCGGGAATGCTGGTTACAGTGAATTTAGAGGCCGGGAATGCTGGTTACAGTGAATTTAGAGGCCGGGAATACTGGTTACAGTGAATGCAGAGGCCGGGAATACTGGTTACAGATATAGTGGGAACGGAGCTGCTGCTGCAGTGATAATACAAGTGCAGTGTATGGTGGAACAATGCAGCATACTGTCACATTTATGACTCACCATCATGTCTGTTGTTTGGGAATGACATTATGTGCTGGCTGGTTGAGTCGGGGTGACAGCCTCACACATCGCCTTCTACAGGCGCAGATATCAAAGCATCCAGGAGAGCGGCCCAGTCCACCGTTATCTTACCATGGACTCTGCCAACCTCCCCCCACCCGAACCCAACAAACACAACAACACTACACACAACACAGACACAGAGAGTGCCCCGAGGGAGCAGCGCACACACCCTGCGGCTACACAATGATTATATGCGGAATATATCCGGCTTTATAGAAATGTACAGAACCGCAGCAGCGCAGATACGTTTATGTCTGTTATATAAAGCGATAAAAGCTCGGGATTGGTGACAAATGTTGCGGCAACATGTGGAGAAACGTCTCTGCTGTTTTTTTCTTCCCTTTGTTTCGGCTAATGGGAATGGAACGATTTCAGCCGGCGCTCAGACGCTAACAACCTAATCATAAAATTACTGGTGTGTGGTTCCAGCATTATGCAGGACAATTAATAAGCAAAATAATAAAATAACGAGCGTGACAACGGGATGGATACAGACAGAACAATCTACTGCTTTCCGTGGACATTACGGAGGCGAGAGGCCGCGGCAGCCTCACCCTTTATATCCCCGCTAACGGCTTCTCTGTGCATGGACGCGTAATTGGAGGCCAGAAGTATAATTAGGAGAAGGCCCCGGATTCCTGACTGTGCGTCGGCTCTCAGCTGCCGGTGTCTGTACTAATACTCTGCAATACGCAGACCTCGGTGATAAATATCCCTGCGCAAGTCTTTCCCTACTCGCTGCGCTGCAGGAGACAACGCAATGAACTGGATTGGGCATAAAATGCCAGAGTTCAGCCGCACTGCCACCTGCTCAGCGGCGTCTTATATGGAGAATAGGTTCCAGCATTGCGGGCGTGTTACAGTCTCCTATACTGCACCCGTGTCTCGCCCAGACACGCCAGGCAGCGTTACACTGCTCACCCGGGAAATGTGACTCCTGGCTGCAGACAGACTGTGTCTCCCTTACCGGGGCTCTACTGTACATGAGGAAGGCCAGCCATGATGACACTATACAAGGCTAAAGCCTTGCCCGACACTGTGGGGATCCCCGGGAGGATAGGCCTCCTCTTGGATCTACCTACATGGGGTGTACGGGCAGAGATGATCTGGTGGGGTGTACGGGCAGAGATGATCTGGTGGGGTGTACGGGCAGAGATGATCTGGTGGGGTGTACGGGCAGAGATGATCTGGTGGGGTGTACGGGCAGAGATGATCTGGTGGGGTGTACGGGCAGAGATGATCTGGTGGGGTGTACGGGCAGAGATGATCTGGTGGGGTGTACGGGCAGAGATGATCTGGTGGGGTGTACGGGCAGAGATGATCTGGTGGGGTGTACGGGCAGAGATGATCTGGTGGGGTGTACGGGCTGATCTCAGATGTGTACGAGAGATGGAGAAGGAAAAGGAGGCTGCGCTGTTAGAGGAAAGAACAGTACCGTTCACTATGTGTATAACTTTTAAAAACAATTTATTAAAACAATAATAACTCTTTAAAAAGCAGTATTATGTGCAAGATAAGCCAATTATAAGCAGGAAATGATTTAGCCAATTATATAGGATAGAGTTTACCCCTGGAGGTGATTCAGGACTGATGTTTTGTGTTCTCTAGGATCCGTTCCACATTTTGCCCATAGATATTATGTCCAGTTAGATTCCACTGTAGAGAGTCCCTTTCAGATGGTATTGTAGAGAGTCCAAATTAGAATTCCATATGCCGCTAGAGGGTTAGTGCACAATCCCATGTATGGTGGGTACCTCATGCGTTGCGGAGATAGGATGGTGCCTCTCTAGGACTCCACTGGATGTCTGGTACGTGATATGGGCTGGTTCGGGTCCGGTTCAAGGTTGTCCTGTTCCAAGGGTAAATGCCTGACACGTTTCGCTGCATAAACCTTGCAGCTTTTTCAAAGGTGTCTCTATTACTACCATACAGGGAGTGACTTCCCTAAAAATTGGCTGCTGCTTAGCTAAGCACCTCGCCTCATAGCGCCCGAATACCCTAGGGTACTTTTTTTCCCAAGTGTACGAGAGATGATCTCAGAATGACAAAGGTTCCGCCACGTGGAGTACCTCTAATATTTTTTGGTTAGTTGCCATAGAAACTCCCAGAAACTACTAGTCAGTAAAGGTTAGCTGAACACTGACTAGTATCCATCGGCGGCGAGGCCATCACCCGTCATCTTCTCTGTCATTCACAGAAACAGCACAAGCCACAGAAGTGCCCGCCGTGTGCCCCCCGGGTTCCTTCCCCGGTACCCAACCCTCACATGGGCACAGACTGCGAGATCTGTGTGCGGATCTATAGGGGCATGGATGGCAGCACGCACTTTAGGAGAACAAATCCACATTTCCTGGTATCTCCAGGACCTCAGTCTACTCACCTAGGGGTATATAGCGGGGGCGATGCTCTGCACACTACAGGAAGGGGCAATGCTCTGCAGATCCCAGGAAGGGGCGATGCTCTGCAGATCCCAGGAAGGGGCGATGCTCTGCAGATCCCAGGAAGGGGCGATGCTCTGCAGATCCCAGGAAGGGGCAATGCTCTGCAGATCCCAGGAAGGGACAATGCTCTGCAGATCCCAAGAAGAGGCAATGCTCTGCAGATCCCAGGAAGGAGCAATGTCTACGTACAGTATCTTTTTATACTCAGCCATTAGATGCACATCACATAATACACTGCTGGTCAATGGGGAATAGTAATTGCAGATATTGTCATTACTACAGACATTACACAGCGCTGACCCCCAACCCCTCCCCCCCCAATGCAGAACTCTTCCCACTTCTACTGTGACTGCAGCCATTAAGTAGACATGGGATGACCTCAGAGGAAGATAAGGTGGGGAGGGAGGGGTGTGTCTGTATGTGTGTGTGTGTCTGTGTGGTGGTGGGAAGGGGAGGGGGGTGCAGACACCTGCAGGTGTAATAACAGGTGGCCGGCATCAGTCTGGGAGATACACAGAGGTGCGGATGGCGGTGTAAGGTGGTGGGAGGGGAAGGGGGTGCAGACACCTGCAGGTGTAATAACAGGTGGCCGGCATCAGTCTGGGAGATACGTAGAGGTGTGGATGGCGGTATAAGGTGGTGGGAAGGGGAGGGGGTGCGGACACCTGCAGGTGTAATAACAGGTGGCCGGGCATCAGTCTGGGAGATACGTAGAGGTGTGGATGGCGGTGTAAGGTGGTGGGAAGGGGAGGGGGGTGCAGACACCTGCAGGTGTAATAACAGGTGGCCGGCATCAGTCTGGGAGATATGTAGAGGTGCGGATGGCGGTATAAGGTGGTGGGAAGGGGAGGGGGGTGCAGACACCTGCAGGTGTAATAACAGGTGGCCGGCATCAGTCTGGGTGATACGTAGAGGTGTGGATGGCGGTATAAGGTGGTGGGGGAGGGGGGTGCAGACACCTGCAGGTGTAATAACAGGTGGCCGGCATCAGTCTGGGTGATACGCAGAGGTGTGGATGGCGGTGTAAGGTGGTGGGAAGGGGAGGGGGGTGCAGACACCTGCAGGTGTAATAACAGGTGGCCGGGCATCAGTCTGGGAGATACGTAGAGGTATGGATGGCGGTATAAGGTGGTGGGAAGGGGAGGGGGTGCAGACACCTGCAGGTGTAATAACAGGTGGCCGGCATCAGTCTGGGTGATACGCAGAGGTGTGGATGGCGGTGTAAGGTGGTGGGGGAGGTGGGTGCGGACACCTGCAGGTGTAATAACAGGTGGCCGGGCATCAGTCTGGGAGATACGTAGAGGTGTGGATGGCGGTATAAGGTGGTGAGAGGGGGAGGGGGGTGCAGACACCTGCAGGTGTAATAACAGGTGGCCGGGCCTCAGTCTGGGAGATACGTAGAGGTGTGGATGGCGGTATAAGGTGGTGGGGGAGAGGGGTGCGGACACCTGCAGGTGTAATAACAGGTGGCCGGGCATCAGTCTGGGAGATACGTAGAGGTGTGGATGGCGGTGTAAGGTGGTGGGGAAGGGGGGTGCAGACACCTGCAGGTGTAATAACAGGTGGCCGGGCATCAGTCTGGGAGATACGTAGAGGTGTGGATGGCGGTATAAGGTAGTGGGGGAAGGGGAGGGGGTGCAGACACCTGCAGGTGTAATAACAGGTGGCCGGGCATCAGTCTGGGAGATACGGAGAGGTGTGGATGGCGGTGTAAGGTGGTGGGGGAGGGGGGTGCGGATACCTGCAGGTGTAATAACAGGTGGCCGGGCATCAGTCTGGGAGATACGTAGAGGTGTGGATGGCGGTATAAGGTGGTGGGAAGGGGAGGGGAGTGCGGACACCTGCAGGTGTAATAACAGGTGGCCAGGCATCAGTCTGGGAGATACGTAGAGGAGTGGATGGCGGTGTAAGGTGGTGGGGGAGGGGGGTGCAGACACCTGCAGGTGTAATAACAGGTGGCCGGGCATCAGTCTGGGAGATACGTAGAGCTGTGGATGGCGGTATAAGGTGGTGGGGGAGGGGAGTGCAGACACCTGCAGGTGTAATAACAGGTGGCCGGGCATCAGTCTGGGAGATACGTAGAGGTGTGGATGGCGGTATAAGGTGGTGGGGGAAGGGGAGGGGGTGCAGACACCTGCAGGTGTAATAACAGGTGGCCGGGCATCAGTCTGGGAGATACGTAGAGGTGTGGATGGCGGTGTAAGGTGGTGGGGGAGGGGGGTGCGGATACCTGCAGGTGTAATAACAGGTGGCCGGGCATCAGTCTGGGAGATACGTAGAGGTGTGGATGGCGGTATAAGGTGGTGGGGGAGGGGGGTGCGGACACCTGCAGGTGTAATAACAGGTGGCCGGGCATCAGTCTGGGAGATACGTAGAGGTGTGGATGGCAGTATAAGGTGGTGGGAAGGGGAGGGGGGTGCGGACACCTGCAGGTGTAATAACAGGTGGCCGGGCATCAGTCTGGGAGATACGTAGAGGTGTGGATGGTGGTATAAGGTGGTGGGGGAGGGGGGTGCGGACACCTGCAGGTGTAATAACAGGTGGCCGGGCATCAGTCTGGGAGATACGTAGAGGTGTGGATGGCGGTGTAAGGTGGGTAGGGGAGGGGGGTGCGGACACCTGCAGGTGTAATAATAGGTGGCCGGGCATCAGTCTGGGAGATACGTAGAGGTGTGGATGGCGGTGTAAGGTGGTGGGGGAGGGGGGTGCAGACACCTGCAGGTGTAATAACAGGTGGCCGGGCATCAGTCTGGGAGATACGTAGAGCTGTGGATGGCGGTATAAGGTGGTGGGGGAGGGGGGTGCAGACACCTGCAGGTGTAATAACAGGTGGCCGGGCATCAGTCTGGGAGATACGTAGAGGTGTGGATGGCGGTATAAGGTGGTGGGGAGGTGCAGACACCTGCAGGTGTAATAACAGGTGGCCGGCATCAGTCTGGGAGATACGTAGAGGTGTGGATGGCGGTATAAGGTGGTGGGAAGGGGAGGGGGGTGCAGACACCTGCAGGTGTAATAACAGGTGGCCGGGCATCAGTCTGGGAGATACGCAGAGGTGTGGATGGCGGTATAAGGTGGTGAGAGGGGGAGGGGGGTGCAGACACCTGCAGGTGTAATAACAGGTGGCCGGGCATCAGTCTGGGAGATACGTAGAGGTGTGGATGGCGGTGTAAGGTGGTGGGGGAGGGGGGTGCGGACACCTGCAGGTGTAATAACAGGTGGCCGGGCATCAGTCTGGGAGATACGTAGAGGTGTGGATGGCGGTGTAAGGTGGTGGGGGAGGGGGGTGCGGACACCTGCAGGTGTAATAACAGGTGGCCGGGCATCAGTCTGGGAGATACGTAGAGGTGTGAATGGCGGTGTAAGGTGGTGGGGGAGGGGGGTGCAGACACCTGCAGGTGTAATAACAGGTGGCCGGCATCAGTCTGGGAGATACGTAGAGGTGTGGATGGCGGTGTAAGGTGGTGGGGGAGGGGGGTGCGGACACCTGCAGGTGTAATAACAGGTGGCCGGGCATCAGTCTGGGAGATACGTAGAGGTGTGGATGGCGGTGTAAGGTGGTGGGGGAGGGGGGTGCAGACACCTGCAGGTGTAATAACAGGTGGCCGGGCATCAGTCTGGGAGATACGTAGAGGTGTGGATGGCGGTGTAAGGTGGTGGGGGAGAGGGGTGCGGACACCTGCAGGTGTAATAACAGGTGGCCGGGCATCAGTCTGGGAGATACGTAGAGGTGTGGATGGCGGTATAAGGTGGTGGGAAGGGGAGGGGGTGCGGACACCTGCAGGTGTAATAACAGGTGGCCGGGCATCAGTCTGGGAGATACGTAGAGGTGTGGATGGCGGTGTAAGGTGGTGGGGGAGGGGGGTGCGGACACCTGCAGGTGTAATAACAGGTGGCCGGGCATCAGTCTGGGAGATACGTAGAGGTGTGGATGGCGGTATAAGGTGGTGGGGGAGGGGGGTGCAGACACCTGCAGGTGTAATAACAGGTGGCCGGGCATCAGTCTGGGAGATACGTAGAGGTGTGGATGGCGGTATAAGGTGGTGGGAAGGGGAGGGGGGTGCAGACACCTGCAGGTGTAATAACAGGTGGCCGGGCATCAGTCTGGGAGATACGCAGAGGTGTGGATGGCGGTATAAGGTGGTGGGAAGGGGAGGGGGGTGCAGACACCTGCAGGTGTAATAACAGGTGGCCGGGCATCAGTCTGGGAGATACGTAGAGGTGTGGATGGCGGTGTAAGGTGGTGGGAGAGGGGTGCGGACACCTGCAGGTGTAATAACAGGTGGCCGGGCATCAGTCTGGGAGATACGTAGAGCTGTGAATGGCGGTATAAGGTGGTGGGGGAGGGGGGTGCAGACACCTGCAGGTGTAATAACAGGTGGCCGGGCATCAGTCTGGGAGATACGTAGAGGTGTGGATGGCGGTATAAGGTGGTGGGGGAGGGGGGTGCGGACACCTGCAGGTGTAATAACAGGTGGCCGGGCATCAGTCTGGGAGATACGTAGAAGTGTGGATGGCGGTGTAAGGTGGTGGGGGAGAGGGGTGCGGACACCTGCAGGTGTAATAACAGGTGGCCGGGCATCAGTCTGGGAGATACGTAGAGGTGTGGATGGCGGTATAAGGTGGTGGGGGAGAGGGGTGCGGACACCTGCAGGTGTAATAACAGGTGGCCGGGTATCAGTCTGGGAGATACGTAGAGGTGTGGATGGCGGTGTAAGGTGGTGAGAGGGGGAGGGGGGTGCAGACACCTGCAGGTGTAATAACAGGTGGCCGGGCATCAGTCTAGGAGATACGTAGAGGTGTGGATGGCGGTGTAAGGTAGTGGGGGAGGGGGGTGCAGACACCTGCAGGTGTAATTACAGGTGGCCGGGCATCAGTCTGGGAGATACGTAGAGGTGTGGATGGCGGTATAAGGTGGTGGGAAGGGGAGGGGGTGCAGACACCTGCAGGTGTAATAACAGGTGGCCGGGCATCAGTCTGGGAGATACGTAGAGGTGTGGATGGCGGTATAAGGTGGTGGGGGAGAGGGGTGCAGACACCTGCAGGTGTAATAACAGGTGGCCGGGCATCAGTCTGGGTGATACGTAGAGGTGTGGATGGCGGTATAAGGTGGTGGGGGAGGGGGGTGCAGACACCTGCAGGTGTAATAACAGGTGGCCGAGCATCAGTCTGGGAGATACGTAGAGGTGTGGATGGCGGTATAAGGTGGTGGGGGAGGGGGGTGCAGACACCTGCAGGTGTAATAACAGGTGGCCGGGCATCAGTCTGGGAGATACGTAGATGTGTGGATGGCGGTATAAGGTGGTGGGGGAGGGGGGTGCAGACACCTGCAGGTGTAATAACAGGTGGCCGGGCATCAGTCTGGGAGATATGGTGTAAGGTGGGATCACTGACAGTAAGACATTGAGGACAGCGGGATATTTGCAGTATACAGTACAGAAACTGTATGCCATGCAGCCTGCCCGCCCCCCTCACCTGTGCTGGGTCTCTATCAGGAACACACCTGGCAGACGTCTCCTCCACCTTCCTGCGGAAGCTTCTCACTTTTATGTGGCCGCGTCCAGGTTTAGAATAGATTCATACAGGAGTGGTGATAACGAGGAGAAGAATCTGTATGTCGGCAGTCCCCCTTGATGCTGGAAGCCGGCAGGAATGAAAGGTGATCTTATTCCACCAGTGATTCCTCTATGAGAGGCGCAGGAAGAATCCTCTCTAGCTCTCTAATCATCCGCACTGAGCCAGGTGCCAGCAGTGCGGCCGCCGCGTTACCGTCTCTGCACAAGCTTAAGGACTATTATAAATGTTTTCAACTTTCTGATAAAATGCAAAGTACAGGTCTACACGGCGGGAGCGAACCGGCCACTCCGCTAACGCAAGAGCTGGATGCAGGGGCGGGGAGAGAGCAGTCGCTGCAAGGATTTATGTGCTGGAACAGAGCCCCAGTCATAAGTGCTCAGTGGTTCTAGTGCTGTCAGAAGTATGAAATGCTCTGCAGTATACAGGTATTTAGCACTGAAGCAATAATCTGCAGATCTCTAGTGAGGTCAGTAATGTAATATCCTACATAGTATATCACTTTGTATCTGTCAGAGGCCATTGGGACAGAGCAATGTTCTGCAGATCTGTCATTAATGTAATAATCTGCAGAATATATCACTATCTGTCAATGGGAAGATGGAGCAGAGCAATGGTCTGCAGATCACTAGAGAGATGCCATTAATGTAATAATCTGCAGAATATATCACTGTACCTGTCAGAAGGTAGATGGAACAGAGCAATGGTCTGCAGATCACTAGAGAGGTCAGTAATATAAGCCGGCTGTGTAATGCACTATTAACCAACTGCGCAATGCACTATTAGCCGACTGCGCAATGCACTATTACCCGAATGCGTAACGTACTATTAGCCGACTGCGTAACATACTATTAGCCGACTGCGTAACGTACTATTAGCCGACTGCATAATGCACTATTAGCCGACTGCGCTATGCACTATTAGCCTACTGCGTAATGCACTATTAGCCGACTGCGTAACATACTATTAGCCGACTGCGTAACGTACTATTAGCCGACTGCATAATGCACTATTAGCCGACTGCGCTATGCACTATTAGCCGACTGCGCTATGCACTATTAGCCGGCTGCGTAACGTACTATTAGCCGACTGTGCAATGCACTATTATCCGACTGCGTAACATACTATTAGCCGACTGCGTAACGTACTATTAGCCGACTGCATAACACACTATTAGCCGACTGCGCTATGCACTATTAGCCGGCTGCGTAACGTACTATTAGCCGACTGTGCAATGCACTATTATCCGACTGCGTAACATACTATTAGCCGACTGCGTAACGTACTATTAGCCTACTGCGTAATGCTCTATTACCCGACTGCGTAACGTACTATTAGCCGACTGCGTTACATACTATTAGCCGACTGCGTAACGTACTATTAGCCGACTGCGTAATGCACTATTAGCCGACTGCGCTATGCACTATTAGCCGACTGCGCTATGCACTATTAGCCAACTGCGTAACGTACTATTAGCCGACTGCGTAATGCTCTATTACCCGACTGCGTAACGTACTATTAGCCGACTGTGTAACGTACTATTAGCCGACTGTGTAACGTACTGTTAGCCGACTGCGTAATGCACTATTAGCCGACTGCGTAACGCACTATTAGCCGACTGCGCTATGCCCTATTAGCCGACTGCGTAACGTACTATTAGCCGACTGCGTAATGCACTATTAGCCGACTGCGTAACGTACGCTGATCTTCCGCTGGCCGTACGCTTGCTGGTTTATTTGCACACAGGTGGGACATGATTTTGAGTTATTCGTTCCCCCTTCCCATTGCTGGAAGCTGATACATCCCTGTTATTCATCTCTCCATATATACTATATACTGTACATATGTTACATCATTACTGATCTGCAGTCATACCACCAGCAATACGTGATATGTTACTATATATACTATATACAGTACATATGTTACATCATTACTGATCTGCAGTCATACCACCAGCAATACGTGATATGTTACTATATATACTATATACTGTACATATGTTACATCATTACTGATCTGCAGTCATACCACCAGCAATACGTGATATGTTACTATATATACTATATACTGTACATATGTTACATCATTACTGATCTGCAGTCATACCACCAGCAATACGTGATATGTTACTATATATACTATATACAGTACATATGTTACATCATTACTGATCTGCAGTCATACCACCGGCAATACGTGATATGTTACCATATATACTATATACTGTACATATGTTACATCATTACTGATCTGCAGTCATACCACCAGCAATACGTGATATGTTACTATATATACTATATACTGTACATATGTTACATCATTACTGATCTGCAGTCATACCACCGGCAATACGTGATATACGTTACTATATATACTATATACTGTACATATGTTACATCATTACTGATCTGCAGTCATACCACCGGCAATACGTGATATGTTACTATATATACTATATACTGTACATATGTGTCATCATTACTGATCTGCAGTCATACCACCGGCAATACGTGATATGTTACTATATATACTATATACTGTACATATGTTACATCATTACTGATCTGCAGTCATACCACCGGCAATACGTGATATGTTACTATATATACTATATACTGTACATATGTTACATCATTACTGATCTGCAGTCATACCACCGGCAATACGTGATATACGTTACTATATATACTATATACTGTACATATGTTACATCATTGCTGATCTGCAGTCATACCACCAGCAATACGTGATATGTTACTATATATACTATATACTGTACATATGTTACATCATTACTGATCTGCAGTCATACCACCGGCAATACGTGATATGTTACTATATATACTATATACTGTACATATGTTACATCATTACTGATCTGCAGTCATACCACCGGCAATACGTGATATGTTACTATATATACTATATACTGTACATATGTTACATCATTACTGATCTGCAGTCATACCACCAGCAATACGTGATATGTTACTATATATACTATATACTGTACATATGTTACATCATTACTGATCTGCAGTCATACCACCAGCAATACGTGATATGTTACTATATATACTATATACTGTACATATGTTACATCATTACTGATCTGCAGTCATACCACCGGCAATACGTGATATGTTACTATATATACTATATACTGTACATATGTTACATCATTACTGATCTGCAGTCATACCACCGGCAATACGTGATATGTTACTATATATACTATATACTGTACATATGTTACATCATTACTGATCTGCAGTCATACCACCAGCAATACGTGATATGTTACTATATATACTATATACTGTACATATGTTACATCATTACTGATCTGCAGTCATACCAGCGGCAATACGTGATATGTTACTATATATACTATATACTGTACATATGTGTCATCATTACTGATCTGCAGTCATACCATCGGCAATACGTGATATGTTACTATATATACTATATACTGTACATATGTTACATCATTACTGATCTGCAGTCATACCACCAGCAATACGTGATATGTTACTATATATACTATATACTGTACATATGTTACATCATTACTGATCTGCAGTCATACCACCGGCAATACGTGATATGTTACTATATATACTATATACTGTACATATGTGTCATCATTACTGATCTGCAGTCATACCACCGGCAATACGTGATATGTTACTATATATACTATATACTGTACATATGTTACATCATTACTGATCTGCAGTCATACCACCGGCAATACGTGATATGTTACTATATATACTATATACTGTACATATGTTACATCATTACTGATCTGCAGTCATACCACCGGCAATACGTGATATGTTACTATATATACTATATACTGTACATATGTTACATCATTACTGATCTGCAGTCATACCACCAGCAATACGTGATATGTTACTATATATACTATATACTGTACATATGTTACATCATTACTGATCTGCAGTCATACCACCGGCAATACGTGATATGTTACTATATATACTATATACTGTACATATGTTACATCATTACTAATCTGCAGTCATACCACCGGCAATACGTGATATGTTACTATATATACTATATACTGTACATATGTTACATCATTACTGATCTGCAGTCATACCACCGGCAATACGTGATATGTTACTATATATACTATATACTGTACATATGTTACATCATTACTGATCTGCAGTCATACCACCAGCAATACGTGATATGTTACTATATATACTATATACTGTACATATGTTACATCATTACTGATCTGCAGTCATACCACCGGCAATACGTGATATGTTACTATATACTGTACATATGTTACATCATTACTAATCTGCAGTCATACCACCGGCAATACGTGATATGTTACTATATATACTATATACTGTACATATGTTACATCATTACTGATCTGCAGTCATACCACCAGCAATACGTGATATGTTACTATATATACTATATACTGTACATATGTTACATCATTACTGATCTGCAGTCATACCACCGGCAATACGTGATATGTTACTATATACTGTACATATGTTACATCATTACTAATCTGCAGTCATACCACCGGCAATACGTGATATGTTACTATATATACTATATACTGTACATATGTTACATCATTACTGATCTGCAGTCATACCACCAGCAATACGTGATATGTTACTATATATACTATATACTGTACATATGTGTCATCATTACTGATCTGCAGTCATACCACCAGCAATACGTGATATGTTACTATATATACTATATACTGTACATATGTTACATCATTACTGATCTGCAGTCATACCACCAGCAATACGTGATATGTTACTATATATACTATATACTGTACATATGTTACATCATTACTGATCTGCAGTCATACCACCAGCAATACGTGATATGTTACTATATATACTATATACTGTACATATGTTACATCATTACTGATCTGCAGTCATACCACCGGCAATACGTGATATACGTTACTATATATACTATATACTGTACATATGTTACATCATTACTGATCTGCAGTCATACCACCGGCAATACGTGATATACGTTACTATATACTGTACATATGTTACATCATTACTGATCTGCAGTCATACCACCAGCAATACGTGATATGTTACTATATATACTGTACATATGTTACATCATTACTGATCTGCAGTCATACCACCGGCAATACGTGATATACGTTACTATATATACTATATACTGTACATATGTTACATCATTACTGATCTGCAGTCATACCACCGGCAATACGTGATATACGTTACTATATACTGTACATATGTTACATCATTACTGATCTGCAGTCATACCACCAGCAATACGTGATATGTTACTATATATACTGTACATATGTTACATCATTACTGATCTGCAGTCATACCACCGGCAATACGTGATATACGTTACTATATATACTATATACTGTACATATGTTACATCATTACTGATCTGCAGTCATACCACCGGCAATACGTGATATACGTTACTATATACTGTACATATGTTACATCATTACTGATCTGCAGTCATACCACCGGCAATACGTGATATACGTTACTATATACTGTACATATGTTACATCATTACTGATCTGCAGTCATACCACCAGCAATACGTGATATACGTTACTATATACTGTACATATGTTACATCATCAGTGGAACAAGCAGCGAATGACGCATAAGATGTACGTATTGCAGAAATATTCACGTGAGAGTTTTTCTTAAATGAGATTATTTGAAGTTCTTTACAGGGAATGTAGAAAGCGG
The DNA here is from genome assembly GCF_028390025.1 of Pseudophryne corroboree. Lineage (NCBI taxonomy): Eukaryota > Metazoa > Chordata > Amphibia > Anura > Myobatrachidae > Pseudophryne > Pseudophryne corroboree. The sequence goes on along the minus strand of NC_086446.1, from coordinate 801,812,177 downwards.
TGCTAGATGTGGCTTTGTTACACCGCAGGAACCGGAGCTTTATACAGGTAATATACGCTGCGTGGCATTGCCACTGCCCCCCGCGCTGCTGTCGTGCACAATGTATGTTTGCAAGTAGCACGGATGAGTGACTGATTGCAGCCTGCAGCTCCCCCCTCCGCGCACCGAGCCCCCCGCGCTCATCCACACATCCTCACACGCTGCTCTGAAGGTTTATTGCCAACATCTGGAGGGCTGACAAATGTCTTTTACAGGCTGTCACAAGGCATAAAAATATAAAGCGCACATTTGTCTTCTGAGCCTCATTTTCCAAAGCAGGTAGCTTTTATGTGACTTATAAAGAGAGAGAGAGAGATTATCCCGGCAATGCCAGACCTCCTCAGTGTGGTGATTCCTAGAATCGCTGGAAGAACTACAAGCTGCTCTTCTGCAGCCTGGCACTTACACAGAGGCACCTGCAGGGGGAGCTGTAGTCAGAACACTAGTGAGGGCAGCACTTACACAGAGGCACCTGCAGGGGGAGCTGTAGTCAGAACACTAGTGAGGGCGGCACTTACACAGAGGCACCTGCAGGGGGAGCTGTAGTCAGAACACTAGTGAGGGCAGAACTTACACAGAAGCACCTGCAGAGGGAGCTGTAGTCAGTACACTAGTGAGGGCGGCACTTACACAGAGGCACCTGCAGGAGGAGCTGCACTCAGTACACTAGTGAGGGCGGCACTTACACAGAGGCACCTGCAGGGGGAGCTGTAGTCAGAACACTAGTGAGGGCAGAACTTACACAGAAGCACCTGCAGGGGGAGCTGTAGTCAGTACACTAGTGAGGGCGGCACTTACACAGAGGCACCTGCAGGAGGAGCTGCACTCAGTACACTAGTGAGGGCGGCACTTACACAGAGGCACCTGCAGGGGGAGCTGTAGTCAATACACTAGTGAGGGCGGCACTTACACAGGGGTACCTGCAGGGGGAGCTGTAGTCAGTACACTAGTGAGGGCAGCACTTACACAGAAGCACCTGCAGGGGGAGCTGTAGTCAGAACACTAGTGAGGGCGGCACTTACACAGGGGCACATGCAGGGGGAGCTGTAGTCAGTACACTAGTGAGGGCAGCACTTACACAGGGGTACCTGCAGGGGGAGCTGTAGTCAGAACACTAGTGAGGGCAGCACTTACACAGAGGCACCTGCAGGGGGAGCTGTAGTCAGAACACTAGTGAGGGCAGCACTTACACAGGGGTACCTGCAGGGGGAGCTGTAGTCAGTACACTAGTGAGGGCAGCACTTACACAGAGGCACCTGCAGGGGGAGCTGTAGTCAGTACACTAGTGAGGGCAGCACTTACACAGAGGCACCTGCAGGGGGAGCTGTAGTCAGAACACTAGTGAGGGCAGCACTTACACAGAGGCACCTGCAGGGGGAGCTGTAGTCAGAACACTAGTGAGGGCAGCACTTACACAGGGGTACCTGCAGGGGGAGCTGTAGTCAGTACACTAGTGAGGGCGGCACTTACACAGAGGCACCTGCAGGGGGAGCTGTAGTCAGTACACTAGTGAGGGCGGCACTTACACAGGGGCACATGCAGGGGGAGCTGTAGTCAGTACACTAGTGAGGGCAGCACTTACACAGAGGAACCTGCAGGGTGAGCTGTAGTCAGAACACTAGTGAGGGCGGCACTTACACAGGGGTACCTGCAGGGGGAGCTGTAGTCAGTACACTAGTGAGGGCGGCACTTACACAGAGGCACCTGCAGGGGGAGCTGTAGTCAGTACACTAGTGAGGGCGGCACTTACACAGAGGCACCTGCAGGGGGAGCTGTAGTCAGTACACTGGTGAGGGCAGATTCAATCGCAACGGATTGCATTACGCCCAGACATGATTGTATTATACACTGAGACCATCACTAATGCATCACTTCTTATTACTACACCCGTCGCCTACACATAGCGCTGTGTAGATTAATGCAAGGACTCTGGGGCATCACTGAGTGGAGTGATAAGCTGAATATCGCCCCCACTGCCTCCTCTGTGTATAGATCACAGCCCCCTTTACTACAGATGTGTCCTCATGCACCACTGCTGCACGTGCACCAAACAGCCGCTCTCACCGCGCCAGCTCCCGTGATACTCTGCTGGCATTGGGTGTATTTTTTGCCAAAAATGCACCTTTGCTGCAACGCGATACACCAGGAGACTGCGCTGATACATGACACTTGTACATCTGTGTGCGACCGAGTCTCTGAGTCTGCACATGAAGTGCTACAATGTAACAGCCCCAGCTTCATTCCGATACAAGTTCCGTTGTGCTCCGTATACAGGCTCAGCCACACTAACATACAAGTGTTGCATATCAAATTAACCAGCACCCTCTCCTGGAGTTGCTTTTCCGGCAAAAAAAAAAGCCAGACGCTAGCAGAGTTACGCAGGGCCTGGCGGCTCACTGGCGTACTGAGGCTGGATAAGCAGAGGCTGTTGTGCTGACAGCTCCGCTGGGACACAGCTAATCATCCCTTTGGCTCCAAAATAAGGGAGAACATGTAGCACCGCCGGCAGAAATGAGACTTCTGGTCAGTCTGCAAGAAAGATGATTGTACAGACGACTGCGGAACCACAGACAGAGGTGAGACGTGACCACCCAGATCTGGGAGCAATTGTACACTCTCCTCTCCCCCCGCACTTGGCAGATCATGTTATAGACAAGACACAAGGTCCATTATACGGCCGCATAATTACACATCTCCCATTCCCAGCATGAAATCGGAGAGAAAGGATCAGGTGGGAAGAGCCGGGAAGGCGACACGGATGGTGGCGATACTGGGCCGGCTAACCAGGCATGACGGCCTGCAGCATCTCTCACCGTCCTGCGGTGATGTAATACTCTGCAGTGTGGATAATTGGGGCAGAAGGGCCCAGCTTCACGCTTGTTCTGTAGACGCCTGCTGATCCGTTCTGGGGCATTAGTGAGACATCCCGCTATGTGGTCTGTAGACGGGAGGTTGTCGCTTCAGGTTATAGCGCAGTAACTGACAGGCAGCGAGGTAGCATGTGCAATTCGCAAACACCTTTCACGGTCAATACTCTGATGCGTCATAATACACGTAGCGTGAATACGCCATGCGACACGACTGAGCCGCTCCGAGAGGAGAAGCATCGCAGATGCAGCAAAACGCCGCTCGCCGTGAGACGCCGGGCTGCGACTGTAACCGCACAGGAATTGGTATTCCACACGTACAAAGCACAACGGCACGCAACGTGAGGAAAGGCCGCAGCTGCTGCATCGCAGCACTTTGTATGGAGTCAGGCTGAGCCGCACACACATGTACAAACGTCGCACATCATATTGTGCAGTGTAGCAAAGCAGCTTTGCCATTCCAGGTGGTTTCATTTATGTGAATAAGAAGCACAATTTGAGCAAGGAGGACACTCGCCGCAGCAAGGACCTGGTGCACTGAGAGGGTATGTATGGCGCTACTGAATCCACAGTGTATGGGGACAGATCTGTAGCACATGGGGTAGAGGGGTGCAAAGGTGTCGCAGCCTGCTCTCTTATTTACAAAGCTGGGAAAGTGAGAAGCTGCCATATAACCTACGGCTGGGTGGCGTGATAGCTGAACCACTACGGCACAGGATACAGGAGGATGAAGCTCCGTATCCTGGGTAGGTCAGGGAGGTCCATGACCCTCATTCCGTACAGAGACTTTGTACCACTGGACGAGGTACCTGCATGAACTCTAAGCTTTGCCCGGTTCTCACCTCAGCAATATATGGACCTCAGCTACCGCATGCAATGCTCAGATCACATATTCTAACCGAAATACAGGACGTCATGGTGACACCTAACATAAAGACAACCCCTCTGTTCCCTAATTGTTATACGTGACGTAATATATACACCAGGGTCAGATAACTATTAATCTGGGAGAAAAGACGCAAATGTTCCATTGACGGGGCATCACTGAAATGTGCTGATCATGCATGAGATGGTTTCTCAGATATGCATAAAGGCAGCCACACCCGACAGACAGCAGCGTGGGGTGTGCTGCAATGCACAGTACCCGTCACATACACATACTGGCAGCCTGGATTGGGATAGGGGCGTATGCTCGGATGCAGTGGTAGATTTCCCATTAGCCACGTGTCTAGGGGTGCCACTTGCTGGGGGGCAGCACAGCAGGTTCCCCAGGATTAGAGCCCTGCTAGGCCACTGGCTACCTCTGACCTCTTGTCCACTTATCCTTTTAGATCTACCTCTGACCTCTGCCTTTCCTCCACTCACCCTTAGATCTACCTCTGACCTCCACCTTTCCTCCTCTCACTGTCTTAGATCTACCTCTGACCTCCACCTTTCCTCCTCTCACAATCTAAGATCTACCTCTGACCTCCACCTTTCCTACACTCACCCTCTTAGATCTACCTCTAACCTCCACCTCTCCTCCGCTTAGATCTACCTCTGCCTCTCCTCCTCTCCCTCTCTTAGATCTACCTCTGACCTCCACTTTTCCTTCTCTCATTCTCTTTGTTCTACCTCTGACCTCCACCTTTCCTCCTCTCACCCTCTTAGATCTACCTCTGTCCTCCTTGTCTCCTCCTCTCACTATCTTAGATCTACCTCTGACCTCCACCTTTCCTCCTCTAACCCTCTTAGATCTACCTCTGACCTCTGCCTCTTATCCACTTGTCCTCTTAAATCTACCTCTGACTTCCTCCTCAACTCCTTTGACATCCGCCTCTCTTCCTCTCGCCTTCCTAGATCGGCCTCTGACCTCTGTCTCTCCTCCTCTTAGATGTACTGTACCTCTGACTTCAGCCTCTCCTCCACTCGCCATATTAGATCTGCCTCTGACCTCCCCCTCCCCTCCTCTTTGCCAATCACCTCTCACCCCTCCAAGACTTCCCTGGTGTTGCTCTCCATGTAGGGAACACTTGCCTGACCAGACTCCCCCTTACCTTTGCTCATGACCTATGTCATCTCTGTAACATGTCCAACTCTCACCTGATACTACGGTCTCTGTATGATCTACAAGGTCTAGTCCCCTGTCCATGTCCCACTAGCACCCACTGTCTCAGTACTGTCCTCTGCCAATAGACCATGAGTTCTCAGGAGGTCCGTCTCACGCCTGCACCACCATTCTCCTCCTGCTCTGTATGTGTCCTGTGCAGTATGTCCCGTGTGAGATTTATATCTCTGACTGTCTGGTGATGTATACTTGTGGCGCCTTAAAATGATGATATGATGATTATATAATACGCTGAGTTCTTCTCCCAATATTTTCCCAGCTGCCAATCAGTCCCCAGGAGGCAGATTAACAGCCAGTATATTCTGTTCTATCTTACAACGAGAGGTCAGGTCAAAGCACGAGAATGTTATATATAGTCCAGAGGGAGCTGTAAAACCTGGACGAGGGCTGACCGTGACTTTCTCTACAGTATACAGACTGTAAGTGCCATAATATCAACCCAGCTCTGCACCTGGGTTCCATAAATATCAATATTACACATACTGCAGGTTGTATGCAGCGCAGAACAGTTCCTGCGTTTCTCACAGATAATAGGGAGTGAGGTGAAAGGCCCTACCCTGCTAAGCACTGCATGCCCACATCGCCACCCTGTATGCCCTCTGCCCAGGCACAAGCTGCACACTTTATACCAGGGCCACACACAGAGGAACCTGCCCTCTAACAACCATTTCAGTGCCATGCCACTAGCGCTCCATAACGCCGTACAAAGGGGGCAGAGCAGATGTAAAGCAAACAAAGGAGAGATGCCCCTGTTCCTAAGAGTTTACATTCTAGAGGTGATGTAGGTGGGCACAGGGGGGAGTGAGATGAGGAATGCAGAGGCTATAGTAGAGGTGGGAGGTTTGAGTGTATGTGTGAGGTTTACGGGCACGTTTAAAGGTTACGAGGCTGGATGAAAGTGCGAGAGGCCAAACAGAGGCTGGGAGCAGCACTGGACCAAGATTACTATTAATATTTTATTGGAGCCCAGGTGGGCTAAGATGTAGGCTACAAGTGAGGTGGCCCAGCACGGATGGGGGTTCTGGGTGATGCTGCTGTTGGAGGCACCAGGCTTGCTGGAGCAGGGGTGTAAGGCAGATCCTTAATGACACTAATGGCCGCACGGAATATATTCATGTTTTATACTGCACATGTATTTATATTGTTACATAAAGCATGGCGTGATCCGCCAAGTGCACAGGGTGGCGCTTATATCGTGGTGAGACGCAGCCATCACAGATGGTCACATAGGGTACACACAGATGGAGCAGGCACCGTGTCTCCCTCCGTATACTCCGCACAACACGGCAGAACTTCCCTAAGTGTTGATATAATGTCAGCAGCTTGTGGATGTGTGAGATAATAAATACATGTTTAGAATAATTCTCTCTCACAAACCCAAATACTTCATATCAAAACACACTATGCATTATTCCCTTTGAAATCGCGCGTCTGCTGTGGGAAATGTGGAGACGAGAAGTCACCAGACGCCAGTTCTGAGAGATCGCTCCTCGCACAGCGGAGAGCGCTGCCAGGTCTGTCACCGCGCAGCGGCCTGGATTGGGCGTCAGCACATTTCAAAGAACAGTGCGTGCAGCAGGCGGGAAGGGGGGGCACACACCACAGACCCGCAATCTTTGAGTGGACAAGAGATATGACTGTGAAGGGCTTTATTCTCTGGTGCAGTAGGGACGTATAACAAACCTACATTAACTAGAGACATATGGTATAAGTCCTGGCTGCAAGAGCTTACAATCTGCAAATGAGACACGTAACGGAATACAACATCATTGAGGTTACAAGTAGCTGCATCGTTCCATGAAATGCATTTATTCTGTTTGCATGCAGGGTAAATACCGGCTGCTTCTGCATGTAGCCCACACACTGATATTTAGATTTGAGCCAGGGGCAATGTAAGAGAGGAGGTGGCCTGTTTTCAGGCTCCATACAGGCCCCCTCCTCTCCGGCAGCAAGTAGACTTTGGCTTTATGCATGCACAGGTCTCCAGGACCATGGCGCCCATGCCTTGTTCCCATAGACATCTCTATCGCACATGCACAAATTACCAGCAAAATGGGCGTGGCGGGCAATTTTTACTATGATTTATGTCTGCAGCACCGGCTGCCATTGGGCTACGGAGGGGTAAGTATAATTACCTGGGTGCAGGGTGTGCGATGTGGGCACCCCAGGACCACACCTTACACCTATGATTTGAGCCAGGACAGACCCCTCCCAAATCTTTTAACTCTTCTTGCAAATTGCATCTGCCCCCCTGCAGTTCTCATTCCATTCCCCTCTTCACATCATGTCACTGCCCCCTGTCACATGCTGCCCTGTCCTCACTGACACATCACTCATCTCCTGATATACTCTGTGCTGCTGGGGCCCCTGCTCCTCCCGCTATATAACTCTGTCTGTGGCTTCCAGCTGCCTCCATTCCCCTCTTCACATCATGTCACTGCTCCTGTCACATGCAGCCCTGTCCTCACTGACACATCACTCATCTCCTGATATACTCTGTGCTGCTGGGGACCCTGCTCCTCCCACTATATAACTCTCAGTCTGAGGCTTCCTGCTGCCTCCATTCCCCTCCTCACATCATGTCATTGCCCCTGTCACATGCAGCCCTGTCCTCACTGACACATCACTCATCTCCTGATATACTCTGTGCTGCTGGGGACCCTGCTCCTCCCACTATATAACTCTCAGTCTGTGGCTTCCTGCTGCCTCCATTCCCCTCATCACATCATGTCACTGCACCTGTCACATGCAGCCCTGTCCTCAGTGACACATCACTCATCTCCTGATACACTCTGTGCTGCTGGGGACCCTGCTCCTCCCACTATATAACTCTCAGTCTGTGGCTTCCTGCTGCCTCCATTCCCCTCCTCACATCATGTCACTGCACCTCCCACATGCCCTGTCCTCACTGACACATCACTCATCTCCTGATATACTCTGTGCTGCTGGGGACCCTGCTCCTCCCACTATATAACTCTCAGTCTGTGGCTTCCTGCTGCCTCCATTCCCCTCCTCACATCATGTCACAGCACCTGACACATGCCCTGTCCTCACTGACACATCACTCATCTCCTGATATACTCTGTGCTGCTGGGGACCCTGCTCCTCCCACTATATAACTCTCAGTCTGTGGCTTCCTGCTGCCTCCATTCCCCTCCTCACATCATGTCACTGCACCTCCCACATGCCCTGTCCTCACTGACACATCACTCATCTCCTGATATACTCTGTGCTGCTGGGGACCCTGCTCCTCCCACTATATAACTCTCAGTCTGTGGCTTCCTGCTGCCTCCATTCCCCTCCTCACATCATGTCACTGCCCCTGTCACATGCATCCCTGTCCTCACTGACACATTACTCATCTCCTGATATACTCTGTGCTGCTGGGGACCCTGCTCCTCCCACTATATAACTCTCAGTCTGTGGCTTCCTGCTGCCTCCATTCCCCTCCTCACATCATGTCACAGCACCTGACACATGCCCTGTCCTCACTGACACATCACTCATCTCCTGATATACTCTGTGCTGCTGGGGACCCTGCTCCTCTCACTATATAACTCTCAGTCTGTGGCTTCCTGCTGCCTCCATTCCCCTCCTCACATCATGTCACTGCTCCTGTCACATGCAGCCCTGTCCTCACTGACACATCACTCATCCCCTGATATACTCTGTGCTGCTGGGCACCCTGCTCTTTCCACTATATAACTCTCAGTCTGTGGCTTCCTGCTGCCTCCATTCCCCTCCTCACATCATGTCACTGCCCCTGTCACATGCAGCCCTGTCCTCACTGACGCATCACTCATCTCCTGATATACTCTGTGCTGCTGGGCACCCTGCTCTTCCCACTATATAACTCTCAGTCTGTGGCTTCCTGCTGCCTCCATTCCCCTCCTCACATCATGTCACTGCCCCTGTCACATGCAGCCCTGTCCTCACTGACACATCACTCATCTCCTGATATACTCTGTGCTGCTGGGGACCCTGCTCCTCCCACTATATAACTCTCAGTCTGTGGATTCCTGCTGCCTCCATTCCCCTCCTCACATCATGTCACTGCGCCATCACATGCAGCCCTGTCCTCACTGACACATCACTCATCTCCTGATATACTCTGTGCTGCTGGGGACCCTGCTCCTCCCACTATATAACTCTCAGTCTGTGGATTCCTGCTGCCTCCATTCCCCTCCTCACATCATGTCACTGCGCCATCACATGCAGCCCTGTCCTCACTGACACATCACTCATCTCCTGATATACTCTGTGCTGCTGGGGACCCTGCTCCTGTCACTATATAACTCTCAGTCTGTGGCTTCCTGCTGCCTCCAGTCATCTCTGCCCACTTCAGTGAAGAAAGACACACAGCATAACACATCACATCATCTAGTGACTGGACGGTTCGGTACGAAAGCCCTTGCCCTGCCACGTGCCCCGCCCCAGTCACAGAATGGATGTTTAGGTCACACGGGACCTGGCCAATTAGGGGTAACCACCTGTTACTGACTTCACCCACTGCGCAGTGGGCGGGTACTATGCTGCCACCACCAGACTCCTTGTTACCGTGGCATCTGGAACCACGGTTCTGCTCTGTATGCGTCGACACGCTGTCTTACCACACCTGTGTGGTGTTGACGTATCCCCACTAGTTGCTTGACTAGGCCTCTGCATAGTAGCTGGCGGGAGGCGGAGCTTGGAGACGCTGGGTGTACCCTGGACAGCTGGGAAATGGAGGTATGTTTGTAGGTCACACGATGAAGCGGTCGTCTTGAGGCAGATGATGTTTATTTGCCCAAATAGTCTTAAAAAAGACTCTTCCCTATTGCTAGGGGCAACAGCGATACAGCAAGATGTTTACAGCAGAGTGCAAATGGTATATTACACCTGGAGGCTCACAGGCCTCCTCTTTTTATCTTATTCCAATACATACCCCACAGGGGGTAAGCCCACCCTCTTGTTCTCATGCAATCATTGTTAACTCATGCGCTGTGCATGCCTTGGTCACTATGGACAGTGGGGATTGGTGACTCTCCTTTGACCGTCCCATCCTGGAGGGCTGGTATCCGCCCTGGTGATACTCAGTCTAGGCTGGGGGGGGGGGGGGTTTGGGGGTTTCCTGCCTAAACTACTTCCAGGAAGCTGCCCTGGGACCCAGCTCACCATCTGCAGCCTGAAATCGGGCTCCAGATATGGGCAGCCTGGATCCCCGGTCAGGGTTTCCTGCCCACAGAGGGTGATTCCTACGGAGCTCCAGAAAACCACTCGGCTTGTTTTAAAGCTGAGCTGCTCCTCTCTCTCTCTTCATGCTAGTTTCATGTGGGAGGCTAGAAGGGAAGGCATTCTCTGTTTGGGGAAAAGGACTGGAGGAATCCAACAGCCTGCACAGCAATGGATTCCCCCCTCCTGGGATATACAACCAAGTAAGTGCATTTCACTTTAAAATACATTTAAATACACTTTTACATTGATGCTTAAATATACCCTGAGCCTGTGCCCTGCACAGGCTCCACATACCCAGGCACTGCAGTGCCTCACAGCACAACATATTAGTTTATTTTAAAATACATTGTTGTTTTTTTTATTGTGCCCAGCGCTCGGCTCCCTTAGGTCCACAGCCCAGGAAAATCACCCTGGCTGCAGCGCCAACTTAACTCTTTAATGGCTGCATTGGGAGCCGGCTATCCCGGTTCCCAGCATGCGGGCAGTCTCCATACCGCTTGCCGCATAGGAAGCCGGATAGCCCGGTCCCCTAGTGAGTGGCGCATCCTGGGCGGCGGTGGCTCCCTCCTCTGGCACCGCACACCGGGAGCCGGAGGTCCGAGCTGCGGCATCGAGCAGCACTCTCCTGTAGCGCTGAGGCGCCAGGAGCGGTGGCCCCCGGCCCCCAGTGGCGGCACACACCCAGGCCTGCAGCCCCGGGACTACTCTCCCGGCTGCAGCGGCTCCCCCTTCTCCCCTGGCGCACACACATGCCAGCGAGTCGGGGGTTACTCACTGCCGCAGTCGCCGTAGAGGTCCGGGACCGCAGCGTACACATAAAATAAATTTTTAAAACATTTTCAAATGCTTTGCGCCTGGCGCCTACACATTTTAAAGATGGTGCCTAGCGCCAGCGCATTTTTAAAAGTGGCACCAAGCGCCTATTGTCCAGTCGAAAAATGGCACCGGACACTGAGGGTTAACCCCTTCAGTGCCGTGGCCGCCATTACACATGTGACAGGCTGGGGGGTCTACGGCCACACAGCTATTGTGTAAGAGACCAGCAGTCATATACCTGTATACTCTGTATAAGTCTGCTACAAAGAAACACAGTCCGTGACACCTGCACTGATCGCTGCAGACTAGTGAGGGACGGACGCTGTGTGACTGTACTTGGAAGAAATACTCAATTTTATGGAATAATTGTAGATTACAAGTCACAACTTCATGTAACTAGAAATTAGTGTTTAAAGGATCAAACAAAGGGTTGGGTGCCCGCTGTTCCTTTGTAGCCGACCTTCCTGTGCAAGTCTGGCATGTTTGTGTTCTGTGGCAGTGTCACTACATAAGCCTACTAAGAAATCGGGGGGAGCACTGCAGCAGCCCCCCTTAGCGGGAGCATGATCAGGACGCTGGTCTGTAATGTCCCGGTTCCAGATATCTGTAACCACACATAGAGCCCACAGAGCGCTCTCTCCCACTGCAATACGCCATAATCAGGACGCTGCTCTGTAATGTCCCGGTACCGGATATCTGTAACCACACATAGAACCCACAGAGCGCTCTCTCCCACTGCAATACGCCATAATCAGGACGCTGGTCTGTAATGTCCCGGTACCGGATATCTGTAACCACACATAGAGCCCACAGAGCGCTCTCTCCCACTGCAATACGCCATGATCAGGACGCTGCTCTGTAATGTCCCGGACAGCTGTAACCACACACAGAGCCCACAGAGCGCTCTCTCCCACTGCAATACGCAATATGTAACACTCACCCTCATGTCAGAGGTCACAAAAATATCTAAATTTACTGCTCTGATTACACACACACACACACACACACACACACACACACACACGCACGCACGCACGCACGCACACACACACACCTGATGCAGAGACGGGTGTAAGCAGGGCGTATGTCACACAAATGGTTGATGGCTTTCAATTGCATCTGAGCAGCTAAAAAGCATGCGTCCCGCAATGTGCACACGGAGTCGCAGTAGCGATTGAGACGCACAGTGACAGAAATTTATTGGGGTTCCTGGGCGGTGGCTATTCAGGTGCACGGAGATGCACTGTCTTATGGGCTGCCGACGAAATGACTACTTCCCAGCCAGCAGTTCCGACGGCATGCCCTCATTGAGCATTGCCTTCCCGAGGTTACCCCATGACAGTCCAGTATCACCTCAGTCAGAAATGGAGATGTAACTGTCACGCGTATGGCTCTGCATCACCAATAGTTGTGTGCATGCAGTTCCGGAAGACACGCTCCGCAAATAGTCTTATAGCCAACTGTGTGTCAGTGTGGAGGGTGTGACAGGGCTGTGCTGCATGTAGCTCTGTGTCAGTGTGGGGGTGTGACAGGGATGTGCTGCATGTAGCTCTGTGTCAGTGTGGGGGTGTGACAGGGATGTGCATGTAGCTCTGTGTGTCAGTGTGGAGGGTGTGTCAGGGCTGTGCTGCATGTAGCTCTGTGTCAGTGTGGGGGTGTGACAGGGATGTGCTGCATGTAGCTCTGTGTCAGTGTGGAGGGTGTGTCAGGGCTGTGCTGCATGTAGCTCTGTGTGTCAGTGTGGAGGGTGTGTCAGGGCTGTGCTGCATGTAGCTCTGTGTGTCAGTGTGGAGGGTGTGACAGGGCTGTGCTGCATGTAGCTCTGTGTCAGTGTGGAGGGTGTGTCAGGGCTGTGCTGCATGTAGCTCTGTGTCAGTGTGGAGGGTGTGTCAGGGCTGTGCTGCATGTAGCTCTGTGTGTCAGTGTGGAGGGTGTGTCAGGGCTGTGCTGCATGTAGCTCTGTGTGTCAGTGTGGAGGGTGTGACAGGGCTGTGCTGCATGTAGCTCTGTGTCAGTGTGGGGGTGTGACAGGGATGTGCTGCATGTAGCTCTGTGTCAGTGTGGAGGGTGTGTCAGGGCTGTGCTGCATGTAGCTCTGTGTGTCAGTGTGGGGAGGTGTGACAGGGCTGTGCATGTAGCTCTCTGTGTCAGTGTGGAGGGTGTGACAGGGCTGTGCATGTAGCTCTCTGTGTCAGTGTGAAGGGTGTGACAGGGCTGTGCTGCATGTAGCTCTGTGTGTCAGTGTGGGGAGGTGTGACAGGGCTGTGCATGTAGCTCTCTGTGTCAGTGTGGAGGGTGTGACAGGGCTGTGCATGTAGCTCTCTGTGTCAGTGTGGAGGGTGTGACAGGGCTGTGCATGTAGCTCTGTGTGTCAGTGTGGGGTGTGTGACAGGACTGTGCTGCATGTAGCTCTGTGTGTCAGCGTGGAGGGTGTGACAGGGCTGTGCATGTAGCTCTGTGTGTCAGTGTGGGGGACGTGACAGGGCTGTGCTGCATGTAGCTCTGTGTGTCAGTGTGGGGGACGTGACAGGGCTGTGCTGCATGTAGCTCTGTGTGTCAGTGTGGAGGGTGTGACAGGGCTGTGCTGCATGTAGCTCTGTGTCAGTGTGGGGGACGTGACAGGGCTGTGCATGTAGCTCTCTGTGTCAGTGTGGAGGGTGTGACAGGGCTGTGCATGTAGCTCTGCGTCAGTGTGGGGTGTGTGACAGGGCTGTGCATGTAGCTCTGTGTCAGTGTGGAGGGTGTGACAGGGCTGTGCATGTAGCTCTCTGTCAGTGTGGAGGGTGTGACAGGGCTGTGCTGCATGTAGCTCTGTGTCAGTGTGGAGGGTGTGACAGGGCTGTGAATGTAGCTCTGCGTCAGTGTGGGGTGTGACAGGGCTGTGCATGTAGCTCTGTGTCAGTGTGGAGGGTGTGACAGGGCTGTGCTGCATGTAGCTCTGTGTCAGTGTGGAGGGTGTGACAGGGCTGTGAATGTAGCTCTGCGTCAGTGTGGGGTGTGTGACAGGGCTGTGCATGTAGCTCTCTGTCAGTGTGGAGGGTGTGACAGGACTGTGCTGCATGTAGCTCTGTGTGTCAGTGTGGAGGGTGTGACAGGGATGTGCTGCATGTAGCTCTGTGTGTCAGTGTGGAGGGTGTGACAGGACTGTGCATGTAGCTCTGTGTCAGTGTGGAGGATGTTACAGGGCTGTGCTGCATGTAGCTCTCTGTGTCAGTGTGAGGAGTTATGACAGGGCTGTGCTGCATTTATCTATCTGTGTCAGTGTGGAGGGTGTGACAGGAATGTGCATGGAGCTGTGTGTCAGTGTGGAGGGTGTGACAGGGCTGTGCATGTAGCTCTCTGTGTCAGTATGGGGTGTGTGACAGGACTGTGCATGTAGCTCTGTGTCAGTGTGGAGGATGTTACAGGGCTGTGCTGCATTTATCTCTCTGTGTCAGTGTGGGGGTGTGACAGGACTGTGCATGTAGCTCTGTGTGTCAGTGTGGGGAGATATGACAGGGCTATGCTGCATGTAGCTCTGTGTGTCAGTGTGGAGGATGTTACAGAGCTGTGCTGCATGTAGCTCTCTGTGTCAGTGTGGAGGATGTTACAGAGCTGTGCTGCATGTCGCTCTCTGTGTCAGTGTGAGGAGTTATGACAGGGCTGTGCTGCATGTAGCTCTCTGTGTCAGTGTGAGGAGTTATGACAGGGCTGTGCTGCATGTAGCTCTCTGTGTCAGTGTGGGGGTGTGACAGGACTGTGCATGTAGCTCTGTGTCAGTGTGGAGGGTGTGACAGGGCTGTGCTGCATGTAGCTCTGTGTCAGTGTGGGGGACGTGACAGGGCTGTGCTGCATATAGCTCTGTGTCAGTGTGGGGGACGTGACAGGGCTGTGCTGCATGTAGCTCTGTGTCAGTGTGGGGGACGTGACAGGGCTGTGCTGCATGTAGCTCTGTGTTAGTGTGGAGGATGTTACAGAGCTGTGCTGCATGTAGTTCTGTGTCAGTGTGGGGATGTGTGACAGGGCTGTGCTGCATGTAGCTCTCGGTGTCAGTGTGGAGGGTGTGATAAGGCTGTGCATGTAGCTCCGTGTCAGTGTGGGGGACGTGACAGGGCTGTGCTGCATATAGCTCTGTGTCAGTGTGAGGAGGTGTGACAGGGCTGTGCTGCATGTAGCTCTGTGTCAGTGTGGGGGACGTGACAGGGCTGTGCTGCATATAGCTCTGTGTCAGTGTGAGGAGGTGTGACAGGGCTGTGCTGCATGTAGCTCCGTGTCAGTGTGGGGGACGTGACAGGGCTGTGCTGCATATAGCTCTGTGTCAGTGTGTGGAGGGTGTGACAGGGCTGTGCTGCATGTAGCTCTGTGCCAGTGTGTGGAGGGTGTGACAGGGCTGTGCTGCATGTAGCTCTGTGTCAGTGTGGGGGACGTGACAGGGCTGTGCTGCATGTAGCTCTGTGTGTCAGTGTGGAGCATGTGACAGGGCTGTGCTGCATGTAGCTTTCTGTGTCAGTGTGGGTGACGTGACAGGGCTGTGCTGCATATAGCTCTGTGTCAGTGTGGGGAGATATGACAGGGCTGTGCTGCATGTAGCTCTGTGTCAGTGTGGGGGACGTGACAGGGCTGTGCTGCATATAGCTCTTTGTCAGTGTGGAGGATGTTACAGAGCTGTGCTGCATGTAGCTCTGTGTCAATGTGGGGAGATATGACAGGGCTGTGCTGCATGTAGCTCTGTGTCAGTGTGGGGGACGTGACAGGGCTGTGCTGCATGTAGCTCTGTGTTAGTGTGGAGGATGTTACAGAGCTGTGCTGCATGTAGCTCTGTGTCAGTGTGGGGAGGTGTGACAGGGCTGTGCTGCATGTAGCTCCGTGTCAGTGTGGGGGACGTGACAGGGCTGTGCTGCATATAGCTCTGTGTCAGTGTGAGGAGGTGTGACAGGGCTGTGCTGCATATAGCTCTGTGTGTCAGTGTGGAGGGTGTGACAGGGCTGTGCTGCATGTAGCTCTGTGTCAGTGTGGGGGACGTGACAGGGCTGTGCTGCATGTAGCTCTGTGTGTCAGTGTGGAGCATGTGACAGGACTGTACTGCATGTAGCTCTCTGTGTCAGTGTGGGGGACGTGACAGGGCTGTGCTGCATATAGCTCTGTGTCAGTGTGTGGAGAGGTGTGACAGGGCTGTGCTGCATGTAGCTCTCTGTGTCAGTGTGGGGGACGTGACAGGGCTGTGCTGCATATAGCTCTGTGTCAGTGTGTGGAGAGGTGTGACAGGGCTGTGCTGCATGTAGCTCTCTGTGTCAGTGTGGGGAGATGTGACAGGGCTGTGCTGCATTTCTCTCTCTGTGTCAGTGTGGGGAGATGTGACAGGGCTGTGCTGCATGTCGCTCTGTGTGTCAGTGTGGAGGGTGTGACAGGGCTGTGAGTGTAGCTCTCTGTGTCAGTGTGGGGATGTGACAGGGCTGTGCATGTCGCTCTGTGTGTCAGTGTGGAGGGTGTGACAGGGCTGTGCTGCATTTCTCTCTCTGTGTCAGTGTGGGGAGATGTGACAGGGCTGTGCTGCATTTCTCTCTCTGTGTCAGTGTGGGGAGATGTGATAGGGCTGTGCATGTCGCTCTGTGTGTCAGTGTGGAGGATGTGACAGGGCTGTGCTGCATGTAGCTCTGTGTCAGTGTGGGGAGAAGTGACAGTGCTGTGCTGCATGTAGCTTTGTGTCAGTGTGGGGAGATGTGACAGGGCTGTGCATGTCGCTCTGTGTGTCAGTGTGGAGGGTGTGACAGGGCTGTGCTGCATTTCTCTCTCTGTGTCAGTGTGGGGAGATGTGACAGGGCTGTGCTGCATTTCTCTCTCTGTGTCAGTGTGGGGAGATGTGACAGGGCTGTGCTGCATTTCTCTCTCTGTGTCAGTGTGGGGAGATGTGACAGGGCTGTGCTGCATTTCTCTCTCTATGTCAGTGTGGGGTGTGTGACAGGGCAGTGCTGCATTTCTCTCTCTGTGTCAGTGTGGGGAGATGTGATAGGGCTGTGCATGTCGCTCTGTGTGTCAGTGTGGGGATGTGACAGGGCTGTGAGTGTAGCTCTCTGTGTCAGTGTGGGGATGTGACAGGGCTGTGCTGCATGTAGCTCTCTGTGTCAGTGTGGAGGATGTGACAGGGCTGTGCATGTCGCTCTGTGTGCCAGTGTGGGGAGATGTGACAGGGCTGTGCTGCATATAGCTCTCTGTGTCAGTGTGTGGAGGGTGTGACAGGGCTGTGCTGCATGTAGCTCTGTGTCAGTGTGTGGAGGGTGTGACAGGGCTGTGCATGTAGCTCTGTGTCAGTGTGGGGAGGTGTGACAGGGCTGTGCTGCATATAGCTCTCTGTGTCAGTGTGGGGAGGTGTGACAGGGCTGTGCTGCATTTCTCTCTCTGTGTCAGTGTGGGGATGTGACAGGGCTGTGCATGTAGCTCTGTGTCAGTGTGGAGAGGTGTGACAGGGCTGTGCTGCATATAGCTCTCTGTGTCAGTGTGGGGGGCATGGAAGGGCTGTGCATGTAGCTCTCTGTGTCAGTGTGGAGAGGTGTGACAGGGCTGTGAGTGTAGCTCTCTGTGTCAGTTTGGGGATGTGACAGGGCTGTGCTGCATTTCTCTCTCTGTGTCAGTATGGGGAGATGTGACAGGGCTGTGCTGCATTTCTCTCTCTGTGTCAGTGTGGGGATGTGACAGGGCTGTGCTGCATTTCTCTCTCTGTGTCAGTGTGGGGAGATGTGACAGGGCTGTGCTGCATTTCTCTCTCTGTGTCAGTGTGGAGAGGTGTGACAGGGCTGTGCTGCATTTCTCTCTCTGTGTCAGTGTGGGGATGTGACGGGGATGTGACAGGGCTGTGCTGCATTTCTCTCTCTGTGTCAGTGTGGGGAGATGTGACAGGGCTGTGCTGCATTTCTCTCTCTGTGTCAGTGTGGGGAGATGTGACAGGGCTGTGCTGCATTTCTCTCTCTGTGTCAGTGTGGAGAGGTGTGACAGGGCTGTGCTGCATTTCTCTCTCTGTGTCAGTGTGGGGAGATGTGACAGGGCTGTGCTGCATTTCTCTCTCTGTGTCAGTGTGGGGAGATGTGACAGGGCTGTGCTGCATTTCTCTCTCTGTGTCAGTGTGGGGAGATGTGACAGGGCTGTGCTGCATTTCTCTCTCTGTGTCAGTGTGGAGAGGTGTGACAGGGCTGTGCTGCATTTCTCTCTCTGTGTCAGTGTGGGGAGATGTGACAGGGCTGTGCTGCATTTCTCTCTCTCTGTGTCAGTGTGGGGAGATGTGACAGGGCTGTGCTGCATTTCTCTCTCTGTGTCAGTGTGGAGAGGTGTGACAGGGCTGTGCTGCATTTCTCTCTCTGTGTCAGTGTGGGGATGTGACAGGGCTGTGCTGCATTTCTCTCTCTGTGTCAGTGTGGGGAGATGTGACAGGGCTGTGCTGCATTTCTCTCTCTGTGTCAGTGTGGGGAGATGTGACAGGGCTGTGCTGCATTTCTCTCTCTGTGTCAGTGTGGAGAGGTGTGACAGGGCTGTGCTGCATTTCTCTCTCTGTGTCAGTGTGGGGAGATGTGACAGGGCTGTGCTGCATTTCTCTCTCTGTGTCAGTGTGGGGAGATGTGACAGGGCTGTGCTGCATTTCTCTCTCTGTGTCAGTGTGGGGAGATGTGACAGGGCTGTGCTGCATTTCTCTCTCTGTGTCAGTGTGGGGAGATGTGACAGGGCTGTGCATGTCGCTCTGTGTGTCAGTGTGGAGAGGTGTGACAGGGCTGTGCTGCATTTCTCTCTGTGTGTCAGTGTGGAGAGGTGTGACAGGGCTGTGCTGCATTTCTCTCTCTGTGTCAGTGTGGAGAGGTGTGACAGGGCTGTGCTGCATTTCTCTCTCTGTGTCAGTGTGGGGAGATGTGACAGGGCTGTGCTGCATTTCTCTCTCTGTGTCAGTGTGGAGAGGTGTGACAGGGCTGTGCTGCATTTCTCTCTCTGTGTCAGTGTGGGGAGATGTGACAGGGCTGTGCTGCATTTCTCTCTCTGTGTCAGTGTGGGGAGATGTGACAGGGCTGTGCATGTCGCTCTGTGTGTCAGTGTGGAGAGGTGTGACAGGGCTGTGCTGCATTTCTCTCTGTGTGTCAGTGTGGAGAGGTGTGACAGGGCTGTGCTGCATTTCTCTCTCTGTGTCAGTGTGGAGAGGTGTGACAGGGCTGTGCATGTCGCTCTGTGTGTCAGTGTGGAGGATGTGACAGGGCTGTGCTGCATTTCTCTCTCTGTGTCAGTGTGGGGAGATGTGACAGGGCTGTGCTGCATTTCTCTCTCTGTGTCAGTGTGGGGAGATGTGACAGGGCTGTGCTGCATTTCTCTCTCTGTGTCAGTGTGGGGAGGTGTGACAGGGCTGTGCATGTCGCTCTGTGTGTCAGTGTGGAGGATGTGACAGGGCTGTGCTGCATTTCTCTCTCTGTGTCAGTGTGGAGAGGTGTGACAGGGCTGTGCTGCATTTCTCTCTGTGTGTCAGTGTGGAGAGGTGTGACAGGGCTGTGCTGCATTTCTCTCTCTGTGTCAGTGTGGAGAGGTGTGACAGGGCTGTGCATGTCGCTCTGTGTGTCAGTGTGGAGGATGTGACAGGGCTGTGCTGCATTTCTCTCTCTGTGTCAGTGTGGGGAGATGTGACAGGGCTGTGCTGCATTTCTCTCTCTGTGTCAGTGTGGGGAGATGTGACAGGGCTGTGCTGCATTTCTCTCTCTGTGTCAGTGTGGGGAGGTGTGACAGGGCTGTGCTGCATTTCTCTCTCTGTGTCAGTGTGGAGAGGTGTGACAGGGCTGTGCTGCATTTCTCTCTCTGTGTCAGTGTGGAGAGGTGTGACAGGGCTGTGCTGCATTTCTCTCTCTGTGTCAGTGTGGAGAGGTGTGACAGGGCTGTGCTGCATTTCTCTCTCTGTGTCAGTGTGGAGAGGTGTGACAGGGCTGTGCTGCATTTCTCTCTCTGTGTCAGTGTGGAGAGGTGTGACAGGGCTGTGCTGCATTTCTCTCTCTGTGTCAGTGTGGAGAGGTGTGACAGGGCTGTGCTGCATTTCTCTCTCTGTGTCAGTGTGGGGAGATGTGACAGGGCTGTGCATGTCGCTCTGTGTGTCAGTGTGGAGGATGTGACACACAGGGATATGACGGCAGACGTAAGGAGCAAATGCTTCCTCTCTGTAACCCTCTAACTTAATAAGCCGCTACTGGTTGCGCAGACAAGGAGATGTCAGCAGCTGCCCAGAGATGATGATGCTCAGACGCATCTCTCACCTTTCCCCGGCCAGTGTCACCCCCACTGTCTGACGTCACTGCACAGGCCACTGACAAACGTCACTCAGCTGAAATATCCTGGAACCCACAATTTACCAAAATACCATTGTGTAAGATCTGCACCGCAGAATTCAGCCACAATCTGGTCCCTTACGGCTCTGCGCTATACATGTGCGCAGCGGGCGCTGCTCTAATAATATTCATTACCTTCACAGCGTTATTGAATTTATCATTTTTTCCCTCATTCCTGGTAATCAGCATTAATTTATATTAACTTGCTGTTTCCTGTCAGGCGATTGCAGCAGCTGAATACTTATTGTGTGTTCCTGGTAAAATGACAAGACGTCGAACAGTGGACTCACATTAACCCTTTACTCAGCGCTGTGCGGGCGTCAGACAACGCCGGAAAGGCCGCTGGATGGTGCAGGGTGGGAGGAGCCAGTGAAAGGTGCAATCACTGACCTATGTGGAAGCATAAATAACATAATACCATATACCAAGTGCCTTACCTGACTGTCCCGGCGGAGGCACCCCGGTTAACCCTCTTGGCAGGCAGAGGAACACAGTGAGGACGGCGGCTTTATTCCCGGAACACGGCTCAATAGCGATGGGTTTCGGCACACCCTGGAAAGAACAATGAACAAATATTACAGATATGAAAGCGGCCCTAATGTCTGCAGACCTATGTCTCAGTGCTGACCAATCACACAGCTTTTCTGCATGTATTTATTAAGCTGGAGCATGTCCCGTTACCACTGTCACTCAGTGCAGCAACAACGTGTCTCCAAATATAACAATGTTTCAAAATGTTCTCATTCACTTCCCATATAAATCTTACGTCCCATCAAAGACAAATATCCGCAATGTAAAAGTGTTTTTTTGATGTTTGACATTTCAATTCAGTGTATTGTTCAGTACTCTGTAAACTATTATGTCTTGCTAGTGCTTATCTCAGTGTTTTATTCATATGTAATAGCTGTGGCAGATCCACGATGTCTCTAGAAGAACCTTGCACAGCAGTCAGTCTCCCTGAGGATTTTGCAGACTCTTACCCCTCTGGCTTTGTGTACTGTACACAGGGGGTTATTCCGACCTGCTTGCACGCTAGCTATTTTTTGCAGCACTGCGATCAGGTCAAAACTGCGCATGCACCTCAATGCGCAGGCCGTCTTGCGGATACAAAGCGGATCGTTGCTGGGCAATGGATTTAACGAGGAATCCATTCGCACAGCCGATCGCAAGGTGATTGACAGGAAGAAGGCGTTTATGGGTGTCAACTGACCGTTTTCAGGGTGTGGTTGGAAAAACGCAGGCGTGTTCAAGCGTTTGCAGGGCGGGTGGCTGACGTCAATTCCGGGACCGGACAGGCTGAAGTGATCGCAGCGGCTGAGTAAGTTCTGGGCAACTCAGAAACTGCACAAAACATTTTTGTACCGCCCGGCTGCACATGCGATCGCACACTTGCAAAGTGAAAATACACTCCGCTATAGGCGGCGACAATCTGATCGCAGCGCTGCAAAAAATAGCTAGCGAGCGATCAACTCGGAATGACCCCCATAGTCTGCGGACAGCGATATCCGGATACTAGTGACATGCGATGGATGATTCAGAGTGATAATTATTTTATTGAGGAGGGTGGAACGTACTGAAATCAGCGGCACAAGTAACAGTAATGCAGCTTGTCAGGTGCCCCTGGTATTATTTGGGGCTCCGCCGGGTGCTCCAGATTCCTCACACAGAAAACACACTGGCAGGTTAGTATGTAAATGAACCTGGGCACAATATAGAGTGTGTACTAGTGTCTGCTGGTGTAGCTAGGTGCCATGGTGCCCGGAGCAAGGGTATGTTTTGGCTCCCCCTCTCCTGTACTGAATTGGGTGCATGTTACATTTGAAAAGAAAAAATATTTTAAAATCCTATATTGGTGACAGGGCCGGATCTAGACCTTGTGGATCTCAGGGCAAAAGTTTCCTTTAGGTGCCCCCCATGCCTTAAATAGGGGTGTGGCTTAATGTTGAAAGGACGTTGGCACAGAATAGTACCAATTCAGATTACACCGCACAGTATTGTCCGTAATTCACATTACACCACACAGTCAGGCCCCTTGTACACATTACACAACACAGTAAAGTCCCTCATACACATTACACCACACAGTAAAGTCCCTCATACACATTACACCACACAGTAAAGCCCCTTATACACATTACACCACACAGTAAGGCCCCTTATACACATTACACAACACAGTAGGGCCCCTTATACACATTACACCACACAGTAAGGCCCCTTATACACATTACACAACACAGTAGGGCCCCTTATACACATTACACCACACAGTAAGGTCCCTCATACACATTACACCACACAGTAAAGCCCCTTATACACATTACACCACACAGTAGGGCCCCTTATACACACATGAGTAGCGCCGCTCATACATGTTATGCCACTCTAGAGCCGTTTTTACACGTTACACTACAGTTGAGCCACTTATACACGTTATGCCACAGTAGAGCCGCTTATATATGTTACTGCGCAGCATCTAATGCAGAGAGAGGTGCTGCAGCTGGGACAGAGCGAGGTGCTGCAGCTGGGACAGAGAGAGGTGCTGCAGCTGGGACAGAGAGAGGTGCTGCAGCTGGGACAGAGAGAGGTGCTGCAGCTGGGACAGAGAGAGGTGCTGCAGCTGGGACAGAGAGAGGTGCTGCAGCTGGGACAGAGAGAGGTGCTGCAGCTGGGGCAGAGAGAGGTGCAGCAGCTGGGACAGAGAGAGGTGCTGCAGCTGGGACAGAGAGAGGTACTGCAGCTGGGACAGAGAGAGGTGCTGCAGCTGGGGCAGAGAGAGGTGCTGCAGCTGGGACAGAGAGGTGCAGCAGCCGGGGTAGAGAGAGGTGCTGCAGCAGCCAGGGCAGAGAGTGGTGTAGCAGGACAGAAGTTACCCTGCTGCACAGCCACAAGCAGCCAGTGAGACATATAAAGTGGGCGGCAGTGCTCCGGCATGTGACCTGCCCTCTGCAGCATACAGAGGCAGCTGTGCTACAGGCGCAGGCCCTGAGGTAACGCACGCACCGGTCTGACACCCCCAGTACAGAGAGAGGCCGCCCCGCACATCACGCTCAGCGCCTCTCCCCTGTGTATAATGTCTCTCACACAGTGTGATTACAGAACGTCACAGGCACAGCGGGCAGGATATATGAGGAATAAAGCTGCTGACAAGATAAATGTCAGTAAAGCGTTTCCTCACATCCCGCCATCCTGGGAGACTCCGATAGGAGCCGGCTCGGAAACCGTTCCTATACACACTTTGTGCCTGTACAGAACCAAACACCTCGTCACCGGAGAACAACGGGGCACTGAGACACCGCGGCCCAGGAACAGCGCTGCGTGTGCTATACCCCCGGCCCATATACACATATACAGGAACAGCGCTGCGTGTGCTATACCCCCGGCCCATATACACATATACAGGAACAGCGCTGTGTGTTCTATACCCCCGGCCCATATACACATATACAGGAACAGCGCTGTGTGTGCTATACCCCCGGCCCATATACACATATACAGGAACAGCGCTGTGTGTGCTATACCCCCGGCCCATATACACATATACAGGAACAGCGCTGTGTGTTCTATACCCCCGGCCCATATACACATATACAGGAACAGCGCTGTGTGTTCTATACCCCCGGAACATATACACATATACAGGAACAGCGCTGTGTGTGCTATACCCCCGGCCCATATACACATATACAGGAACAGTGCTGTGTGTGCTATACCCCCGGCCCATATACACATATACAGGAACAGCGCTGTGTGTGCTATACCCCCGGCCCATATACACATATACAGGAACAGCGCTGTGTGTTCTATACCCCCGGAACATATACACATATACAGGAACAGCGCTGTGTGTTCTATACCCCCGGAACATATACACATATACAGGAACAGCGCTGTGTGTGCTATACCCCCGGCCCATATACACATATACAGGAACAGTGCTGAGTGTTCTATACCCCCAGCCAATATACACATATACAGGAACAGCGCTGTGTGTTCTATACCCCCGGAACATATACACATATACAGGAACAGCGCTGTGTGTGCTATACCCTCGGCCCATATACACATATACAGGAACAGCGCTGTGTGTTCTATACCCCCAGCCAATATACACATATACAGGAACAGCGCTGTGTGTGCTATACCCCCGGCCATATACACATATACAGGAACAGCGCTGTGTGTGCTATACCCCCGGCCCATATACACATATACAGGAACAGCGCTGTGTGTGCTATACCCCCGGCCCATATACACATATACAGGAACAGCGCTGTGTGTGCTATACCCCCGGAACATATACACATATACAGGAACAGCGCTGTGTGTGCTATACCCCCGGAACATATACACATATACAGGAACAGCGCTGTGTGTGCTATACCCCCGGAACATATACACATATACAGGAACAGCGCTGTGTGTGCTATACCCCCGGGACATATACACATATACAGGAACAGCGCTGTGTGTGCTATACCCCCGGCCCATATACACATATACAGGAACAGCGCTGTGTGTGCTATACCCCCGGAACATATACACATATACAGGAACAGCGCTCTGTGTGCTATACCCCCGGAACATATACACATATACAGGAACAGCGCTGTGTGTGCTATACCCCCGGAACATATACACATATACAGGAACAGCGCTGCGTGTGCTATACCCCCGGAACATATACACATACACAGGAACAGCGCTGTGTGTGCTATACCCCCGGCCCATATACACATATACAGGAACAGCGCTGTGTGTGCTATACCCCCGGCCCATATACACATATACAGGAACAGCGCTGTGTGTGCTATACCCCCGGAACATATACACATATACAGGAACAGCGCTGTGTGTGCTATACCCCCGGCCCATATACACATATACAGGAACAGCGCTGTGTGTGCTATACCCCCGGCCCATATACACATATACAGGAACAGCGCTGTGTGTGCTATACCCCCGGAACATATACACATATACAGAAACAGCGCTGTGTGTGCTATACCCCCGGAACATATACACATATACAGGAACAGCGCTGTGTGTGCTATACCCCCGGAACATATACACATATACAGGAACAGCGCTGTGTGTGCTATACCCCCGGAACATATACACATATACAGGAACAGCGCTGTGTGTGCTATACCCCCGGCCCATATACACATATACAGGAACAGCGCTGTGTGTGCTATACCCCCGGAACATATACACATATACAGGAACAGCGCTGCGTGTGCTATACCCCCGGCCCATATACACATATACAGGAACAGCGCTGTGTGTGCTATACCCCCGGCCCATATACACATATACAGGAACAGCGCTGTGTGTGCTATACCCCCGGAACATATACACATATACAGGAACAGCGCTGTGTGTTCTATACCCCCGGAACATATACACATATACAGGAACAGCGCTGTGTGTGCTATACCCCCGGCCCATATACACATATACAGGAACAGCGCTGTGTGTTCTATACCCCCGGAACATATACACATATACAGGAACAGCGCTGTGTGTTCTATACCCCCGGAACATATACACATATACAGGAACAGCGCTGTGTGTTCTATACCCCCGGAACATATACACATATACAGGAACAGCGCTGTGTGTGCTATACCCCCGGCCATATACACATATACAGGAACAGCACTGTGTGTGCTATACCCCCGGCCCATATACACATATACAGGAACAGCGCTGTGTGTGCTATACCCCCGGCCCATATACACATATACAGGAACAGTGCTGTGTGTGCTATACCCCCGGAACATATACACATATACAGGAACAGCGCTGTGTGTGCTATACCCCCGGAACATATACACATATACAGGAACAGCGCTGTGTGTGCTATACCCCCGGAACATATACACATACACAGGAACAGCGCTGTGTGTGCTATACCCCCGGCCCATATACACATATACAGGAACAGCGCTGTGTGTGCTATACCCCCGGCCCATATACACATATACAGGAACAGCGCTGTGTGTGCTATACCCCCGGAACATATACACATATACAGGAACAGCGCTGTGTGTGCTATACCCCCGGCCCATATACACATATACAGGAACAGCGCTGTGTGTGCTATACCCCCGGCCCATATACACATATACAGGAACAGCGCTGTGTGTGCTATACCCCCGGAACATATACACATATACAGGAACAGCGCTGTGTGTGCTATACCCCCGGAACATATACACATATACAGGAACAGCGCTGTGTGTGCTATACCCCCGGAACATATACACATATACAGGAACAGCGCTGTGTGTGCTATACCCCCGGAACATATACACATATACAGGAACAGCGCTGTGTGTGCTATACCCCCGGCCCATATACACATATACAGGAACAGCGCTGTGTGTGCTATACCCCCGGCCCATATACACATATACAGGAACAGCGCTGTGTGTTCTATACCCCCGGAACATATACACATATACAGGAACAGCGCTGTGTGTGCTATACCCCCGGAACATATACACATATACAGGAACAGCGCTGTGTGTGCTATACCCCCGGAACATATACACATATACAGGAACAGCGCTGTGTGTTCTATACCCCCGGAACATATACACATACACAGGAACAGCGCTGTGTGTGCTATACCCCCGGCCCATATACACATATACAGGAACAGCGCTGTGTGTGCTATACCCCCGACCCATATACACATATACAGAAACAGCACTGTGTGTTCTATACCCCCGGCCATATACACATATACAGGAACAGCGCTGTGTGTGCTATACCCCCGGCCATATACACATATACAGGAACAGCGCTGTGTGTTCTATACCCCCGGAACATATACACATATACAGGAACAGCGCTGTGTGTGCTATACCCCCGGAACATATACACATATACAGGAACAGCGCTGTGTGTGCTATACCCCCGGCCCATATACACATATACAGGAACAGCGCTGTGTGTGCTATACCCCCGGAACATATACACATATACAGGAACAGCGCTGTGTGTGCTATACCCCCGGAACATATACACATACACAGGAACAGCGCTGTGTGTGCTATACCCCCGGCCCATATACACATATACAGGAACAGCGCTGTGTGTGCTATACCCCCGGAACATATACACATACACAGGAACAGCGCTGTGTGTGCTATACCCCCGGCCCATATACACATATACAGGAACAGCGCTGTGTGTGCTATACCCCCGGCCCATATACACATATACAGGAACAGCGCTGTGTGTGCTATACCCCCGGAACATATACACATATACAGAAACAGCGCTGTGTGTGCTATACCCCCGGAACATATACACATATACAGGAACAGCGCTGTGTGTGCTATACCCCCGGAACATATACACATATACAGGAACAGCGCTGTGTGTGCTATACCCCCGGAACATATACACATATACAGGAACAGCGCTGTGTGTGCTATACCCCCGGCCCATATACACATATACAGGAACAGCGCTGTGTGTTCTATACCCCCGGAACATATACACATATACAGGAACAGCGCTGTGTGTGCTATACCCCCGGCCCATATACACATATACAGGAACAGCGCTGTGTGTGCTATACCCCCGGAACATATACACATATACAGGAACAGCGCTGTGTGTGCTATACCCCCGGAACATATACACATATACAGGAACAGCGCTGTGTGTGCTATACCCCCGGAACATATACACATATACAGGAACAGCGCTGTGTGTGCTATACCCCCGGCCCATATACACATATACAGGAACAGCGCTGTGTGTGCTATACCCCCGGAACATATACACATATACAGGAACAGCGCTGCGTGTGCTATACCCCCGGCCCATATACACATATACAGGAACAGCGCTGTGTGTGCTATACCCCCGGCCCATATACACATATACAGGAACAGCGCTGTGTGTGCTATACCCCCGGAACATATACACATATACAGGAACAGCGCTGTGTGTTCTATACCCCCGGAACATATACACATATACAGGAACAGCGCTGTGTGTGCTATACCCCCGGCCCATATACACATATACAGGAACAGCGCTGTGTGTGCTATACCCCCGGAACATATACACATATACAGGAACAGCGCTGTGTGTGCTATACCCCCGGCCCATATACACATATACAGGAACAGCGCTGTGTGTTCTATACCCCCGGAACATATACACATATACAGGAACAGCGCTGTGTGTGCTATACCCCCGGAACATATACACATATACAGGAACAGCGCTGTGTGTGCTATACCCCCGGAACATATACACATATACAGGAACAGCGCTGTGTGTGCTATACCCCCGGAACATATACACATATACAGGAACAGCGCTGTGTGTTCTATACCCCCGGAACATATACACATATACAGGAACAGCGCTGTGTGTGCTATACCCCCGGCCCATATACACATATACAGGAACAGCGCTGTGTGTGCTATACCCCCGGCCCATATACACATATACAGGAACAGCGCTGTGTGTGCTATACCCCCGGAACATATACACATATACAGGAACAGCGCTGTGTGTGCTATACCCCCGGCCCATATACACATATACAGGAACAGCGCTGTGTGTGCTATACCCCCGGCCCATATACACATATACAGGAACAGCGCTGTGTGTGCTATACCCCCGGAACATATACACATATACAGGAACAGCGCTGTGTGTGCTATACCCCCGGAACATATACACATATACAGGAACAGCGCTGTGTGTTCTATACCCCCGGAACATATACACATATACAGGAACAGCGCTGTGTGTGCTATACCCTCGGCCCATATACACATATACAGGAACAGCGCTGTGTGTTCTATACCCCCAGCCAATATACACATATACAGGAACAGCACTGTGTGTTCTATACCCCCGGCCCATATACACATATACAGGAACAGCGCTGTGTGTGCTATACCCCCGGAACATATACACATATACAGGAACAGCGCTGTGTGTGCTATACCCCCGGAACATATACACATATACAGGAACAGCGCTGTGTGTTCTATACCCCCGGAACATATACACATATACAGGAACAGCGCTGTGTGTGCTATACCCTCGGCCCATATACACATATACAGGAACAGCGCTGTGTGTTCTATACCCCCAGCCAATATACACATATACAGGAACAGCACTGTGTGTTCTATACCCCCGGCCCATATACATATATACAGGACATACAGCCAGCAGCTCACTGAGGGCCTCCCCTGATCCCATATTTTTCCTCTTATCTATCTATCTATCTATCTATCTATCTATCTATCTATCTATCTATCTATCTATCTATCTATCTATCTATCTATCCATCCCAAGGGTGGTCAACCAATCAGAGACAAAGAGCCAAAAAATCCAGTTAGGTACATCAAAGAACCGTCATCAAGCCAAAGGTATGCGTGCAATAAGGGATGCGCCCCTGGTATAAAATAATTGAAAAAGCCAGATTCACATAATACATTTCAGCTCCCCCAAGGTGTCACTCCAGCCAGCACCCTGCTGCGTAGCCAGCTCTCCCATGTATCACTCCTGCTAGCACCCTCCTGTGTCACTCCAGCCATCTCCCTCCTGTGTCACTCCAGCCATCTCCCTCCTGTGTCACTCCAGCCATCTCCCTCCTGTGTCACTCCAGCCATCTCCCTCCTGTGTTACTCCAGCCATCTCCCTCCTGTGTCACTCCAGCCATCTCCCCCATGTGTCACTCCAGCCATCTCCCTCCTGTGTCACTCCAGCCAGCTCCCCATGTGTCACTCCAGCCATCTCCCTCCTGTGTTACTCCAGCCATCTCCCTCCTGTGTCACTCCAGCCAGCTCCCCATGTGTCACTCCAGCCATCTCCCTCCTGTGTCACTCCAGCCAGCTCCCCATGTGTCACTCCAGCCATCTCCCTCCTGTGTCACTCCAGCCAGCTCCCCCATGTGTCACTCCAGCCAGCACCCTCCTGTGTCACTCCAGCCATCTCCCTCCTGTGTCACTCCAGCCATCTCCCTCCTGTGTCACTCCAGCCATCTCCCTCCTGTGTCACTCCAGCCATCTCCCTACTGTGTCACTCCAGCCTTCTCCCTCCTGTCACTCCAGCCATCTCCCTCCTGTGTCACTCCAGCCAGCTCCCCCATGTGTCACTCCAGCCAGCACCCTCCTGTGTCACTCCAGCCAGCACCCTCCTGTGTCACTCCAGCCATCTCCCTCCTGTGTCACTCCAGCCATCTCCCTCCTGTGTCACTCCAGCCATCTCCCTCCTGTGTCACTCCAGCCAGCACCCTCCTGTGTCACTCCAGCCATCTCCCTCCTGTGTCACTCCAGCCAGCACCCTCCTGTGTCACTCCAGCCAGCACCCTCCTGTGTCACTCCAGCCATCTCCCTCCTGTGTCACTCCAGCCATCTCCCTCCTGTGTCACTCCAGCCATCTCCCTCCTGTGTCACTCCAGCCAGCTCCCTCCAGCCATCTCCCTACTGTGTCACTCCAGCCTTCTCCCTCCTGTCACTCCAGCCATCTCCCTCCTGTGTCACTCCAGCCAGCTCCCTCCTGTGTCACTCCAGCCAGCTCCCTCCTGTGTCACTCCAGCCATCTCCCTCCTGTGTCACTCCAGCCATCTCCCTCCTGTGTCACTCCAGCCAGCTCCCTCCAGCCATCTCCCTACTGTGTCACTCCAGCCTTCTCCCTCCTGTCACTCCAGCCATCTCCCTCCTGTGTCACTCCAGCCAGCTCCCCCATGTGTCACTCCAGCCAGCACCCTCCTGTGTCACTCCAGCCAGCACCCTCCTGTGTCACTCCAGCCATCTCCCTCCTGTGTCACTCCAGCCATCTCCCTCCTGTGTCACTCCAGCCATCTCCCTCCTGTGTCACTCCAGCCAGCTCCCTCCAGCCATCTCCCTACTGTGTCACTCCAGCCTTCTCCCTCCTGTCACTCCAGCCATCTCCCTCCTGTGTCACTCCAGCCAGCTCCCTCCTGTGTCACTCCAGCCAGCTCCCTCCTGTGTCACTCCAGCCATCTCCCTCCTGTGTCACTCCAGCCATCTCCCTCCTGTGTCACTCCAGCCATCTTCCAGCCATCTCCCTCCTGTGTCACTCCAGCCATCTCCCTCCTGTGTCACTCCAGCCATCTCCCTCCTGTGTCACTCCAGCCATCTCCCTCCTGTGTCACTCCAGCCATCTCCCTCCTGTGTCACTCCAGCCATCTCCCTCCTGTGTCACTCCAGCCAGCACCCTCCTGTGTCACTCCAGCCATCTCCCTCCTGTGTCACTCCAGCCAGCTCCCTCCTGTCACTCCAGCCAGCTCCCTCCTGTGTCACTCCAGCCATCTCCCTCCTGTATCACTCCAGCCAGCACCATCCTGTGTCACTCCAGCCATCTCCCTCCTGTATCACTCCAGCCAGCACCCTCCTGTGTCACTCCAGCCATCTCCCTCTGTGTCACTCCAGCCAGCACCCTCCTGTGTCACTCCAGCCAGCACCCTCCTGTATCACTCCAGCCAGCTCCCGCCTGTGTCACTCCAGCCAGCACCCTCCTGTATCACTCCAGCCATCTCCCTCCTGTGTCACTCCAGCCAACACCATCCTGTGTCACTCCAGCCAGCTCCCTCCAGCCATCTCCCTACTGTGTCACTCCAGCCTTCTCCCTCCTGTCACTCCAGCCATCTCCCTCATGTGTCACTCCAGCCAGCTCCCTCCTGTGTCACTCCAGCCAGCTCCCTATATGACTGTTTCGCTATCCAGGTGTGACCTCAGAGATGATCTGGCTGTGTCACTATCCACGTGTGACCTCAGAGATGATCTGACTGTGTCACTATCCAGGTGTGACCTCAGAGATGATCTGACTGTGTCACTATCCAGGTGTGACCTCAGAGATGATCTGACTGTGTCACTATCCAGGTGTGACCTCAGAGATGATCTGACTGTGTCACTATCCAGGTGTGACCTCAGAGATGATCTGTGTCACTATCCAGGTGTGACCTCAGAGGTGATCTGACTGTGTCACTATCCAGGTGTGACCTCAGAGATGATCTGTGTCACTATCCACGTGTGACCTCAGAGATGATCTGACTGTGTCACTATCCAGGTGTGACCTCAGAGATGATCTGATTGTGTCACTATCCAGGTGTGACCTCAGAGATGATCTGGCTGTGTCACTATCCAGGTGTGACCTCAGAGATGATCAGACTGTGTCACTATCCAGGTGTGGGATGGGGGGAATACACCGCACTCTGCAGCACAGGTACCCGGGACGTGGCTGTCACCTCCGGAGCTCGGTGTAGGATTAGTAAATCCTGCAAGTAACGGATGGCTGGATACCAGGAACGCTGGAAGGTCATACAATGGTACCGAGCACTTATGCATATATCCTATAACGAGGCATCGTTTGCTTCTGCAAATACTGTAGCTGTGCTAATTATAATGCATTGCTCACATAGATCTGTCTGCTTGCAGCCATAACAAGTGAAATATTGCCACTTTCACAATTATAATTTGCTTCTATAAAAATAGGTTTGAAAAACAAATTAAAATCAGTAAAAATGAATCTGAGAGCTTTCATAACAAATGGGGTATTAAGAAGAGATCACATTTCACTTAGATCCCGTATTCCAAATCAACTTCCTTCATCGCAGACTGCAACAAACGCGGGATCCAGGGAAATGACCTGCGACCAGCTCCCTCCCCCACACGTTACTGGGGGACAAGTGGTGGAAACTGTACAGGAGGTGTGATGTGACGTTATCCTAGGAATCCCTTATCGGTTGCTCAGTGCCTGCTGCTGAGAGTCAGTACACAGCAACACTTAGTGGAGATGCTGAGTTTTTCTTTCTTACTTACAAATCATGTATTAAAAAAAACACACAAAAGCAAATTTCTCCAGCAAAACTAGGACAACACTCATTTAATCCTAATCGCAGCTTCACACAAATTGTCAAAATAGCGGCGATTCCAAATAAACACTTAAATCTTTTGGCAATTTGTGCAAAGTTATTTTTACACATATTGAATAGCAAATGAATGATGTATTATTGCCGGGGGACAAATCGGTTTTATTTGGCAGACAATGCCTGCCAAGTAGTGCTCCTAATTACTGGGTGCATTCCAGCTTTCCTTGCACAAAATTCTAATCGCACCAAAAGAAGTGAGTGTGAGTTGTATCATATCCTTAGTGGAAGGGTGGCTGGCTCGCCAATTGCTCCTACAGTACGTCTGACACCGGGACTTACACCCAGTCTTACAGCACTCCCAAGATTGCATGGTACACCAACAGATATTGCCTTTACCAATTCTTTTAAGGGACTGTTTATGGCCCATTGGCTCTTGTAGTGGATGGCCGTTCCAAGGCAAAATTTTCAACCAAACACCATTCTGCAACGGCAGCTCCCAGCAATAAATGATATGACTGTAGGAAGGATGCACCTATCAACCATGTTGGTTTTTACGATATGTTGCTATAGCGAATATAGAGAAAGTGGAGTTTTACAGCTTGGTTATCATTAGTCCTTAATGACTTACTTATACATCAGGGAAGACCCACCAAGCTTGTACAGTAACCAGCAGGGAAATGACCAGACCCTGGCCAACTAGCTGCTTGTCCGCAGGAGGGCACAGATTGTTCATTTGGAAAAGACTGAAGGAGGGGGAGGAAATCCAGTGCGTAGCTCCTCACAAGCCTTCTCCTGATCTGTGGGACATACAGCACTGCTTTCTGCCTTCATGAAAACACAAGTTATCACAGTGAAGTGTATTGAAAAAAGCTCCAGCCAACCGGAGCGTCATCACAAGATCCCTGTCCCATAGAGGTAAGTGGGATAATGCCATCTTCAGATGCCGTTATCTAATGGAGACACGCTGAGCTTTTCAGAGCTTGGTAATTAGCCCCAGTAACGCCATCCCCATAGAGAAGGACTGGATTAAGGCCCCACGGTCCTAGAGCTGAAAATGTTCAAGGGCCTAAACTGATAGGGGGAGGAGGCATGACCAGTGCTGTGTGGGTGTGTCCAGAGCTGTGTGGGTGTGTCTGGAGCTGTATGGGTGTGACCAGTGTTGTGTGGGTGTGGCCAGAGCTATGTGGGCGTGTACACCCTACACTATGCGACTCACTGTCTCAGTAAATACCTACAAATTATGATATGACAATAATAATAACGATAAATAATAATGTGGCTTAGTTAGCGTAGTCAGACAGTGACTGTTATCTGATGTCCTATCGTTGTCACACTTACTGGCGCGGTTGGAGTAACGTGACGTACTGTATGATTAGTGATTATCACCATAATTCAGATCTTAGAGACATTATTTTTATAACAGTTATCGACAATTGTCTCCTGGATATTGCAGGATTGTGTGGTATGAACACAAAGTACCGACCTCTCTGCTGTCTTTGGGAATAAACAGTCTTGGAAAGCGATACTGTGAAGCACTGCCTAGAGTTCAGTCGCTAAACAGTAGGCAAACTGTAATATGTTATATACAGAGCTTTTCTTTTACAGACGTGGAGCCCTGGTATGAGCTGTGGTCACTGACAGAGACGTGTCGCTCATTCTGGGGTAAGACTGTCATACTATGGTCTAGGGACGGACAGCTGATCAGAGAATTCCTGGAATATTACTGGAAACTCATATCTCTGTCACTACATCCTTCTACATGTAAGAGATCCCTACACCTCACACTATAGCACACGCGCAATGAAACAATGTTGCACTGTGTGTCACACTCTATATAAAATAAACCTATAGATGTATAGCTACAAAGATGTATAGATAGATATGAGATAGACATGGAATAGAGATAGATAATTAGATAGCTATGAGATACAGATCATCTATAGATGCTGTAGACACACACACACACACACACCTGTCTGAATTTGAACTGAAAGCACACGAAATATAGATGTGTCCTTCTACACTATTGTTCTATTTGTACCAAACATCTCTCGGTGCACCAGGTGCTGCGCAACACCGCATGCACCGAGCATCTTTTTCTTGCAAATGTGCGTCTTAGTGACACTGTGATGCGACAAATCCGATTAACGAGGCTGCGCTGATTAATCTGCTATGTGACACTCGTACACCTGGGTGTAACCGGGTCTGGATCTGATCACTGTACACTGTGCTACGATGCAGCAGGCATGGATTTTTTTCACATCAAGTTCCGTTGCGCTTCATCTGTAGACACACACGCAGTCACACACAGATATACAAGTGTCGCATATAACATCAATCAGTGTAAAAGGCGCTCAGCGCGGCTCACAGGCGTCTTGTGCAGCTTGGCGTACTGAGGATAGATGTATCAGGGCACATATGTAGCCGCTGCTGTATTGTGCGAGTGGAGATTGGTGGAAATATGAGACAGTATACAGAGGTGCGGACGTCCGTGTGAGCGGACACGCCCTATTTGTATGCCTGGTCTGATAACAGTTATCCCTACATGCCTCCACCTACCCTAAGCTTGGTGCAACGGAGACTGAGCTGTGTATGGCGAGGGGGAGACGGTGAGGTTAGGGAAGGGGAGGCGGCGAGGTTAGGGAAGGGGAGATGTTGAGGTTAGGGAGGGGAAGATGGTGAGGTTAGGGAGGGGAAGATGGTGAGGTTAGGGAGGGGGAGGCGGCGAGGTTAGGGAGGGGGAGACGGCGAGGTTAGGGAGAGGGAGACGGTGAGGTTAGGCAGAGGGAGACGGTGAGGTTAGGGAAGGGGAGATGTTGAGGTTAGGGAGAGGGAGGGGGAGACGGTGAGGTTAGGGAGGGGGAGTCGGTGAGGTTACGGAGGCGGAGGCAGTGAGGTTAGGGAGGCGGAGGCAGTGAGGTTAGGGAGGGGGAGATGGTGAGGTTGGGCAAGGGGAGGCGGTGAGGTTGGGCAAGGAGAGGCGGTGAGGTTAGGGAGGGGGAGACGGTGAGGTTAGGGGGGGGGGGGGGGGTCGCGGTGAGGTTAGGGAGGGGAAGACGGTGAGATTAGAGAAGGGGAGACGGTGAGGTTAGAGAGGCGCAGGCGGTGAGGTGAGGTTAGGAAGATGGTGAGGTTAGGGAGGGGGGGACGGTGAGGTTAGGGATGGGGAGACGGTGAGGTTAGAGAGGCGGAGGCGGTGAGGTTAGGGAGGGTGAGACGGTGAGGTTAGGGAAGGGGGGGGCGGTGAGGTTAAGGATGGGGAGACGGTGAGGTTAGGGAGACGGTGATGTTAGGGAGGGGGCGGGGACGGTGAGGTCAGGGAGGGGGAGATGGTGAGGTTAGGGAGGGGGAGACGGTGAGGTTAGGGAGGGGGAGACGGTGAGGTTAGGGAAGGGGGGGGCGGTGAGGTTAAGGATGGGGAGACGGTGAGGTTAGGGAGACGGTGATGTTAGGGAGGGGGCGGGGACGGTGAGGTCAGGGAGGGGGAGATGGTGAGGTTAGGGAGGGGGAGACGGTGAGGTTAGGGAGGGGGAGACGGTGAGGTTAGGGAGGGGGAAACAGTGAGGTTAGGGAGGGTGAGACGGTGAGTTTAGGGAGGGGGAGACGGTGAGGATAGGGAGATGGTGAGGTTAGGGAGGGGGGAAACGGTGAGGTTAGGGAGGGGGGAGACGGTGAGGTTAGGGAGGGGGGAGACGGTGAGGTTAAGGAGGGGGAAACGGTGAGGTTAGGGAGGGTGAGACGGTGAGGTTAGGGAGGGGGAGACGGTGAGGTTAGGGAGGGGGAGACGGTGAGGTTAGGGAGGGGGGGAGATGGTGAGGTTAGGGAGGGGGGAGACAGTGAGGTTAGGGAGGGGGAAACAGTGAGATTAGGGAGGGGGAGAAGGTGAGGTTAGGGAGGGGGAGAAGGTGAGGTTAGGGAGGGGGAGACGGTGAGTTTAGGGAGGGGGAAACGGTGAGGTTAGGGAGGGGGGAGACGGTGAGGTTAGGGAGGGGGGAGACGGTGAGGTTAGGGAGGGGGGAGACAGTGAGGTTAGGGAGGGGGAGTCGGTGAGGTTACGGAGGCGGAGAAGGTGAGGTTAGGGAGGGGGAGGCAGTGAGGTTAGGGAGGGAGGGAGGGGGAGATGGTGAGGTTGGGCAAGGGGAGGCGGTGAGGTTAGGGAGGGGGAGACAGTGAGGTTAGGGAGGGGGGGTCGCGGTGAGGTTAGGGAGGGGAAGACGGTGAGATTAGAGAAGGGGAGATGGTGAGGTTAGGAAGATGGTGAGGTTAGGGATGGGGAGATGGTGAGGTTAGAGAGGCGGAGGCGGTGAGGTTAGGGAGGGTGAGACGGTGCGGTTAGGGAGCGGGAGACGGTGAGGTTAAGGATGGGGAGACGGTGAGGTTAGGGAGATGGTGAGGTTAGGGAGGGGGGGACGGTGAGGTCAGGGAGGGGGGGACGGTGAGGTTAGGGAGGGGGAGATGGTGAGGTTAGGGAGGGGGAGACGGTGAGGTTAGGGAGGGGGGAGAAAGTGAGGTTAGGGAGGGGAAAACAGTGAGGTTAGGGAGGGTGAGACGGTGAGGTTAGGGTGGGGGAGACAGTGAGGTTAGGGAGGGGGAGACGGTGAGGATAGGGAGGGGGAGACGGTGAGGATAGGGAGGGGGAGACGGTGAGGTTAGGGTGGGGGAGACAGTGAGGTTAGGGAGGGGGAGACGGTGAGGATAGGGAGATGGTGAGGTAAGGGAGGGGGAAACGGTGAGGTTAGGGAGGGGGAGACGGTGAGGTTAGGGAGGGGGGAGACGGTGAGGTTAGGGAGGGGGAAACAGTGAGGTTAGGGAGGGTGAGACGGTGAGGTTAGGGAGGGTGTGACAGTGAGGTTAGGGAGGGGGAGACGGTGAGGTTAGGGAGGGGGGAGACGGTGAGGTTAGGGAGGGGGGAGACAGTGAGGTTAGGTAGGGGGAAACAGTGAGATTAGGGAGGGGGAGAAGGTGAGGTTAGGGAGGGGGAGAAGGTGAGGTTAGGGAGGGGGAGACGGTGAGGTTAGGGAGGGGGAGACGGTGAGGTTAGGGAGGGGGAGACGGTGAGGATAGGGAGATGGTGAGGTAAGGGAGGGGGAAACGGTGAGGTTAGGGAGGGGGAAACAGTGAGGTTAGGGAGGGTGAGACGGTGAGGTTAGGGAGGGGGAGACGGTGAGGATAGGGAGATGGTGAGGTTAGGGAGGGGGGAAACGGTGAGGTTAGGGAGGGGGGAGACGGTGAGGTTAGGGAGGGGGGAGACGGTGAGGTTAGGGAGGGGGGAGACGGTGAGGTTAGGGAGGGGGAAACAGTGAGGTTAGGGAGGGTGAGACGGTGAGGTTAGGGAGGGGGAGACGGTGAGGTTAGGGAGGGGGAGACGGTGAGGTTAGGGAGGGGGGGAGATGGTGAGGTTAGGGAGGGGGGAGACAGTGAGGTTAGGGAGGGGGAAACAGTGAGATTAGGGAGGGGGAGAAGGTGAGGTTAGGGAGGGGGAGAAGGTGAGGTTAGGGAGGGGGAGACGGTGAGTTTAGGGAGGGGGAAACGGTGAGGTTAGGGAGGGGGGAGACGGTGAGGTTAGGGAGGGGGGAGACGGTGAGGTTAGGGAGGGGGAGTCGGTGAGGTTACGGAGGCGGAGAAGGTGAGGTTAGGGAGGGGGAGGCAGTGAGGTTAGGGAGGGGGAGATGGTGAGGTTGGGCAAGGGGAGGCGGTGAGGTTAGGGAGGGGGAGACAGTGAGGTTAGGGAGGGGGGGTAGCGGTGAGGTTAGGGAGGGGAAGACGGTGAGATTAGAGAAGGGGAGATGGTGAGGTTAGGAAGATGGTGAGGTTAGGGAGGAGGGGACGGTGAGGTTAGGGATGGGGAGATGGTGAGGTTAGAGAGGCGGAGGCGGTGAGGTTAGGGAGGGTGAGACGGTGAGGTTAGGGAGCGGGAGACGGTGAGGTTAAGGATGGGGAGACGGTGAGGTTAGGGAGATGGTGAGGTTAGGGAGGGGGGGACGGTGAGGTCAGGGAGTGGGAGATGGTGAGGTTAGGGAGGGGGAGACGGTGAGGTTAGGGAGGGGGGAGAAAGTGAGGTTAGGGAGGGGAAAACAGTGAGGTTAGGGAGGGTGAGACGGTGAGGTTAGGGTGGGGGAGACAGTGAGGTTAGGGAGGGGGAGACGGTGAGGATAGGGAGATGGTGAGGTAAGGGAGGTGGAAACGGTGAGGTTAGGGAGGGGGGAGACGGTGAGGTTAGGGAGGGGGGAGACGGTGAGGTTAGGGAGGGGGAAACAGTGAGGTTAGGGAGGGTGAGACGGTGAGGTTAGGGAGGGTGTGACGGTGAGGTTAGGGAGGGGGAGACGGTGAGGTTAGGGAGGGGGGAGACGGTGAGGTTAGGGAGGGGGGAGACAGTGAGGTTAGGTAGGGGGAAACAGTGAGATTAGGGAGGGGGAGAAGGTGAGGTTAGGGAGGGGGAGACGGTGAGGTTAGGGAGGGGGAGACGGTGAGGATAGGGAGATGGTGAGGTAAGGGAGGGGGAAACGGTGAGGTTAGGGAGGGGGGAGACGGTGAGGTTAGGGAGGGTGGAGACGGTGAGGTTAGGGAGGGGGAATCAGTGAGGTTAGGGAGGGTGAGACGGTGAGGTTAGGGAGGGTGTGACGGTGAGGTTAGGGAGGGGGTGACGGTGAGGTTAGGGAGGGGGAAACAGTGAGATTAGGGAGGGGGAGAAGGTGAGGTTAGGGAGGGGGAGAAGGTGAGGTTAGGGAGGGGGAGACGGTGAGGTTAGGGAGGGGGAGACGGTGAGGTTAGGGAGGGGGAGAAGGTGAGGTTAGGGAGGGGGAGACAGTGAGGTTAGGGAGGGGGAAACAGTGAGATTAGGGAGGGGGAGAAGGTGAGGTTAGGGAGGGGGAGAAGGTGAGGTTAGGGAGGGGGAGAAGGTGAGGTTAGGGAGGGGGAGACGGTGAGGTTAGGGAGGGGGAGATGGTGAGG
Source organism: Pseudophryne corroboree (assembly GCF_028390025.1). NCBI lineage: Eukaryota > Metazoa > Chordata > Amphibia > Anura > Myobatrachidae > Pseudophryne > Pseudophryne corroboree. The sequence goes on along the minus strand of NC_086446.1, from coordinate 801,771,980 downwards.
TTAGGGAGGGGGGAGACGGTGAGGTTAGGGAGGGGGAGACGGTGAGGTTAGGGAGGAGGGAGACAGTGAGGTTAGGGAGGGGGAAACAGTGAGATTAGGGAGGGGGAGAAGGTGAGGTTAGGGAGGGGGAGACGGTGAGGTTAGGGAGGGGGAGAAGGTGAGGTTAGGGAGGGGGCCCAGCTTTACAGGCTACTAGTAAATGGCTTCAACTGGTCACAGATGCCACACGCCCAGCCTTGTCCCTATACTGACAATGGGGCGTGCTGTGCACCTCCTTGCTACACTTTGGGTTACATGGTGTGTGCTGCCATACTGGTCTGAAACACTGTAACAATAAAGCATCCCGCGGTTACAGATCCCGTCCCCCAACCATAGTGCGCTCCTGTATCCACATTATGTAACGTAAGCCCCTGTTTGTGGAACCATTGGCCGGATGCAGTGTTGTCCCCTTCTCAGGCAGCAATTAAATCCTGGGTGTGTCTGGATTTTACTTACTCTACCAAACTCATCTGAGACCCATATTTCCTGGGCGCTGTCAAACTTTGGTTTACCCCTCTCACAATGATTATTCCTGCTGGCACGGAGAACAGAGAGACATCAATCCTTAATTTCTCCATCCAATTCTCTAATTGCTTTCTTGGCATGCAGCAGAGCAGGTCTGGCTAACACCATGCATTTGCTGAACACTATAGTAATGTACTTTGTAAAATTAGATGCACTTCGGAAAATGACTGAAATAAAGAGAAAATATGACCAGACGCAGCGGTTCTCAGATGCATGTAAAGTGGCGTCCAACGGAAAGGACACTGCGGCGATGAGTCGGGTCACCAGCTAGCAGCTGAGTAATGGAAGATGGGCCGGTCCTTATAGATAGACTGTAACGGCTCTGGCAGCGGCTGCTCGTGCATAGAGGGGCCATACGAGAGACGGGCGCTGTGACAGGGCACACGCAGACTGGTGTGGAAGAGGTGACGCGGGCACTCAGCCAATATACACACTAATTACATGGTGACCCGGGCCAAGGGTCTGAGAACTCTGTAGAGACGCTCTAGAACAGGGGTGGGGAACCTTTTTTCTACCAAGGGCCATTTGGATATTTATAAAATCCTTCAGGGGCCATACAAAAATTCTCAACTTAAAAATGACCCTGCCCCCCATTCGGTCTGCCCCTTAGAGGTACTGAGTGCGCGCGCCAAAAAATGGGAGTGGCCAATTAAAATGGGACGTAAATACACATATGCCCCCAATAGTGCAGTGCCAGATCCACAATTGCCCCCACAGTGCCAGATCCACAAATGCCCCCACAGTGCCAGATCCACAAATGCCCCCACAGTGCCAGATCCACAAATGCCCCCACAGTGCCAGATCCACAATTGCCCCCACAGTGCCAGATCCACAAATGCCCCCACAGTGCCAGGTCCACAAATGCCCCCACAGTGCCAGGTATACAAATGCCCCCACAGTGCCAGGTATACAAATGCCCCCACAGTGCCAGATACACAAATGCCCCCACCCCACTGTGCTGCTCCATCCGGCGGCGTGTCTTGGGTGTCAGAGGTCAGGGCAGGGAGGAGAGTGCGGCTATGTCGGGTGGCGGCGTGTAGGACCTCAAACCAGCCACCGGTTCGTGAGCCAATCTAAGTTCACGGACCAGCAGCGGCGGCTCCTGATTGGCTGCCGGTCCGCGAGCTCTGATTGGCTCACGAATCGGTGGCTGGTTTGAGATCTTACCTGCCGCCGGACATGTAGCCGTGCTCTTCTCCCTGCCCTGACAGCTGAGACGCCGCCGGACTGACACAAGCTGGTGGGCAGGAACAAACGGCTTTGCGGGCCACCCCTGCTCTAGAGTCTACATAATCGCTGTTTTCTAACAACATTCTGCTACCGGTGCAGAGACCCAGCAGATGTCACATAACGCCAGGATCTGGGGAACTGACTGCCCCCCATTGTCTATTCTCCTTTTGATTGAGGGCAGACCTGGGGCCCCTGACATTATAATGTATTATTCTGGACCCTCGTCCGTGGGATTCATTAGGCAGCTACTAGGAGCAATGGACTGTATGCATATGTGTACACTGCACTGACATTGGTGTGTGGAACCCCGAACATCACACAAATATGTGCATATGGGCGCCGCCATCTTGCCTGAGGTCAGCTGACACTATTACAACCATTCACAAGATACTTATTTCACACATGACTGCAGTGTCCAATCATGGTGCAGAGTGCCATATATAAACCATGCCCAGGCATCTCTGCTTTGCTGCTTCAACTTGTCTCCAAGTCCTCATGTGGTTCATGTATTCAGCAACTCTCTGTTCCCACAGGACCTGCATCTGCTCTGTTACTTTACACTCCTGCATCTACTCTTTTACTGCTCCTATTTCTGCTACTGGAAATTCTGCCTCTCCACTCTGCAGCAATGATTCATCACCATTACTCCTGATTAAATCACACTGATTCTATTGCTATCTATTGTATTGACTGCCTCTTACTGTACGTGTTCAAAGCTTAACATTACAACATAGCTACCACTGCCAGGTAGCATACTTCAGCTTGGCCTAGGTTTTCTCTATTCTCCTACTGCCCAGCTGTTGTATCTACGCTGCTCCTACACCAGTGTGTTGTCTGCCTCCTGCAGCTATACCTGTGCATTACTACATTCTCCATTCTAGCCTGCTGCATGCGGCCTCCTTCAGCACATGCCATCTGTGTTCAGTGCTGCTAGTGATTGTTCAAGTTCTACAGCTGTCACTGCAGACACACAAGTCTCTAGTGTGTACTAAGACTGTCTATACTGTCTGTACAAACACTCACATATCCAAGACGCCAGTGTGTACCAGTCTTGCCCGTGTTCCCAGTCCTGTGCCCACAACAATAAAGAATCTGACACCTTTCTAGACCACAGCGGAGGTCTCTCATGAGCCAGCACTAGCTTCGGGTGGGCAGTGGGAGTCTTACACCTCCCAGCAGCCGTATCCTATGCACTGGCAGGATTTCCACCCCTGGAGTACTATCTTCAGGTTGACTGAATATGTATCTCTGGTGGGATCTCATTGGTCAGTGACACCATCAAATGGTACATGTTCGGGAGTCGGATCCCTCTAAGCAAGTCCTCTGCGTAGAATCTGCACATTTTGGGGGTCATTCCGAGTTGTTCGCTCGTTATTTTTTTCTCGCAACGGAGCGATTAGTCGCTAATGCGCATGCGCAATGTCCGCAGTGCGACTGCGCCAAGTAAATTTGCTATGCAGTTAGGAATTTTACTCACGGCATTACAAGGTTTTTTCTTTGTTCTGGTGATCGTAATGTGATTGACAGGAAGTGGGTGTTTCTGGGCGGAAACTGGACGTTTTATGGGTGTGTGTGAAAAAACGCTACCGTTTCTGGGAAAAACGCGGGAGTGGCTGGAGAAACGGAGGAGTGTCTGGCCGAACGCTGGGAGTGTTTGTGACGTCAAACCAGGAACGAAACTGACTGAACTGATCGCAGATGCCGAGTAAGTGTGGAGCTACTCAGAAACTGCTAAGAAGTGTCTATTCGCAATTCTGCTAATCTTTCGTTCGCAATTTTGATAAGCTAAGATTCACTCCCAGTAGGCGGCGGCTTAGCGTGTGCAAAGCTGCTAAAAGCAGCTTGCGAGCGAACAACTCGGAATGACCCCCTTTGTACGTTTCTAGGTGAGGGTTCTCCTTAGTAGCAAAGTTTCTGCAGCAAACGTTGGAGAATATAGACAACTTCCTGAGCGGACTCTGGCTTGGGGGTTACCTGGGATCAGCTAAGCACCGGATAGGAGTAAGAATGTCACCGCGCATGTTTCCCAGGGCGCTATTGGGAATATCAAGCTACATTCTGCGAGATACCATTGAACCGAGTGTTTGACACGAGTGCCGAGGAATGTAACGGAGGTGGCATGTAACGGGCTCCTGGCACACGGTTTGTTTACTACCAGACGTCTCCTTGCTCAGCAATGAGAAAACATGTCGCTGCGTCACAGACTCATCAAACACCGGCGCAGGAGGATCAGCCCAGGAAAGTGTACGCTGAGCGACAGACAGGAGTCAGCATTCGGCACGGCTAGCGCACAGACAGCAGACAGATTGCACAAAGGCATGTAACAAATGCTCATTCTCTCCAGGCTCACAGAATAGTCACAAATTGCTAATCATTCACTTTAGATGCCGCTCAGCTCAAAGAGTCTTATGTACAATCTAGGATTCCTAATGAATTGCACTCTTGCTGGAGTGAAAGCTCCCATCGCAGCGCAGAGCAATTCCCCAAAGGAAGGCGAATTAATGAGACAACACCATATTTCATAATTTTAATGGCATGTTATATCGCCGTCTCTTCCAGCTAGACTGATTCCCGACTACAACAGACAGCCATCCATCCTCTCTATTGATAGTTCAGCTATTGATCCCACAATGGTCTGTGCTCCTCGAGGGCCCCTCCTCTAGCCAGTCCCTCAATACATAAATTACAAGTCCGCTAAGAAGGATGCGCAGGAAGTTCCCGCAGCTGGTAGAGCGCAGTGATTTAACGCAGCAGCAGCTGGTTTCACAGGGACCCCAGTTGTGTTCAGAACACCGGTGAGGAGCTGTATCCGGAAGACTCATGCAGTGGGGAAGGGGCTTATATTGGGGAAACCGCCATTTAAAGCAGATATCCCATGAGAAACTGTATATGAATCAATGTGGCAGGTTACAAGAAGCATCTTGGTAACTGTCATTGCTCCATGGCTTCTTTTCTTAGGCTGATAATAATGATTTCTTATTGGACAGGCAGGTGATTTCCACGGCAACCACAGTCACATGGCACATGATGTAGCGAGCAGAGATGATTTGGCATAGCCCTATGACCTCAGCCTGCTCTGTGCACTGTAAATCCCCCTCCACAGACATCATATGACATAGTGTGAGTGTGACTGGCAGCCAGTCATCTTCTTTCCAGAGAGATTTTGAAAAGGAGATCATAATTTTGGTAGTACGGCTCAGAAAAATGACAGATTAAAAGATACTGAATTGGCTATTTAAAGAAAATAAATAAAACCTGCTATGTGGGATTACTGTATAAGGAAGAGCAAATGAGGAGCCGCCTTACAGTATCACATTGCAGAATTCCCCCTTTTACCTTTCGGGTATTATTAGGCTGGGCCCAGATCCAGCGGACACTCCTCTCCTACCTATCTCATCTGACATACAATGTACAGGGGTCCTCATTCCGAGTTGATCGCTCGCTGCCGTTTTTCACAGCTTACTACTGCGCATACGTATGCACCGTAATGCGCACGCGCGTCGTACGGGTACAAACAGCATCGTTGCTGTGCAATGCTACTAGCAACTAATCCATTCGCACGGGCGATCGCTAGGAGTTGACAGGAAGAAGGCGTTTGTGGGTGGCAACTGACCGTTTTCTGGGAGTGGTAGGGAAAATGCAGGCGTGTCCAGGCGTTTGCAGGGCGGGTGTCTGACGTCAATTCCAGGACCTGACAGGCTGAAGTGATCGCAGCGGCTGAGTAGGTTCAGACCTACTCAGAAACTGCACAAAACTTTTTTGTCCCGCTCGGATGCACATGCGTTTGCACACTTGCAAAGTGAAAATACACTCCCCTATAGGCGGCGACTATCTGATCGCAGCGCTGCAAAAAATAGCTAGCGAGCGTCGAACTCGGAATGAGGGCCATTGTCTAATCTCAGCAATCAGAAGCAGCTGGATTTATATGGACCTGTCTATAGATTTGAATGCTGTCCCTGCACAGAATTTCTTACAGGAGACCCATTCCCGCAATGCTCCCAACACTGCTTTAGTACATATGCCGCGTGTGTCACCTATGTGCCCTTACTGAGCCGGCATGTATGGAATCCTGGCTGCTAGGCACACTGCATATAGGAACACGGATGAAGGGGCTGCACTGTGGGTTACCGGGAAGGTTTCCAGCGAGTGTCACATGAGCTGGCTGCAGGAATGAATGATGTCAGCCCAGCGGTGGGATATCAGCACGCCTGGGCTCCATTAGCTGCGAGGCACTGCACAGAGGCTGGAGGCTTTCCAGCATTAACACCTCCTGCTATTGTTACATCCCCAACAGGCAGAGCTGGAACGCACCTGCCGTTCCTAACAGATGTCCCGCCGTGATCCCCAGGACGGAGAGCTGGGAACCTGGAGCCATGGACTAATGTTCTCCGCCACTCTGTGCCCCATGTGTCTGCTTTAGAGTGTAAGCTCATATGGGCAAGTGCTAATAGTAATGTTCTACAAAACGGGGGCTTATCGTCTCCGCTTTGTAGGCCTGCTGGGTCCAGGATCCGCGTCGTTGGACGCAGACTTGCTGGACCTGACAGAGGGGTTCTGACGGGCCAGTCTGAGGTGACCGCGGATCGCAGATGCTGGCAGGAGGCCTCAGCAGCATTACAATATTGGTTGCGTGGTATTACGCAGCCGCGCCATACCGTACACATCAGAATCAGGCCCAGTGTCAGATGTGAGCAGATTATTTCCCATCTCACACAGGAACGTCGATAATGTTCAGATCTTATACCTAACACTGTTGCTGTAACATAAGGAGCCGAGGGGCAGATTTATTAAGCCTGGTGAAGTGATAAAGTGGACGGTGATAACGCACCAGCCAATCAGCTCCTGTCATTTTTCAAACACAGCCTGTAACATGGTAATCAGGAGCTGATTGGCTGGCACTTTATCACCTTCCACTTTATCACTTCACCAGGCTTAATAAATCTGCACCTCGTCGCGAGTGGTTGCAGAGGAGCAGAGATTACACCGTTACATGAGAAACCTCCCGGAACCCATCGCGTTCCGTTCTGCAGACAATATTTCTGGTATTCTCCATCCTATAGAGTGTATTTCCCAGACCTGTAATCTGGCAGCCTGTAGTCACACATCCGGAGCGCTGCAGTGATAATATTACCTCCATTAATATCTCAGCAGCCCTGACACATGTTCTCCCCTCTCCGGCTGCAGTTCAGGGAGAGGCCACAGAGTTACAGTATCACTTACAGGATAATTACCAGATGTTCCTCAGACCCAGCTGTATAACCTGTACCTAGTGTGTGGGCGTCTGTGACTGCTGGTGCTAACATCATCTACTGCAGCCTAATGCTACCCTGTATCCTCCAACTGCGGGTATCCCAGCTCTCTGATTGGCTGAGGGCCTGCTGTGATGTCACACCATGCTACCCGGTATCCTTATACATCCTCTGACTGCGGGTATCTCAGCTCTCTGATTGGCTGAGGGCCTGCTGTGATGTCACACCACGCTACCCTGTATCCTTATACATCCTCCAGCTGCGGGTATCCCAGCTCTCTGATTGGCTGAGGGCCTGCTGTGATGTCACACCATGCTACCCTGTATCCTTATACATCCTCTGACTGCAGGTATCTCAGCTCTCTAATTGGCTGAGGGCCTGCTGTGATGTCACACCACGCTACCATGTATCCTTATACATCCTCGGACAGCAGGTATCTCAGCTCTCTGATGGGTTGAGGGCCTGCACTAATGTCGTCGCTGGCAGCTGTGTGTGCCTGAATGGTGCAACACTTGAATTGCTCTGTCGGGCGTGATCTAGTGGCAGTCGGTGTGCAAAACACTTGAATACCCCCCATAGTGATGAGGAGCAGCGTTAGCCTTTTATTATATAAGATTACAGAATTAGCCACACTCACACAGGTTTCAGTTTTGTCGTTTAGTAAACAAAAAGTCTTCTTAGCGGAAATCATTCAACAGTGACCTCCACAAACACGAGAACTACTAGCGCAGGAGTTTAAAACATTTTGTCATCTGTTAAAGACTTAACTTTCTCATGTTAACAAATAACTTTATCACAGAAGCTGCAAGGAAGCAAAATCCTGGATATTCTTTTAAACATTAGACAATTTTTTTAAATGTACTATTTGAATGAAATTAGGGAGAAAAGCCTCGGAAAGGGCGAGTACAGGACAGGGATATAACTGCGGCATTAGGAGGGGATTTCTTCCCCCGCACGCAGACTAACAAGAGGGTCAAGGCACCCGACTCACTCAAAGTTTCCGGTAGCTCCAGCTCCCTCCATTGTTCCAGGCTCAGGGTCCCAGGTGACTGCCTTCATTTCATTCAGGTAACATCCGTCTCCGAATTGCTGAGCAATACAAAGATGTTAATTGGCTTTTCCTTATTAGTGCCAGTGGCCCAGCGAAGATGCTAATCAGTCCGTGTGTTTCCGCAGGGAAGACGAGATTTCCTCCAGAAATATTACAAATCAAAGTTAACAACAACTAGGTCACTGATTAACCGTGTGGTGTCCAGCGAGAGACCTCTCCTGGTAGCTGGAAAGCTCAATGCAGAGACACCATATCGTCCGCTACGGAGGGGAGAGGCACCAAGTGCCTCAGGAAGCATGGAGGCTAGGAGCAACTGGTCTATGGACAGGAGCTGGGAATGATGGTCATGCGGAAGCAGACCAAGAGGTCTACAAACCCGGAGACCAACGGCAGGTGCAACACGGTATCATATGTCAACGTGATAAAGATGGTGTCGCCCAACAGGTGACTGTCACCCACACTCACAGGAAGAGCTTTCCGTTGGCGAATCAGCTGGATCCATGGCCAGACTGGATCTAACCCTGCTGCCTGGTGACCCGCGGTTATTATAGCCGATAAGCGCACACATTACAACGAGGTCACCAGCCACCGGCATTTGCAGTTAGTGTCTTCTGTAGTTATTGGGGCTGGAGGAAGCTATTCACTTCAAAGCTAAAATGTCCACCCTCGCTCAGTCACTGGGGCAGATCAGGCAGAAGCTGAGAGGGGCGGGAGAGCTGCCGGACCTGAGAGAGGCGGGAGAGCTGCCGGGCCCCTACACAAGTTTCACCACGGGACCCGGCGATACCAGCTATAAGCCCAGCCCTTACCTCTCTACCCAGACTGTCTGTAAAAACCAGAGGGCCTATGGCGGCAATTCAATCGGGTGCGAGTGTGGTCCCATGAGGCGAATTGACGGCAAATTTGCATTGCAAATTATTTTTGTAATTCAATTCCAAACTCGCATTCCTTTTTCAGAGCAAATTGTTATTGCCCGTACCCCCCTGAGCAGCTGCAACAGTAGGGAAATCTTTATGTTAAGGTCCAAATTTTGGGACTTGCTTCAGAACCCCCCCAATTTCTAAATACACATTTGGAAGTTTTCAATTAGCTTAATTGGGCCAATAATTACATCATACCTCCCAACTTTAGGAGTTTTCTTCGCACATCCGTAAAGGGGGTGGAGCCTCAGGTGGAGGGGTGTAGCCTCGTGACATGATCCCCGGTTTTATCACATGTCATTTGTGGGGTGAAAAACCCCCAAATCATTTTTTAAATTAATTTATATACCCCAAATTTCAATAAAGTAATTATTTCAATGAAAAAATTTTTCATTTTTTTTATAATTTAAATAAATACAAATAAACAAAATTTGTAAGCTTTTTATATTATTTTACTTTTTTTTTTTTTAATGCACAAATCAGCCATATGACAACTATTAAAAGTTACACTACTTTCCTTATGCCCATTAATAATCTTCTATAGGACTCTGCTAACAAAGTTGTAACTTTTTGGGGTCTAGGAGGGTCTCCCCACTTTTTCAAGCTCTTTTCCCAGTTCACTTTTTGGATAAAATTTGCAACAGTCGTGTGAATTGTCATTTCTAATTGAATAGTGCAAATCTCGGGTGCGTGTATGACGGCGAAGTGTGCGAGTTTAACGCCTTTTGCAAACTCTCACCTTATTGAATTCCCCCCATGTATTAACCATTATTAACCCTCTGTATTGCGACAGATGTTTTTATTTTGAATGAAAACATCCCTGATATGTACTAAACTTAACCTGCGGGAACAGTGGTGTAAAGTTATGCTTGGTACATGGGGGTCTATAGTCACCACTGATAATAACGGGGGCTGCGATCTGCAGGGCTAATCCGCCTTCTACAGATTTCTGCATCCGGCTATTAGTACATAGCAATAATTCATACAATTATGCAGAAACTGCAGATTGTACATCATTTTACGGAAGAAAAAAAAGCTTGATAAATAGATTTAGATCACCCTGGGGGGGCTTTGTAAATGATTTTTATTGCCACATTAAAAATACGGCCTGAAGTCCTGTGCCTCCGGCAACTCGTACAATATTGAATTTCCCCCCAGGAGGGGAAGACGCAGACCGGAACACGGTGGTCTTGTTGCTGTGTTGAAACCTGTGGTGCTCACTTAATTTGTGAGACTGTGCCTATTTTCAAAGCAATTTATCCTGGGACCTGTAGTTCCACAAGGCATTGTATAGAGGACTGGTACAAGCGCACTGAATCTTTTTCCCAAATGTATATATGTAACAGTTTTTCTCCAGTGTAAAGAGCTGCGGAGTCGCTGGCTCTACATAAATAATTGTTAATTAACAAAATAAATAAATGTGCAGAAAGTAGTCAGGGTAACGGCCCATCATTACGTCTGCTCGGATGTCACGTAACAGTTCATCAGCTCCTCTGACAGGCGTGACAAATTACATGTGACTGGACATGTTAAACCTGTGCTCGACGTGTTCCCAGCGAGACGGGGGCCACAGACCCACAACACAGAAAATGTTTGCAAAATAAAACCCCTTTAATTAACTTAGGAAATTAAAAAGTGACTTTTAGGAAGCAGCTGTAATAACATGTCACAGCTAAGTGCACGCACACACGTGTGCTCATCCAGAGCGCGCAGTCACTAGGGGAAATAGTAATGACTTAGAGGCCTTCTCAGAGCAAGACATCCTCCAGTGATACAATAGGAAGTGTCCCTCTGGGTCTGGCAGATCATTAGTCAGAGGCACGTGAGCTAGCAATCACTGCGAACCTGGTGAAGGGTCACTGCACTGTTACACTGCAGTATGGGAAAGTTACACTGTGCTATTACACTGCAGTATAGGAAAGTTACACTACACTATTACACTGCGGTACGGGAAAGTTACACTGCGGTATGAAAACGTTACACTGCGGTATGGGAAATTTACACTGCACTGTTACACTGCAGTATGGGAAAGTTACACCGCACTGTCACACTGGGGTATGGGAAAGTTACACTGCGCTATTGCACTGCGGTATGGGAAAGTTACACTGCGCTATTGCACTGCAGTATGGGAAAGTTACACTGCGCTATTGCACTGCAGTATGGGAAAGTTACACTGGTGCTGCGGTGCATCTCAGGATTATCAGCAGACTGCGTAGGCTCCGGACCTTACATGCACACCTTGGCAGAGGATACGAATGGGTGGCTGGATGTCTCCGTCCAGGGCAGCTATTTGCGAACACACAAGTAAAGTACACATGGGTGGTCTCTGCGACCGCCTGCTCTTGTGTCTCGCTCGGAATCAGACCGGCCGGTGGTAAGTGGCGGTGACTGTACAGCACCATAACTACTTATCACCTTTCTGCTATAGCGGGCTCCTTATGGCCCAGCTACATGTGTTGGGGTGAGACTTTCGCACACGGATGCTGAGAGTTGCTGCTCTAGTACAGAACCACAGGCTGTCACTGGCCCCCGTCACTGCAGTAAAGTCACAGTTGGGTGACCTACAGACACAGGGCACACCTCCCAACTCCCTGAGCGGATAACGTTAGATAGATGAACCCCCGGAGCCACAGTGTTTTCCTGCCGGCTTACGGGAGCAGGATTCAGTTCAGGACACAGCTGGATACCACAATCCCGTATACAAGCCCTAAGCCAGCACTACACTGGAGATTTATCTGACCAGTAATACCTGGAAACTCCTGGACAGGTAGCACGCCATCCCACTAACGCTACGTACTAGCTCCCCAATGGGACATGAAGTGAGGCGGACAATTGATGATGTTGGCTTTATGCTTAAAAATACTAATATACTCCAATTTTTAACTCTAATATCTCACAACAGCGCTTTATACCGTACGATGGATACATGACAGGTAAGGTGCAAATACGTTATGTCCAATTATCCACAATGCCTGCTTGCTATACCCCCATGCAATAAGGGGTATAATATCATTCTGATTAACAGGGATTAGCCAAAAGAGGACAGTCCCCTTAACGTTTCTATTCCGCAGGTCTTTGGACGCTGCAGCTGTACGAATATATATACCTACAGTATGAAGCAGGAGCGGAGAAAATGAGGTATACAGATGTGTCACCTGACTGTAGATTCTGTATATCAGGAAAATACTCCGAGCCACAGACCACCAGCAGCCTGGCGACCCCTCATCTGTAGCCCTGGTTCCTGCCCTGGAGGGGGGCTCTGTTACTGACATTCCTGGTCTGAGAGTGATGCTCAGCATCTCAGTACAATCACAGCAGCCTCTTCCAGAACCGCAGGGGATGGAACATCTCAGTGAGGTCAGCAGAGGAGGAGGAGTCATGTGTTCTCACTCCCTCCCATGCAGTACATACTGAGATTCCGGAATGCTGACTGTTAAGTGTAGATGACTGGCTATTAGTTAGGGAGGCAATTAGTTAGTTAGTGGTCATTAGATACTAATTAGTACAGATTGGGGGCCTTCCAGCTCAAAGCTAGGGTAGGTCTTGGTGGAATGTGTGGAGTCTGAAGGTGCTCGTGGGTAACATGCTGATATTTTATGACCAGTTATTTTTTATTTCTACGATAAAACATATTACAGTAACCCTAGAGTACGGGCACCGTGCCGCCATACTGAAGGGTAAAGGCTGTTACAGTGTATTACAGTATGTTGCCCAGTTTAGAAATAAAGTATACAGAGGATCACGCGGGTTATGAGACAGATCATTTCTAATACCAGATATCTAAACCTACTGCTCAGGAGACCAGGACAACCCAATGGCCAGGGTCCTACATACTCTCCTCTGCTCAGGGCCTCAGCGATTGAGAGGCCTGTGTACCATTGTAGGGGTGAATATAAATGCTGTGGTGTTACTGGAGCTCCCGGGGCACCATGCTGCCCCCTTCCCATACCAGTATCCCGACAATCTGCGTATTTGCTGGGTGCGGTACGTAGACCCCTTACTGTAACTGTATGTGTTTTATCATCAGCCATTTCTGTAATCAAACCCTGGTGTATAGGAACTTGTGTATATTGGAATGACAGTATTATTACCCCTCATGTAATCCATCATGCCTAAGTTCAGGTGACACACGTATGTGGAGCCATTGAGTATTTACAAGCACGGAAGGAAGGGGGAAGAGTATATAGACGCACATCGGAGAACATGGAGGGGGACAAAGTGATAAACTACAAATATCTGAAGATGGAAGAACCAACGTACTTATCAGCCGCCTGATGCGAGGTGGACTAAGAAACGGCAGCGCTCACAAGCGCCTCGCCTGTCGTCTGCAAGGTCATGCCTCACGCTGCCGAGATGAGACGTTCTCATTTTCATACTTGGCTCATTTGCTATGCTGCTAATTGTGGGTTTTAAGCTGGTGTCACCGCAATAAACGGCACCCTATGGACGAAACGATGCGCCATTTAATAATATTATCACTGTGAAAGCCGCTCGCTCCAAATTAATTGAGCTAATCACGTAGAAAGCATTAATCAGCACCCTCTTACTCCATGGCAGGAGTTCCAGCTTCCCGCAGCCATTAAATACACTTTTATCCGCAACACTTTGGCTCAGGGTCCTGCCCTAATGGGGGGTAGGGGTTGGGGGGGCGACAGTATATTCTGGCTGGCGAGAAGCGTCCGGCGCTGGATGGCGATGGCCTGCTAGGGAACTACAAAGGAAAACTACAACAATGAATTACTCCTCAGACACGTCTAATAAAATTCTAAGTCACGAACGCCATAAATGTCATGAGGCTCAATAAATATCCACAATGGCCGCCATTAAACGCGGCTTCTGCTGAGGGATACGCGGAGGACAAAGGAAGAAATGAGGAATGAAAGGAAGGATGTCTGCACTGCGAGACATGCACATTACACGCCACCTCTGCCGGGAGGCAGCTCTCTGTGCCCACCACCACTGAAGGACGTCACTCAGCCGCACATCGTGTCCTCAGTAAGATCAGGATCTTGTTCTCAAACATGTTGTTATGGTTTGACATGTTAAAGCCTTTCTGCAATTGTGCACGGTCGGTGCTGGAATCCGAGGAGAAAATCTATTTACGGGAAGCTTTAGCAGTAATATGCGAAGCGGTGATCGGGTGTCGCCCGCATCTGCCGCGAAGATGAGAACGACCTAGGGGGGGGGGGGGGTTGCAGAGAACGACCTGGGGGGGTCTAACGTTTCACATGATCTGGGCCCCTTCTTTGTCCCGATGCCCCCACACATTCTATGTACCATACGCTGCACCCACACATTCTATGCACCATACGCTGCACCCACACATTCTATGTACCATACGCTGCACCCACACATGTTATGTACCATACGCTGCACCCACACATTCTATGTACCATACGCTGCACCCACACATTCTATGTACCATACGCTGCACCCACACATTCTATGTACCATACGCTGCACCCACACATTCTATGTACCATACGCTGCACCCACACATGTTATGTACCATACGCTGCACCCACACATTCTATGTACCATACGCTGCACCCACACATGTTATGTACCATACGCTGCACCCACACATTCTATGTACCATACGCTGCACCCACACATTCTATGTACCATACGCTGCACCCACACATTCTATGTACCATACGCTGCACCCACACATTCTATGTACCATACGCTGCACCCACACATTCTATGTACCATACGCTGCACCCACACATTCTATGTACCATACGCTGCACCCACACATTCTATGTACCATACGCTGCACCCACACATTCTATGTACCATACGCTGCACCCACACATTCTATGTACCATACGCTGCACCCACACATTCTATGTACCATACGCTGCACCCACACATTCTATGTACCATACGCTGCACCCACACATTCTATGTACCATACGCTGCACCCACACATTCTGTGTACCATACGCTGCACCCACACATTCTATGTACCATACTCTGCACCCACACATTCTATGTACCATACGCTGCACCCACACATTCTATGTACCATACGCTGCACCCACACATTCTATGTACCATACGCTGCACCCACACATTCTATGTACCATACGCTGCGCCCACACATTCTATGTACCATACGCTGCACCCACACATTCTATGCACCATACGCTGCACCCACACATTCTATGTACCATACGCTGCACCCACACATTCTATGTACCATACGCTGCACCCACACATTCTATGCACCATACGCTGCACCCATACATTCTATGTACCATACGATGCACCCACACATTCTATGTACCATACGCTGCACCCACACATTCTATGTACCATACGCTGCGCCCACACATTCTATGTACCATACGATGCACCCACACATTCTATGTACCATACGCTGCACCCACACATTCTATGTACCATACGCTGCACCCACACATTCTATGTACCATACGATGCACCCACACATTCTATGTACCATACGCTGCACCCACACATTCTATGTACCATACGCTGCGCCCACACATTCTATGTACCATACGCTGCACCCACACATTCTATGTACCATACGCTGCACCCACACATTCTATGTACCATACGCTGCACCCACACATGTTATGTACCATACGCTGCACCCACACATTCTATGTACCATACGCTGCACCCACACATTCTGTGTACCATACGCTGCACCCACACATTCTATGTACCATACAATGCACCCACACATTCTATGTACCATACGCTGCACCCACACATTCTATGTACCATACGCTGCACCCACACATTCTATGTACCATACGCTGCACCCACACATTCTATGTACCATACGCTGCACCCACACATTCTATGTACCATACGCTGCACCCACACATTCTATGTACCATACGCTGCACCCACACATTCTATGTACCATACGCTGCGCCCACACATTCTATGTACCATACGCTGCGCCCACACATTCTATGTACCATACGCTGCACCCACACATTCTATGTACCATACGCTGCACCCACACATTCTATGTACCATACGCTGCGCCCACACATTCTATGTACCATACGATGCACCCACACATTCTATGTACCATACGCTGCACCCACACATTCTATGTACCATACGCTGCACCCACACATTCTATGTACCATACGCTGCACCCACACATTCTATATACCATACGCTGCACCCACACATTCTATGTACCATACGCTGCACCCACACATTCTATGTACCATACGCTGCACCCACACATTCTATGTACCATACTCTGCACCCACACATTCTATGTACCATACTCTGCACCCACACATTCTATGTACCATACTCTGCACCCACACATTCTATGTACCATACGCTGCACCCACACATTCTATGTACCATACTCTGCACCCACACATTCTATGTACCATACTCTGCACCCACACATTCTATATACCATACGCTGCACCCACACATTCTATGTACCATACGCTGCACCCACACATTCTATGTACCATACGCTGCACCCACACATTCTATGTACCATACGCTGCACCCACACATTCTATGTACCATACGCTGCACCCACACATTCTATGTACCATACTCTGCACCCACACATTCTATATACCATACGCTGCACCCACACATTCTATGTACCATACTCTGCACCCACACATTCTATGTACCATACTCTGCACCCACACATTCTATGTACCATACTCTGCACCCACACATTCTATGTACCATACGCTGCACCCACACATTCTATGTACCATACTCTGCACCCACACATTCTATGTACCATACTCTGCACCCACACATTCTATATACCATACGCTGCACCCACACATTCTATGTACCATACGCTGCACCCACACATTCTATGTACCATACGCTGCACCCACACATTCTATGTACCATACGCTGCACCCACACATTCTATGTACCATACGCTGCACCCACACATTCTATGTACCATACGCTGCACCCACACATTCTATGTACCATACGATGCACCCACACATTCTATGTACCATACGCTGCACCCACACATTCTATGTACCATACGCTGCACCCACACATTCTATGTACCATACGCTGCACCCACACATTCTATGTACCATACGCTGCACCCACACATTCTATGTACCATACGATGCACCCACACATTCTATGTACCATACGATGCACCCACACATTCTATGTACCATACGCTGCACCCACACATTCTATGTACCATACGCTGCACCCACACATTCTATGTACCATACGCTGCACCCACACATTCTATGTACCATACGCTGCACCCACACATTCTATGTACCATACGATGCCCCCACACATTCTATGTACCATACGCTGCACCCACACATTCTATGTACCATACGCTGCACCCACACATTCTATGTACCATACGCTGCACCCACACATTCTATGTACCATACGCTGCACCCACACATTCTATGTACCATACGCTGCACCCACACATTCTATGTACCATACGATGCAGCCACACATTCTATGTACCATACGCTGCACCCACACATTCTATGTACCATACACTGCACCCACACATTCTATGTACCATACACTGCACCCACACATTCTATGTACCATACGCTGCACCCACACATTCTATGTACCATACACTGCACCCACACATTCTATGTACCATACGCTGCACCCACACATTCTATGTACCATACGCTGCACCCACACATTCTATGTACCATACGCTGCGCCCACACATTCTATGTACCATACGCTGCACCCATACATTCTATGTACCATACACTGCACCCACACATTCTATGTACCATACGCTGCACCCACACATTCTATGTACCATACGCTGCACCCACACATTCTATGTACCATACGCTGCACCCACACATTCTATGCACCATACGATGCACCCACACATGTTATGTACCATCGGAGATGTATGTGCAACTGCCCCACCATCGGAGATGTATGTGCAGCTGCCCCACCATCGGAGATGTATGTGCAGCTGCCCCACCATGGGAGATGTATGTGCAGGCACCCCACCATCGGAGATGAACGCCTCCCCACCATCGGAGATGTATGTGCAGGCACCCCACCATCGGAGATGTATGTGCAGGCTTCCCACCATCGGAGATGTATGTGCAGGCCCCCCCCCCTTTCCCATCGGAGATGTATGTGCAAGCTCCCCACCATCGGAGATGCATGTGCAGGCTCCCCACCATCGGAGATGCATGTGCAGGCTCCCCACCATCGGAGATGTATGTGCAGGGACCCCACCATCGGAGATATACGCTTCCCCCACAATCGGAGATGTTAGTGCAGGCTCCCCATTATCGGAGATGTACGTCGCCCCACCATCGGAGATGTACGCCTCCCCACCATCGGAGATGTATGTGCAGGCTCCCCACCATCGGAGATGTACTCCTCCCCACCATCAGAGATGTATGCCTCCCCACCATCGGAGATGTACGCCGCCCCACCATCGGAGATGTATGTGCAGGTGCCCCACCATCGGAGATGTATGTGCAGGTGCCCCACCATCGGAGATGTATGTGCAGGTGCCCCACCATCGGAGATGTACGCCTCCCCACCATCGGAGATGTATGTGCAGGTGCCCCACCATCGGAGATGTATGAAAACCATCGGGGTCAGGCCGTGTGTGTGTAAATTAGGGACTGTCTCTAACTTCTCTTATAACCAGTCCAACCAGCAGAATTTTCTCCAACATTCCACGTTTAGCCGTCTCCAGAGTGCGTGGTAACCATGGAAACCTCGCACACTGCGCCGCGCTCATTACAGTCATTCATTATAACCTCCCGGACATGTAATAGGAGTATAACTCCGGAACGAAGCATCGTATGAATAGATGCGCGCTGCCCTCGCCACACTGCGCCGCTTCTCCTCATAAGTACCATTCTGTAGAACATTTAATGACAGGCAGAGAATACGCTGCAGGGCCATCCGGGGAATATATAGGCATTTGCTGTATACACTGTCTAATAATAGAGCAGGGTAAATACCGCGCATGGTTCTGGGGAATGGCAGAGTTTCCGACAAGAAAGTGCTGACACGTCGCCTCTGGAACACAGAAATCCGGCGCAGGGAACAATCAGTCGCTACAAATGGATATTTCTGGTCCCTGCCCTAGAAGGGGAAATAAGCTCTGACTTGTCACATCTTGTAGAGTCTCCCCGTTACCGCCCGGCGGTGTCATGTCTTCTCATCATATTCTGCAATCAGGCCACAGGAAAATGCTGCGTCTTACATGACAGTCTCAGCGGGAAAACAAAGCGCAGGGCAGACATTCTGCTGAGCAGATGTGATGTGTGTATTCTCAGGACAATAATAAGCTGCATGGTGTCACCTCGATGCCCCGGAGGCATGAGGCGCAGCCAGAATCGTTGCTATAAATTCTATGTGACAGTTTCTTCTCTGTATAATGTCCTGGAGAGACAGCTCTGACGTTACATGATTCTGCACCTCATACTGCTGTAGTGTCCTCGGCCTGTACATGGGAGGTGTCCTAGACCCTGGAGCTAGCAATTCAGTGGCCCATCTCCCATGCATGACCCCGGCTGCAGGTGTGCTATATAAGTGGGATATTTATGGAGAAAATGGCTGTCTATGACCGGCAAAAGTGCGTTTTTCATACTGCGCAGTTACAGCACTGCCCACTAACAAGTGCCGGTGAGAAGAGTCACCTCACACTGACAGAGAGAGGGCATGAGATATAGGAGCAGTATGACAGAGTACACTGACAGAGAGAGGCCATGAGACATAAGAGCAGTATGACAGAGTACACTGACAGAGAGAACATGAGATATAGGAGCAGTATGACAGAGTACACTGACAGAGAGAGGACATGAGATATAGGAGCAGTATGACAGAGTACACTGACAGAGAGAGGCCATGAGACATAGAGTACACTGACAGAGTACACTGACAGAGAGAGGACATGGGATATAGAGTACACTGACAGAGAGAGGCCATGAGATATAGGAGCAGTATGACAGAGTACACTGACAGAGAGAACATGAGATATAGGAGCAGTATGACAGAGTACACTGACAGAGAGAGGACATGAGATATAGGAGCAGTATGACAGAGTACACTGACAGAGAGAGGCCATGAGACATAGAGTACACTGACAGAGTACACTGACAGAGAGAGGACATGGGATATAGAGTACACTGACAGAGAGAACATGAGATATAGGAGCAGTATGACAGAGTACACTGACAGAGAGAGGACATGAGATATAGGAGCAGTATGACAGAGTACACTGACAGAGAGAGGACATGGGATATAGGAGCAGTATGACAGAGTACACTGACAGAGAGAACATGAGATATAGGAGCAGTATGACAGAGTACACTGACAGAGAGATGACATGAGATATAGGAGCAGTATGACAGAGTACACTGACAGAGAGAGGCCATGAGATATAGGAGCAGTATGACAGAGTACACTGACAGAGATAACATGAGATATAGGAGCAGTATGACAGAGTACACTGACAGAGAGAGGCCATGAGATATAGGAGCAGTATGACAGAGTACACTGACAGAGAGAGGCCATGAGATATAGGAGCAGTATGACAGAGTACACTGACAGAGAGAGGACATGAGATATAGGAGCAGTATGACAGAGTACACTGACAGAGAGAGGCCAGATATAGGAGCAGTATGACAGAGTACACTGACAGAGAGAGGCCATGAGATATAGGAGCAGTATGACAGAGTACACTGACAGAGAGAGGCCATGAGATATAGGAGCAGTATGACAGAGTACACTGACAGAGAGATGACATGAGATATAGGAGCAGTATGACAGAGTACACTGACAGAGAGAGGCCAGATATAGGAGCAGTATGGCGGAGAGTGACTGTGAGAGGGACAGGGGATCACTGCATGCATGTGTGCTATGGTTAGTGACTGGATCTGATGCCAGGCCCTGCGGCTTACGTCAGGCGTCTTATATACTGTAGTAGTCTGACATAGTAACGCCACACACTAAACGTTCCGGGATTTGCTATGTGTCTACATACAGTCCAGGCCCTGCGGCTTCCTCCGTCAGGTGTCTTATATACTGTAGTAGTCTGACATAGTAACACCACACACTAAACGTTCCGGGATTTGCTATGTGTCTACATACAGTCCAGGCCCTGCGGCTTCCTCCGTCAGGTGTCTCATATACTGTAGTAGTCTGACATAGTAACGCCACACAATAAACGTTCCGGGATTTGCTATGTGTCTACATACAGTCCAGGCCCTGCGGCTTACGTCAGGCGTCTTATATACTGTAGTAGTCTAACATAGTAACACCACACACTAAATGTTCCGGGATTTGCTATGTGTCTACATACAGGCCTGGCCCTGCGGCTTACGTCAGATGTCTTATATACTGTAGTAGTCTGACATAGTAACGCCACACACTAAACGTTCCGGGATTTGCTATGTGTCTACATACAGTCCAGGCCCTGCGGCTTCCTCCGTCAGGTGTCTTATATACTGTAGTAGTCTGACATAGTAACGCCACACACTAAACGTTCCGGGATTTGCTATGTGTCTACATACAGTCCAGGCCCTGCGGCTTCCTCCGTCAGGTGTCTTATATACTGTAGTACTCTGACATAGTAACGCCACACAATAAACGTTCCGGGATTTGCTATGTGTCTACATACAGTCCAGGCCCTGCGGCTTACGTCAGGCGTCTTATATACTGTAGTAGTCGGACATAGTAACACCACACACTAAACGTTCCGGGATTTGCTATGTGTCTACATACAGTCCAGGCCCTGCGGCTTACGTCAGGCGTCTTATATACTGTAGTAGTCGGACATAGTAACACCACACAATAAATGTTCCGGGATTTGCTATGTGTCTACATACAGTCCAGGGCAGCGGCTTACGTCAGGTGTCTTATATACTGTAGTAGTCTGACATAGTAACACCACACACTAAACGTTCCGGGATTTGCTATGTGTCTACATACAGTCCAGGCCCTGCGGCTTACGTCAGGCGTCTTATATACTGTAGTAGTCGGACATAGTAACACCACACAATAAATGTTCCGGGATTTGCTATGTGTCTACATACAGTCCAGGGCAGCGGCTTACGTCAGGTGTCTTATATACTGTAGTAGTCTGACATAGTAACACCACACACTAAACGTTCCGGGATTTGCTATGTGTCTACATACAGTCCAGGCCCTGTGGCTTACGTCAGGCGTCTTATATACCGTAGTAGTCGGACATAGTAACACCACACAATAAACGTTCTGGGATTTGCTATGTGTCTACATACAGTCCAGGGCAGCGGTGACCGCGGTGGATTTGTAGATTTGCATAGTTATTTACCTCAGACTACTGGACTTTAACAAAATCTATTCTTTCTGCACCATTTTGCTCCAGGATTACGAGCTAACAATCCCTCACTTTAATGTCAGCTATCTCAGAGCCCCAATACGGTTGAACCCTTTTAGCGGTAATTGTTGCCGGGGAAGGGACTCTCTTGTGCCATTATCCGCGGTTTCAGGCAACACTCTGTAATTTCAGCTGTGTGCTCTCGCTCCGTAATGCGCCATGAGATGGAATAATTTGGGACTTATATTTTCCTTGACAATAGATTAATATTTGCTTCTCAGTCTGACAAGTCGGATTGAAATGTATGTGCTTGTTACCGGGGGAAAAAACAACATTGTTCCACTCCGCAGTAAAAAAAAATAGAAAATACCAAGAAGAAAGAAAGTATGTGAATTAACAGGCGAGGGCTCGCGCACGTCTTACAGCGCAAATGGCTCTTAATTAGGAGAGTGGAGGAGAAAAGCCAACATGGCTGTGTGATTAACTAGCGGCAGGAGAACCGTGTCTGTGTTACACGTATGTTTTGGCGGAACCTACGCTCCCATTACCGCGCACTCATTCACCTTTATTCTGATCTATCGGCCCCCTCAGAAATAAATCACTAACCGTTCAGTCAATTTCCAACCCAGCCTGTAACATGGCAGCTAGGAGCTGATTGGTTGATACTTTATCTCTCTCCACTTAAGGGCTGATGATAAATAAGTCTGAATTCCGACACATTTAAGAAAAATATGTAAATGATGACATTAATGAACGCTCTATAAAGTGACACATTGGCACCATTTTCCAACGGGCATCTGCGCCAGGCTCTTCCTGGATTCCCTACCAGCACGGTGCGGCGGGTGGGGCTGGGGTGCGCATATCAGCAGTGCAGGTGTCCCCCATTTACCTGCTGTTGTAGAGCGGCTACATGTCCTGCAGCCCCTCATACACAAGGCTCAGCTCCAGCTCTATAATAAGAAACTCCGCTTCAGCTCATCTTAATGAGGCTCAGAAAACTCCATTAAGTTTTGGCAAGATGAAATCACAGAGCGGCCGTATAGATGCACCCAATGCAGAGAGCGAAGCGCTGTTATCATACGCAAGGGCGGCGGTAATCTGCCCAGACAGAAGAACCCGCCGAGGGCCTGAGTACATCCAGAATCTGTGGCAGAAATACTGGTATCTCCCTGCATCACAATGCGTCTGGATCTAGATGCCGCAGCCTTGTGGCCCCTTACAGAGAGGCAGAATGGGGGCAGGGCAGTAAGTAGATACCACCTAACGTGACTCAGATACATCACTAGATTCACTTCTAAGCAGGGCTGGCTGGATTAAACACACTGATTTCTTTATATGCTGCTAGTACAGGCAGGGTACCGTCACTTCTTAAAAAAAGACTATTATACTAAAATACTAGTGTTTTTATAATGTGTGTGTGTGTGTTTCTCTGAAGTGCTTGTGCATTTTCCATTTTGTATTACTATTCAGATTTATTAAATTAGAATAAGTAATAAGTAGGACTAATGCTTAACATTAACTTGTTCTTATTTTCAATTTCATCTATCTCTGAGTGTACTTTGTATGTATTATTTATATGGTGCCACAAGGGAGCCGCAGCGCCTAACAAAGTACATAAATGAATGAGCAAAACAAAAACAGGGACTTACAGCACAAGACAATGTAGGGTAAGTACACGGTATATAAACATTTCTGTATCAGGATACAACACTGAATGAAACCTAT
The DNA here is from genome assembly GCF_028390025.1 of Pseudophryne corroboree. Classification (NCBI taxonomy): domain Eukaryota; kingdom Metazoa; phylum Chordata; class Amphibia; order Anura; family Myobatrachidae; genus Pseudophryne; species Pseudophryne corroboree. Next base: position 801,747,902 of record NC_086446.1, on the reverse strand, counting down.
GGTTAGGTGTATGGGGTAGGAGGTAGTCTGAGTAAGAAGGATAAGCCCATGATAAGTAGTCAGATAGGGTAATATGACTTTCGCATTTACCATTACCCTGCCAAAACCGATCTGCACGCTATGGTGGCATGGCGCAAATCTATATGTTTGCACACCTAATGCAAGAATACAGCTGTGATTACACTTGGACATATCCTGAGAAACGCGCAACTTAACGCACAAGCGCATTTTCTGTAACAGGATCTTTATGTGTATGTTTGGGATGCACATTGCATCACACTGTGAATGTGACTATAAATGTTCCACTTATTAATTGCAGCAGACGAGCAGGGTGTATCGCCAGAATACTATATCGTGTCACGCAGATTATGTTCCTTACTGTTACATCTGTACCAATACCACGAAGACACTACATATACTGTAACGGAAGCTAATAGAAATCAGTTTTGTGTTAGAATGTCTGTCTAGTAGATACAATGTAACAGTTACAGTAAGTAACAGATAGTTCCCACAAGATACAATCTGGTGTAAAGCGCTGGTTATACAGTCATGGCAGTGGTCCCTGAGGGGTTATGTAACCACAGTCATAGAACGCAGGATGCAATAACGTGATTACAGCATAACACTATTACACTGTGAGGAAATACAATGTAACAGTTACAGTAAGTAACAGATAGTTCCCACAAGATACAATCTGGTGTAAAGCGCTGGTTATACAGTCATGGCAGTGGTCCCTGAGGGGTTATGTAACCACAGTCATAGAACGCAGGATGAAATAACGTGATTACAGCATAACACTATTACACTGTGAGGAAATACAATGTAACAGTTACAGTAAGTAACAGATAGTTCCCACAAGATACAATCTGGTGTAAAGCGCTGGTTATACAGTCATGGCAGTGGTCCCTGAGGGGTTATGTAACCACAGTCATAGAACGCAGGATGAAATAACGTGATTACAGCATAACACTATTACACTGCGAGGAAATACAAACTGTGTGCAGTTACTCATTGTGTAGATAATTAGGAGAACTAGGTGGTAATTAGAGATTATATAGCAGGCTGTAAATGGTGAAAAGACTTATACTAACGAGACAAAGGATTTAAATTAAGGAATGTACAGGACTCTGTTAATTAGGACTTCTAGTGCTGATGTTCATTATAGATTTCAGAGGACGGCTATAAAACTGGATTTGATTACTGAAGGCTGTGTGTCTCAGGCGGCCTGGGAGAGAGGTTGCTGTATGTATGGTGACTGGTGGACAAGCTGTGAGCTCCGGGGAGTACACGTGTCCTCATACACTATTGCTGCACTTGCACTAAACATCCCTTCATGGTGCGACGGCGTGTGGGCCGGGTGTCTTTATTCATGCAAACGTGCGTCTTAGTCGCAATGTGGTGTGAAAAGACGCTTCCTGAGATTGCACTGATTAATCTGATATGTGACACTTGTATATGTGTGTGCAACGGAATCTGAATATGAATGAGGCAATGGACGTGGCTTTTTTCACACCAGGTTCCTTGGCAATCGTATACAGATCAGGCTTACTTGTACCAGGCGTCTAGTGCTGCGTGGTGCATTGAGGCTAGGTGTGTGAGGGCACATCTGTATTATTCAGTACGTGTTGGAGGGGAGAAGCTTCTGAAATGTTGTATTATCCAAGACATGGAGGTGGCAAGAGCAGGTAAGAACCAGGACATGAAGGTGGCAGGAGTAGAGAAGCTATAGGACATGGAGGTGGCATGAGTAGAGAAGAACAGGACATATAGTTGACAGGAGTAGAGAAGCTACAGGACATGGAGGTGGCAAGAGTAGAGAAGAACCAGGACATGAAGGTGACAGGAGTAGAGAAGCTACAGGACATGGAGGTGGCAGGAGTAGAGAAGCTACAGGACATGGAGGTGGCAGGAGTAAAGAAGCTCCAGGACATGGAGGTGGCAGGAGTAGAGAAGCTCCAGGACATGGAGGTGACATGAGTAGAGAAGCTCCAGGACATGGAGGTGGCAGGAGTAGAGAAGCTCCAGGACATGGAGGTGGCAGGAGTAGAGAAGCTCCAGGACACGAAGGTGACAGGAGTACAGAAGCTATAGGACATGAAGGTGACAGGAGTAGAGAAGCTATAGGACATGGAGGTGGCATGAGTAGAGAAGAACAGGACATATAGTTGACAGGAGTAGAGAAGCTACAGGACATGGAGGTGGCAAGAGTAGAGAAGAACCAGGACATGAAGGTGACAGGAGTAGAGAAGCTACAGGACATGGAGGTGGCAGGAGTAGAGAAGCTACAGGACATGGAGGTGGCAGGAGTAAAGAAGCTCCAGGACATGGAGGTGGCAGGAGTAGAGAAGCTCCAGGACATGGAGGTGACATGAGTAGAGAAGCTCCAGGACATGGAGGTGGCAGGAGTAGAGAAGCTCCAGGACATGGAGGTGGCAGGAGTAGAGAAGCTCCAGGACACGAAGGTGACAGGAGTACAGAAGCTATAGGACATGAAGGTGACAGGAGTAGAGAAGCTACAGGACATGGAGGTAGCAGGAGTAGAGAAGCTCCAGGACATGGAGGTGGCAGGAGTAGAGAAGCTCCAGGACATGAAGGTGACAGGAGTAGAGAAGCTACAGGACATGGAGGTGGCAGGAGTAGAGAAGCTACAGGACATGGAGGTAGCAGGAGTAGAGAAGCTCCAGGACATGGAGTTGGCAGGAGTAGAGAAGCTCCAGGACATGAAGGTGACAGGAGTAGAGAAGCTATAGGACATGGAGGTGGCAGGAGTAGAGAAGCTATAGGACATGGAGGTGGCAGGAGTAGAGAAGAGCCATGACATGGAGGTAGCAGGAGTAGAGAAGCTACAGGACATTGAGGAGGCAGGAGTAGAGAAGCTACAGGACATGGAGGTGGCTGGAGTAGAGAAGCTACAGGACATGGAGGTTGCAAGAGTAGAGAAGCTACAGAACATGGAGGTGGCAGGAGTAGAGAAGCTACAGGACATGGAGATGGCAGGAGTAGAGAAGCTACAGGACATGGAGGTGGCAGGAGTAGAGAAGCTATAGGACATGGAGGTGGCAAGAGTAGAGAAGCTATAGGACATGGAGGTGGCAGAAGTAGAGAAGCTATAGGACATGGAGGTGGCAGGAGTAGAGAAGCTACAGGACATAGGACATGGAGGTTGCAGGAGTAGAGAAGCTATAGGACATGGAGGTTGCAGGAGTAGAGAAGCTATAGGACATGGAGGTTGCAGGAGTAGAGAAGCTATAGGACATGGAGGTTGCAGGAGTAGAGAAGCTATAGGACATGGAGGTGGCAGGAGTAGAGAAGCTACAGGACATGGAGGTGGCAGGAGTAGAGAAGAGCCAGGACATGGAGGTAGCAGGAGTAGAGAAGCTACAGGACATGGAGGTGGTAGGAGTAGAGAAGCTATAGGACATGGAGGTGGCAGGAGTAGAGAAGCTACAGGACATGGAGGTGGCAGGAGTAGAGAAGCTACAGGACATGGAGGTGGCAGGAGTAGAGAAGCTATAGGACATGGAGGTGGCAAGAGTAGAGAAGCTATAGGACATGGAGGTGGCAAGAGTAGAGAAGCTATAGGACATGGAGGTGGCAGGAGTAGAGAAGAACCATGAAATGGAGGTAGCAGGAGTAGAGAAGCTACAGGACATGGAGGTGGCAGGAGTAGAGAAGCTACAGGACATGGAGGTGGCAGGAGTAGAGAAGCTACAGGACATGGAGGTGGCAGGAGTAGAGAAGCTACAGGACATGGAGGTGGCAGGAGTAGAGAAGCTACAGGACATGGAGGTGGCAGGAGTAGAGAAGCTATAGGACATGGAGGTGGCAGGAGTAGAGAAGCTACAGGACATGGAGGTGGCAGGAGTAGAGAAGCTACAGGACATGGAGGTGGCAGGAGTAGAGAAGCTACAGGACATGGAGGTGGCAGGAGTAGAGAAGCTACAGGACATGGAGGTGGCAGGAGTAGAGAAGCTATAGGACATGGAGGTGGCAGGAGTAGAGAAGCTATAGGACATGGAGGTTGCAGGAGTAGAGAAGCTACAGGACATGGAGGCGGCAGGAGTAGAGAAGCTATAGGACATGGAGGTGGCAGGAGTAGAGAAGCTATAGGACATGGAGGTTGCAGGAGTAGAGAAGCTATAGGACATGGAGGTTGCAGGAGTAGAGAAGCTACAGGACATGGAGGTGGCAGGAGTAGAGAAGCTACAGGACATGGAGGTGGCAGGAGTAGAGAAGCTACAGGACATGGAGGTGGCAGGAGTAGAGAAGCTATAGGACATGGAGGTGGCAGGAGTAGAGAAGCTACAGGACATGGAGGTGGCAGGAGTAGAGAAGCTATAGGACATAGAGGTTGCAGGAGTAGAGAAGCTATAGGACATGGAGGTTGCAGGAGTAGAGAAGCTACAGGACATGGAGGCGGCAGGAGTAGAGAAGCTATAGGACATGGAGGTTGCAGGAGTAGAGAAGAGCCAGGACATAGAGGTAGCCGGAGTAGAGAAGCTATAGGACATGGAGGTTGCAGGAGTAGAGAAGCTACAGGACATGGAGGCGGCAGGAGTAGAGAAGCTATAGGACATGGAGGTTGCAGGAGTAGAGAAGAGCCAGGACATGGAGGTAGCAGGAGTAGAGAAGCTACAGGACATGGAGGTGGCAGGAGTAGAGAAGCTATAGGACATGGAGGTGGCAGAAGTAGAGAAGCTATAGGACATGGAGGTGGCAGGAGTAGAGAAGCTACAGGACATGGAGGTGGCAGGAGTAGAGAAGCTATAGGACATGGAGGTTGCAGGAGTAGAGAAGCTATAGGACATGGAGGTTGCAGGAGTAGAGAAGCTATAGGACATGGAGGTGGCAGGAGTAGAGAAGCTATAGGACATGGAGGTGGCAGGAGTAGAGAAGCTATAGGACATGGAGGTGGTAGGAGTAGAGAAGAGCCATGACATGGAGGTAGCAGGAGTAGAGAAGCTATAGGACATGGAGGTGGCAGAAGTAGAGAAGCTCCAGGACATGGAGGTGGCAGGAGTAGAGAAGCTATAGGACATGGAGGTGGCAGAAGTAGAGAAGCTATAGGACATGGAGGTGGCAGGAGTAGAGAAGAGCCATGACATGGAGGTAGCAGGAGTAGAGAAGCTATAGGACATGGAGGTGACAGGAGTAGAGAAGAGCCATGACATGGAGGTAGCAGGAGTAGAGAAGCTACAGGACATGGAGGTGGCAGGAGTAGAGAAGCTATAGGACATGGAGGTGGCAGAAGTAGAGAAGCTATAGGACATGGAGGTGGCAGGAGTAGAGAAGAGCCATGACATGGAGGTAGCAGGAGTAGAGAAGCTATAGGACATGGAGGTGACAGGAGTAGAGAAGCTATAGGACATGGAGGTGACAGGAGTAGAGAAGAGCCATGACATGGAGGTAGCAGGAGTAGAGAAGCTATAGGACATGGAGGTGGCAGAAGTAGAGAAGAGCCAGGACATGGAGGTGGCAGGAGTAGAGAAGCTATAGGACATGGAGGTAGCAGGAGTAGAGAAGCTATAGGACATGGAGGTGGCAGAAGTAGAGAAGCTATAGGACATGGAGGTGGCAGGAGTAGAGAAGCTATAGGACATGGAGGTTGCAGGAGTAGAGAAGCTATAGGACATGGAGGTGGCAGGAGTAGAGAAGCTATAGGACATGGAGGTGGCAGAAGTAGAGAAGCTATAGGACATGGAGGTGGCAGAAGTAGAGAAGAGCCATGACATGGAGGTAGCAGAAGTAGAGAAGCTACAGGACATGGAGGTAGCAGGAGTAGAGAAGCTATAGGACATGGAGGTGGCAGGAGTAGAGAAGAGCCATGACATGGAGGTAGCAGGAGTAGAGAAGCTCCAGGACATGGAGGTAGCAGGAGTAGAGAAGCTATAGGACATGGAGGTGGCAGGAGTAGAGAAGCTATAGGACATGGAGGTGGCAGGAGTAGAGAAGAGCCATGACATGGAGGTGGCAGGAGTAGAGAAGCTATAGGACATGGAGGTGGCAGGAGTAGAGAAGCTACAGGACATGGAGGTGGCAGGAGTAGAGAAGAGCCAGGACATGGAGGTAGCAGGAGTAGAGAAGAGCCAGGACATGGAGGTAGCAGGAGTAGAGAAGAGCCATGACATGGAGGTAGCAGGAGTAGAGAAGCTATAGGACATGGAGGTAGCAGGAGTAGAGAAGCTATAGGACATGGAGGTGGCAGGAGTAGAGAAGCTATAGGACATGGAGGTAGCAGGAGTAGAGAAGCTGTAGGACATGGAGGTGACAGGAGTAGAGAAGAGCCATGACATGGAGGTGGCAGGAGTAGAGAAGCTCCAGGACATGGAGGTGACAGGAGTAGAGAAGCTATAGGACATGGAGGTTGCAGGAGTAGAGAAGCTATAGGACATGGAGGTGGCAGGAGTAGAGAAGCTATAGGACATGGAGGTGGCAGAAGTAGAGAAGCTATAGGACATGGAGGTGGCAGAAGTAGAGAAGAGCCATGACATGGAGGTAGCAGAAGTAGAGAAGCTACAGGACATGGAGGTAGCAGGAGTAGAGAAGCTATAGGACATGGAGGTGGCAGGAGTAGAGAAGAGCCATGACATGGAGGTAGCAGGAGTAGAGAAGCTCCAGGACATGGAGGTAGCAGGAGTAGAGAAGCTATAGGACATGGAGGTGGCAGGAGTAGAGAAGCTATAGGACATGGAGGTGGCAGGAGTAGAGAAGAGCCATGACATGGAGGTGGCAGGAGTAGAGAAGCTATAGGACATGGAGGTGGCAGGAGTAGAGAAGCTACAGGACATGGAGGTGGCAGGAGTAGAGAAGAGCCAGGACATGGAGATAGCAGGAGTAGAGAAGAGCCAGGACATGGAGGTAGCAGGAGTAGAGAAGAGCCATGACATGGAGGTAGCAGGAGTAGAGAAGCTATAGGACATGGAGGTAGCAGGAGTAGAGAAGCTATAGGACATGGAGGTAGCAGGAGTAGAGAAGCTGTAGGACATGGAGGTGACAGGAGTAGAGAAGAGCCATGACATGGAGGTGGCAGGAGTAGAGAAGCTCCAGGACATGGAGGTGACAGGAGTAGAGAAGCTCCAGGACATGGAGGTGACAGGAGTAGAGAAGCTCCAGGACATGGAGGTATTCTGGGGAACTCCACACAAATGTTCTAGCTACAGTAAGCTGTCCCTTGATAACCCTCCTTCTAAGGGTATTAGTAGGATTTACCGATGACTGGGATGTCGGCCGTCAGTATACCGACAACGGCATCCCGACCATCAGTATGCTGGCAGCGGGGCGAGCATAAAGAGTCCCCTTGTGGGCTCATAAGCAGTTGAAGGCTCCTTTCAATGTGTCCTTGTACAGGAGAAGACATCCGGTCACAGACCAACATGGATGTGTCTATGTTTTATTATCGTGGCTGGTTAGGTTTTCCCCACAATACTAAACACAAAGGGGTCTATTTACTAAGCCTTGGATGGAGATAAAGTACCAGCCAATCAGCTCCTAACTGTCATTTTTAAAACCCAGTCTATAACATGGCAGTTAGGAGCTGATTGGCTGGAACTTTATCTCTCTCCACTTTATCTCTCTCCAAGGCTTAGTACATAGACTCCTAAAGCTACTGTGTCCATAAACATACGCATGTGATAACTGCCAGCTGAGCAGTGGCGCCCCCTGGTGCTCAGTATATGAATTTAAAGCAGAGCCTTTGTGTTGAATGCTAATGGCAGCTATAATTCTGCAGTACTTTGTTACATTCTATATATATAGCATAGATTATAGCAGAACCCACATAAATCACTAATTATGAAAGTTAAACAATAAGTTTTATGACAATGTTTCCCAGCCGCCTGTCGTCACCTCCGCCTTACCGAACAGTCATCCTCGCTAATTCAACGGCACAGGTTGTATGTAATTATTACTTGCTCACACTATTCCCTGGCTCTCACCGTAAATGGTAAAGAACCCATAATAATGTATATAATCCATCTCCGTGCTAGCAAGTGACTGGATGATTGCTAGCTGCCACAATCCTTCTTCAACCCCTGCAGACATTACATTTCTGTGCAAAATGAAAGTGCTATTGTAAGTGCACATTATACAGTACATATGTACAGCACACGCCGGTGGGGCCACCTTCCCGCCTGCACCGGAATAAATCCGCAACATCGCTAACCCTGGCTCTATTACATTGCCCCCACAATGATTGCTTTGTCCATGATGTAAACTCTTCATTCAAACCACTATTTCCTTAAATTCGCAGAGAAATGAAGTTTTCCCCAACAGAACGTGCTTTCTATATGGGTGATTAGTATGCAGATGGACTGGCAATGCGGCACATGTTTTCTATGTTTGTTACGTTGTATGCCGGTTTTGTCCTTTAGAATTCTCATCATGAGGTTCTATCACCAGTGGCTGTCAATAAAGACCACTTATGCCGGCCATCCATTAGGACGACCTAAATCCGACTCGAGTCGTCTCACGATTTCCCTTGAACTCCTCGGGAAGCTCCCTGGCAGTCCCGGCCTCACGAATGACGCACAATGTGCTAACGACCCGTCGTTAAACAATCCATCGTGTGCCACACGCAAAAAAAAATAATCCAGGGAACTGTCACTCAAAATCATGCGATGCATCGTATGTGCATAAAACATGGCGCTATGTGCATACGATTACGACGATTGCACGTACGATCAGAAGATGCAACATTCGAACCGCGGGGCCGCGCATTGCCTCGTAATTGTACACAAAACATGTACAATGCGCACACGATGCATTAAACGAGATGTCGATATCGTGTATTCGTACACGATATCGGCCTAGTGTATGGCCAGCATTAGTCTGCAACTAAAAACTAGATACAAATTTACCAAAGAGAAACCCAGAGCAAGACGTTGAGTTCTGTTTCCCTTTTTGACATCAAATCCATTGCAACGTTCTGTAGCGCTTGTTAGCGTAACACTAAATATTGTAACAATGTTTCCTATTACAGTATATAAGATATAATCCACACGGTCACCCATGGATGTAGCTGGAAACGCCCTCCGCCTGCACATAAATTAGTGTAAGCGCCACGTTCTAGTCTCACCGATCCCTGGTGCTCTTCATGAGCGTGGCCTGGGAGCCAGGAACTTGCCGTGGGCTCTATAAACGCCAAGTACTGCTGCCTTCTGGTCTGGGCCATCTTAGCAGCATCGTTGGCCCTGGGGAAAGCCATGCACTGGGACCTCTATCCACCCATTCACAGAGCAAATACATATATATATATATATATCATAATTTACCACTCCTGCAGCCCTGCGCCTTCTCTCCACGTTTCCAGACAGTGAATAACTGTCAGCACTCTGATTGGTGGAAAGCTCCGGCCATCCACCAATCAGAATGCTGATTCACAATCAGAGTGGCCAGGAAGCAATTCTCTGCCTCCCAAAGTGGCTCTGGAGGCACCAGCCTGCCCCTGCTGGAGGGCCTCTAGACTTGTGGGGCCCTGGGCAGCTGCTGGAGAGCCTCTAGACTTGTGGGGCCCTGGGCAGCTGCTGGAGGGCCTCTAGACTTGTGGGGCCCTGGGCAGCTGCTGGAGGGCCTCTAGACTTGTGGGGCCCTGTGCAGCTGCTGGAGGGCCTCTAGACTTGTGGGGCCCTGTGCAGCTGCTGGAGGGCCTCTAGACTTGTGGGGCCCTGGGCAGCTGCTGTAGGGCCTCTAGACTTGTGGAGCCCTGAGCAGGTGCTGGAGGGCCTCTAGACTTGTGGGGCCCTGGGCAGCTGCTGGAGGGCCTCTAGACTTGTGGAGCCCTGAGCAGCTGCTGGAGGGCCTCTAGACTTGTGGGGCCCTGTGCAGCTGCTGGAGAGCCTCTAGACTTGTGGGGCCCTGGGCAGCTGCTGGAGGGCCTCTAGACTTGTGGGGCCCTGGGCAGCTGCTGGAGGGCCTCTAGACTTGTGGGGCCCTGGGCAGCTGCTGGAGGGCCTCTAGACTTGTGGGGCCCTGGGCAGCTGCTGGAGGGCCTCTAGACTTGTGGGGCCCTGGGAAGCTGCCCAGTGTGCCTATACATTAAGATGGTCCTGCTTCTTGTCTGTTCCCACATCATCTAATCGTGCGTCCTTGTATTTGTTTCTCTTTTGCTTTACGTTTGTCCGGCATCTTTGTTACTAGCGTGTTGTTGCTGTTAAGCTGAAGTTTTATATGTGATTCCCAATGTACGGTGCAGGGAATATTATAACCAGTGATGATGACAATGTCAGGGAGCGCAGCATACGGAACACACACAAAGTGCTCTGCATTAGAGCAGAGATGAGCTGTTCTCTGAAGAAGAACACAAGGACACCTGGCGCTGGGGAGACCGCTGGGGGAACGTTCTGTGCTCGCAGGAGATGAAAGGGAAGCTCTTCCCAGTAACCCAGAAAATGGAAACTCATTATAACCGCGAACCACAGTGTAGGGAGGGGGTCGGTATGTGTGACCGGCAGATGGGTGTCGGCGGTCACAACACCGACGCCTGCATCTCGAGCTTCAAAATCCTAACATAGGCGAAGTAAGTATGCCATACCCTCTCCCCTACCCCTGTCTTCCTGCAGCTTAACCCTAACCTCCCCCCGGAGTACCTAACACCCCCCCAGCGCCGGTATTCCGACTGCCGGTACGTGGGCCACGTGGTTCTCATCTGCTGTCACATTCTATGTATACTTGTTACTGTTTATTTACATAGCGCTGCCAGAGGAGCTTACACTCTAACACACAGAGACACACACGCAGGTCCATTTTGTCAGACACTAAGCTGAATTCAGCAATGTACGGCAGCAATGCTAACCACTGTGCCAGAGTGTCCTAACATCACTGGAGAAGGTGAGCATTACTCAGCAGACCTGGCGATACTGGGTGAGAATAATCCACTATAATAGGTGTGCATACACACGTCACACAAACACACATTCACTATTGCATTTATTTTAACAATTAAATATAATTTCAAATGTGTTGCATTAACAATCAGAGAAAGTATTTCTCGTTCTGAACACCAGCTGAATGACAGGAGAGGTTCTGCGGTGTTACACCAGCTGAATGACAGGATAGGTTCTGCAGTATTACACCGGCTGAATGACAGGAGAGGTTCTGCGGTGTTACACCAGCTGAATGACAGGATAGGTTCTGCGGTGTTACACCGGCTGAATGACAGGAGAGGTTCTGCGGTGTTACACCAGCTGAATGACAGGATAGGTTCTGCGGTGTTACACCAGCTGAATGACAGGAGAGGTTCTGCTGTGTTACACCAGCTGAGTGACAGGATAGGTTCTGCGGTGTTACACCGGCTGAATGACAGGAGAGGTTCTGCGGTGTTACACCAGCTGAATGACAGGATAGGTTCTGCGGTGTTACACCGGCTGAATGACAGGAGAGGTTCTGCGGTGTTACACCAGCTGAATGACAGGATAGGTTCTGCGGTGTTACACCGGCTGAATGATAGGAGAGGTCCTGCGGTGTTACACCAGCTAAATGACAGGAGAGGTTCTGAAGTGTTACACCGGCTGAGTGACAGGAGAGGTTCTGCAGTGTTACACCAGCTGAATGACAGGAGAGGTTCTGCGGTGTTACACCAGCTGAATGACAGGAGAGGTTCTGCAGTGTTACACCAGCTGAATGACAGTAGAGGTTCTGCAGTGTTACACCGGCTGAATGACAGGAGAGGTTCTGCGGTGTTACACCAACTGAATGACAGGAGAGGTTCTGCGGTGTTACACCAGCTGAGTGACAGGAGAGGTTCTGCGGTGTTACACCAACTGAATGACAGGAGAGGTTCTGCGGTGTTACACCAGCTGAGTGACAGGAGAGGTTCTGCGGTGTTACACCAGCTGAGTGACAGGAGAGGTTCTGCGGTGTTACACCAACTGAATGACAGGAGAGGTTCTGCGGTGTTACACCAGCTGAATGACAGGAGAGGTTCTGCAGTGTTACACCAGCTGAATGACAGTAGAGGTTCTGCAGTGTTACACCGGCTGAATGACAGGAGAGGTTCTGCGGTGTTACACCAACTGAATGACAGGAGAGGTTCTGCGGTGTTACACCAGCTGAGTGACAGGAGAGGTTCTGCGGTGTTACACCAACTGAATGACAGGAGAGGTTCTGCGGTGTTACACCAGCTGAGTGACAGGAGAGGTTCTGCGGTGTTACACCAGCTGAATGACAGGAGAGGTTCTGCGCTGTTACACCAGCTGAGTGACAGGAGAGGTTCTGCAGTGTTACACCAGCTGAATGACAGGAGAGGTTCTGCAGTGTTACACCGGCTGAGTGACAGGAGAGGTTCTGCGGTGTTACACCAGCTGAGTGACAGGAGAGGTTCTGCAGTGTTACACCAGCTGAATGACAGGAGAGGTTCTGCAGTGTTACACCGGCTGAGTGACAGGAGAGGTTCTACAGTGTTACACCAGCTGAATGACAGGAGAGGTTCTGCGGTGTTACACCAGCTGAGTGACAGGAGAGGTTCTGCAGTGTTACACCGGCTGAATGACAGGAGAGGTTCTGCGGTGTTACACCGGCTGAATGACAGGAGAGGTTCTGCGGTGTTACACCGGCTGAATGACAGGAGAGGTTCTGCGGTGTTACACCGGCTGAATGACAGGAGAGGTTCTGCAGTGTTACACCGGCTGAATGACAGGAGAGGTTCTGCTGTGTTACACCGGCTGAATGACAGGAGAGGTTCTGCGGTGTTACACCGGCTGAATGACAGGAGAGGTTCTGCGGTGTTACACCGGCTGAATGACAGGAGAGGTTCTGCAGTGTTACACCGGCTGAATGACAGGAGAGGTTCTGCTGTGTTACACCGGCTGAATGACAGGAGAGGTTCTGCGGTGTTACACCAGCTGAATGACGGGAGAGGTTCTGCGTTGTTACACCAGCTGAATGACAGGAGAGGTTCTGCTGTGTTACACCAACTGAATGACAGGAGAGGTTCTGTGGTGTTACACCGGCTGAATGACGGGAGAGGTTCTGCGTTGTTACACCAGCTGAATGACAGGAGAGGTTCTGCGTTGTTACACCAGCTGAATGACAGGAGAGGTTCTGCGGTGTTACACCGGCTGAATGACAGGAGAGGTTATTCCATTTCTCTGACATCACTGATCAGTTCTGAAGAGTTTCTACAGATGGCAGCAGTGGCGCACAGCGCCTGAGATCCGCCAAGCTGATGGGAGTAAGAGACATGAAGTATGGCAGCGGAATATACGATACAGCGACAGGCCGGACGCGATTGCGCCCCGTCCTCCGCCCTCTCTCAGGGACTGGGCCACTGATAACCACGTGTGTGTAACTTGCTGTCAGATGGAGGAGTGGATACGTCACGCAGACCTGTAAATGATTATGTTACCCCCCCCCACCCCCCCCTCAGATGGATATACCTGATCCTTACAATAATCCAATTACCTCTCCCGGCCATAAACTGCTTTCCCGTGCTTATCTGCTGGACAGAGCGCGGCGTAGATCAGGCCTGTCCTCTGCCTTGATTTGATATGTCCTACAATTCCTGGATAAGTTATGTTCCCTCTCTGTGTGCCCCACTGAAACATGGCTGCCAGCTCAGCGCCGTAGCTCACCGGAGCAGCCGCGATAAGGCGCTCCTCACTGAGCTGGAGAACGACAGGAATGGACGTCATTATATCTCTAACACGTACGGCAGCACGGACGGTGTAGTGGTTAGCATTACTGCCTCACAGCACTGAGGTCATGGGCTCAATTCCCACCATGGTCCTAACTATGTGGAGTTTGTATGTTCTCCCCGTACCTGCGTGGGTTTCCTCCGGGTACTCCAGTTTCCTCCCACAATCCAAATATATACTGGTAGGTTAATTGGCTTCCAACGAAAATAAATGAACCCTAGTGTGTAAGTGAGTGTGTACAGATGGAGCCTTGCTCATCGTGGCTTCTCTGCTGCGCCTCGGTGCACCATGGTTTATTAGCATAAGCCTTTCATCTGTTCTCAGCTGCAATACAATACGGCCCATGTGCTTATATTATGCACCAAACACTTGGGATCTGCATATAATGTCCCGCACACCATGGCAACTCACTTATAATCACATTTCTGGCCAGTGTCATTTTTGGGGCATTTTCTTTACAGCAAGTTGAGAACATGGAAATAAACCAAGTCAATATTTTCAAATACTGTAGTTTGTCAAAGTTGTGTTACTATGCGTCCCTTATTCTGAGCACTAATACCTTGCTCATAATACCCTTCATAGCCTTTCCCTACTACACCCATTACCTTCCTTCCTCCACCCATTAACTGCCCTTCCTCCAATCATAACCTATCCTTTCCCCACCATTAACTGCCCTTCCTCCACTCATAACCTATCCTTCCTCCACCCATTAATTGCCCTTCCTCAACTCATAATCTATCCTTCCTCCACCCATTAACTACCCTTCCTTCACTCATAACCTATCCTTCTTCCACCCATTAATTGCCCTTCCTCCACTCATAACCTATCCTTCTTCCACCCATTAATTGCCCTTCCTCCACTCATAACCTATCCGTCCTCCACACATTAATTGCCCTTCCTCCACTCATAACCTATCTGTCACGATCCGGGTATCTGGACGCCATTACTTACCCTTCAGATGCCTCCTAAGGCTGGCTCAGCGTTCCAGGACCGGATCCCGCTGTTCCTGAGTTTCCACATGCAGAATGTCAGAGTGGTGATTTCATCAGCCGCGGCCTCCGCTGTGCCCGCGTGGTTAAATGTGCGCTTGTCAGTCTGGCGTCTCCTGTCTCCTGTGGCCGGCGTCGCCATTACTGTTTCAATTCTCACATGGATTACAAACCAAACTTCCCTCCAAGTGTCTGCATGGGCGCAGCCATCTTGGATTTTGTCATCTGAGCATTTCCACCAATCTGCTGTCTGTATTGTTGATTTGCATAATTGCCTAGCCAACCCCTTCCTTGCTGCAGGTATAAGTAAGCTGTGCCTGAGCAAGGAAGGCGTCAGTGCTTTGGTTGTCTAACCTAGTTCCAGTTTGTCTCTCTCCTGTGGTTGTCTTCCAGGTTCCAGCTCCTGTCTCCAGACTTCTGCTATAGAGACCCGCACCAGCATTCCATCTGCGGTGTAGCCTGACTCTCCGATCCATTCTGGACTCACCTGTTTCCAGTTACAACAATCACCTGCTTCCAGCCCAGCTTCCAGCAGTGTACAGCTTCTCTTAAAGGGCCGGTGTCCTTTCTGCAGTTTACCACTCTCCACCGGTATTATTATTTCACCGCTCTCAAACTCCAAACTTCATCAATCACCTGCTTCCAGCCCAGCTTCCAGCAGTGTACAGCTTCTCTTAAAGGGCCGGTGTCCTTTCTGCAGTTTACCACTCTCCACCGGTATTATTATTTCACCGCTCTCAAACTCCAAACTTCATCAATCACCTGCTTCCAGCCCAGCTTCCAGCAGTGTACAGCTACTCTTAAAGGGCCGGTGTCCTTTCTGCAGTTTACCACTCTCCACCGGTATTATTATTTCACCGCTCTCAAACTCCAAACTTCATTATTATTTCATCGCTCTCAAGTTCGTTTATTATTTAACTGGTTCCAGCCAGTATCCACTCCGTACCAACAACAGTCTGGTTCCAGCCAGTATCCACAGCAGCCGTTTTATCTTCAGCAACCCAGCCTTTCCTGGAACACCAGCTGGTACGATCCTGGGTTCTCTCCATTGCTACAGTCAGGTCTGGTAAGGACTTTCCAACTAGAAGATTATAAGAACTGTCTCACCCTACCAGTGCCTGTGGCCCTTGCCACCCTGTAGTACCCAGGAATTGTATTTATCCTCTGTTGACTTTTATGTTTCCTTTACTGCTGCTGTGTTACGGAGTTTGTCATAATAAACATCATTGACTTTTATCCTGGTTGTCGTGGTCACGCCTTCGGGCAGTTATTCTACATGTTACTTACATGTCTAGGGGTCTGATACAACCTCCCAGGTTCCGTTACATCTCAGCCCCTACAACTGAGGCTGCCTCCCGTCAGCTCAGGCCCTCAGTTGTGACAGTAAGCACTGACCTAATGAATCCAGCCGGAGACCAGGATCAAGCGGCCAGGCCAATGCAAGAACTGGCAGCCCGACTTGAACATCAGGAGGCTGCACAGGGCCACATCATCCGCTGTCTCCAGGATCTCTCTACACGGCTGGATGGGATTCAAACGACCCTCCGTGGACCTGGCACGTCCGGTGCGTCCACTACAGTGACACCAGCTGTAACCCAACCCACCTTACCCATTTCCAGTCCACATCTTCATCTTCCAACGCCAGCAAAATTTGATGGATCTCCAAGGTTCTGCAAGGGATTTCTCAATCAATGTGAAATCCACTTTGAGCTTCTACCTTGCAATTTCTTCAGTGACCGTACCAAAATTGCCTATATCATCTCCCTTCTCAGTGGCTCAGCCCTTGACTGGGCATCACCTTTATGGGAGAAGTCTGATCCCCTGCTATCCTCCTATACTGACTTTGTAGCTACATTCAGGCGCATCTTCGACGAACCAGGCCGGATAACATCTGCTTCATCTGAGATTCTCCGTTTACGCCAGGGAACACAGACTGTGGGACAGTATCTTATACAGTTTAAAATCCTGGCATCCGAACTGGCATGGAACGACGAGGCCCTGTATGCTGCATTCTGGCATGGCTTATCAGATCGCATCAAGGATGAGTTAGCTACCAGAGACTTGCCCTCTAAGTTGGATGAGCTAATTTCTCTTTGCACGAAGGTTGATCTACGTTTCAGAGAGAGAGCAACTGAGCGAGGAAGATCATCTACTCCTAAATCTTCTGCTCCTCCTCCTCGTCAACCATCTCCATCCAAGGATGAGCCTATGCAAATTAGTCGTTCTCGTCTATCTCCCGCTGAGCGCCGAAGACGTCTCTCTGAGTCTCTCTGTCTCTACTGTGCAGCTCCGTCGCACACTATCAATGCCTGTCCCAAACGTCCGGGAAACTCCAGATCCTAGCTCGCCAAGGAGAGGGCCGGCTAGGAGTAATGATCTCCTCTCCATCTCCTCATGACTGTAACCTCCCAGTGTCGCTCCAAATTGCTCAACGTTACAGGAACGTCATTGCCCTCCTTGATTCCGGAGCAGCTGGGAATTTCATAACCGAAGCTTATGTTAAACGGTGGTCCCTACCCACCGAGAGACTGTCCTCGTCCATCTCTTTGACTGCCGTGGATGGCAGCAAGATTTTTGACGCAGTCATTTCCTTAAGGACTCTTCCAGTTCGTCTGAGAGTGGGAGTTCTTCATTCTGAGTATATTTCTTTTTTAGTGATTCCAAGAGCCACACATCCAGTGGTTTTAGGCCTTCCATGGCTCCGTCTCCACAACCCATCAATTGACTGGACGACTACGCAAATACTGGCATGGGGTCCCTCCTGTGCTGAGACTTGTTTAGCCAAAGTTCTTCCTGTTTGTTCTTCCTTCCCCAGGTCATCTGATGTTCCGCCTCCTCCATATCAAGACTTCACGGACGTGTTCAGTAAAGCCTCTGCTGATATCCTTCCTCCTCATAGAGAATGGGACTGCCCAATCGACCTCATTCCAGGGAAGGTTCCACCGCGAGGCCGAACTTATCCGTTGTCTCTGCCTGAGACACACTCCATGGAAGAGTACATCAAAGAGAACCTGGCGAAGGGTTTCATCCGACCATCTTCTTCTCCAGCCGGCGCAGGCTTCTTCTTCGTTAAGAAGAAAGACGGTGGTCTGCGTCCGTGCATCGACTACAGAGGTCTGAACGACATTACCGTCAAGAACCGATACCCTTTACCCCTGATTACCGAGCTCTTTGATAGAGTTAGTGGTGCAACTATTTTCACAAAGCTGGACTTGAGGGGTGCCTACAATCTCATCCGAATCCGTGAGGGTGACGAGTGGAAGACCGCCTTTAACACCCGTGACGGACATCATGAGTACCTCGTCATGCCCTTCGGATTGAGCAATGCTCCAGCAGTCTTCCAGCACTTCGTGAATGAGATTTTCAGGGACATCTTGTACCGCCATGTCGTGGTTTATCTAGACGACATCCTCATCTTTGCTAATAATCTCGAAGATCATCGTTTCTGGGTAAAAGAGGTTCTTTCCCGTCTCCGTGTCAATCACCTCTATTGTAAATTGGAGAAGTGTGTGTTTGAAGTTAAAACCATTCCGTTTCTAGGTTACATTGTGTCCGGTTCCGGACTAGAGATGGATCCTGAGAAACTCCAAGCAATCCAGAATTGGCCTATACCCTTAAGCCTCAAAGGGGTCCAGAGGTTCTTAGGGTTCGCCAATTATTATAGAAAATTTATACGAGACTTTTCCACCATTGTGGCGCCTATCACTGCATTAACCAAGAAAGGTGCTAATCCGTCCAAGTGGTCCGAGGAAGCTACACAGGCCTTTCACCTTCTGAAGCAACGGTTCATCTCTGCACCAGTTCTGAAACAGCCCGACACCGACTCTCCTTTTATCTTAGAGGTAGATGCCTCCTCCGTTGGAGTAGGAGCAGTGTTATCCCAGAGGGCCAAAGATGGACATCTACATCCTTGCAGTTTCTTCTCCCGGAAGTTCTCCCCAGCTGAGCGCAACTATGCCATTGGCGATCAGGAGTTGCTAGCCATCAAGCTCGCTCTGGAGGAGTGGAGATACCTCTTGGAGGGAGCTTCCCACTCAATCACCATTCTTACCGATCACAAAAATCTTTTATATCTCAAAGGCGCACAATGTCTGAATCCTCGTCAGGCCAGATGGGCACTTTTCTTCTCTAGGTTTGACTTTAAACTCCAGTTCTGTCCGGGTTCTCAGAATCGTAAGGCCGATGCCCTTTCCCGCTCATGGGAGCAAGAAAATGAGTCCGAGTCTGCAGACAAGCATCCTATTATTAATCCGTTGGCATTCTCCACGGTAGGGATGGACTCTACGCCTCCACCAGGGAAAAGTTTTGTTAAGCCAGTTCTAAGGAAGAAGCTCATGCATTGGGCCCATGCTTCCCGTTTTGCTGGACATACAGGCATTCAGAAAACCCTTGAATTTATTTATAGGTCCTACTGGTGGCCAACTCTGAAGAAGGACGTTATGGAATTTATTGCCTCCTGCCCAAAGTGTGCTCAACACAAAGTCTCCCGCCAGTCGCCTGCGGGGCAACTGGTTCCATTATCTGTTCCCCGTCGACCTTGGACCCATTTGTCGATGGACTTTGTTTCCGATCTACCTATCTGCAACAAGTTTAATACCATCTGGGTGGTAGTTGACCGGTTCACCAAGATGGCACATTTCATCCCTCTCACCGGTCTTCCGTCAGCTTCCAAGTTGGCTCAAGTGTTTATACAAGAGATCTTCCGACTTCACGGTCTTCCTGAAGAGATCATCTCGGATCGTGGAGTACAATTTGTAGCCAAATTTTGGCGAAGTTTGTGTCAAGCCCTCCAAGTCAAGTTAAAGTTTTCCACGGCTTACCATCCTCAGACCAATGGTCAAACCGAGAGGGTGAATCAGGACTTGGAGGCCTTCCTCCGTATATATGTGTCTTCCTCTCAAGATGACTGGGTTCAACTCCTTCCTTGGGCCGAGTTCAGCCACAACAATCAATACCATTCCTCATCTTCTTCTACACCATTCTTCATTAATTATGGATTCCACCCTAAAGTCCCAGAATTCCAACCGCTTCCCGCAACTTCTGTTCCAGCAGTGGATGTCACCTTGCGTCAGTTTTCAAATAACTGGAGGAACGTCCGCGCAGCCCTGCTTAAAGCCTCATTCAGGTATAAGAAGTTTGCCGATAGAAAGCGTAGAGCGGTTCCTACCCTCAAGGTGGGTGATCGTGTATGGCTGTCCACGAAGAATTTGAGGTTGAGAGTTCCCAGCATGAAATTTGCACCTCGCTACATCGGACCCTTCAAGATTGAACAAGTCATCAATCCTGTTGCCTACAGGTTACAGTTACCATCCTTCTTGAAAATACCCAGGACATTTCATGTTTCTTTGTTGAAACCGCTGATCCTGAATCGGTTTCATTCCGCACTTCCTCCAGCTCCCAAAGTTCAGACTCAACGGGGAGTCGAGTACGAGGTGGCCAAGATTTTGGACTCACGTTTCCGTTACGGTCAGTTACAATACCTCATTGACTGGAAGGGCTATGGTCCTGAAGAACGCTCTTGGACCAATGCCTCAGACGTCCATGCTCCTGCCTTGGTCCGAAATTTCCACGCAAAGTTTCCTTTAAAGCCTAAGAAGTGTCCTGGGGCCACTCCTAAAGGGGGGGGTGCTGTCACGATCCGGGTATCTGGACGCCATTACTTACCCTTCAGATGCCTCCTAAGGCTGGCTCAGCGTTCCAGGACCGGATCCCGCTGTTCCTGAGTTTCCACATGCAGAATGTCAGAGTGGTGATTTCATCAGCCGCGGCCTCCGCTGTGCCCGCGTGGTTAAATGTGCGCTTGTCAGTCTGGCGTCTCCTGTCTCCTGTGGCCGGCGTCGCCATTACTGTTTCAATTCTCACATGGATTACAAACCAAACTTCCCTCCAAGTGTCTGCATGGGCGCAGCCATCTTGGATTTTGTCATCTGAGCATTTCCACCAATCTGCTGTCTGTATTGTTGATTTGCATAATTGCCTAGCCAACCCCTTCCTTGCTGCAGGTATAAGTAAGCTGTGCCTGAGCAAGGAAGGCGTCAGTGCTTTGGTTGTCTAACCTAGTTCCAGTTTGTCTCTCTCCTGTGGTTGTCTTCCAGGTTCCAGCTCCTGTCTCCAGACTTCTGCTATAGAGACCCGCACCAGCATTCAATCTGCGGTGTAGCCTGACTCTCCGATCCATTCTGGACTCACCTGTTTCCAGTTACAACAATCACCTGCTTCCAGCCCAGCTTCCAGCAGTGTACAGCTTCTCTTAAAGGGCCGGTGTCCTTTCTGCAGTTTACCACTCTCCACCGGTATTATTATTTCACCGCTCTCAAACTCCAAACTTCATCAATCACCTGCTTCCAGCCCAGCTTCCAGCAGTGTACAGCTTCTCTTAAAGGGCCGGTGTCCTTTCTGCAGTTTACCACTCTCCACCGGTATTATTATTTCACCGCTCTCAAACTCCAAACTTCATCAATCACCTGCTTCCAGCCCAGCTTCCAGCAGTGTACAGCTTCTCTTAAAGGGCCGGTGTCCTTTCTGCAGTTTACCACTCTCCACCGGTATTATTATTTCACCGCTCTCAAACTCCAAACTTCATTATTATTTCATCGCTCTCAAGTTCGTTTATTATTTAACTGGTTCCAGCCAGTATCCACTCCGTACCAACATCAGTCTGGTTCCAGCCAGTATCCACAGCAGCCGTTTTATCTTCAGCAACCCAGCCTTTCCTGGAACACCAGCTGGTACGATCCTGGGTTCTCTCCATTGCTACAGTCAGGTCTGGTAAGGACTTTCCAACTAGAAGATTATAAGAACTGTCTCACCCTACCAGTGCCTGTGGCCCTTGCCACCCTGTAGTACCCAGGAATTGTATTTATCCTCTGTTGACTTTTATGTTTCCTTTACTGCTGCTGTGTTACGGAGTTTGTCATCATAAACATCATTGACTTTTATCCTGGTTGTCGTGGTCACGCCTTCGGGCAGTTATTCTACATGTTACTTACATGTCTAGGGGTCTGATACAACCTCCCAGGTTCCGTTACATCTCAGCCCCTACAACTGAGGCTGCCTCCCGTCAGCTCAGGCCCTCAGTTGTGACACTATCCTTCCTCCACCCATTAACTACCCTTCCTTCACTCATAACCCATTCTTCCTCACCAATTAACTGCCCTTCCATCACTCCTAACCTGGCCTTTCTCCACTCATAACCTATTCTTCCTCCGCCCATTAACTGCCCTTGCTTCACTCATAACCTATCCTTCCTCCACTCATAACCTATCCTTCCTCCACCCATTAATTGCCCTTCCTCCAATCATAACCTATCCTTTCCCCACCCATTAACTGCCCTTCCTCCACTCATAACCTATCCTTCCTCCACCCATTAATTGCCCTTCCTCCACTCATAACCTATCCTTCCTCCACCCATTAACTACCCTTCCTTCACTCATAACCCATTCTTCCTCACCAATTAACTGCCCTTCCATCACTCCTAACCTGGCCTTTCTCCACTCATAAACTATTCTTCCTCCGCCCATTAACTGCCCTTCCTTCACTCATAACCTATCCTTCCTCCACTCATAACCTATCCTTCCTCCACCCATTAATTGCCCTTCCTCCAATCATAACCTATCCTTCCTCCACCCATTAACTGCCCTTCCTCCACTCATAACCTATCTTTCCTCCACCCATTAACTGCCCTTCCTCCACCCATTAATTGTCCTACCTCCACGTATTAGCTGTCCTTCCTCCACCCATTAACTGTCCTTCCTCCACTCATAACCTGCCCTTCCTCAACTAATAACATGCCCTTTGTTTACTCATTATCTGTCTTTCCTGAACTCATCATCTGCCCTTCCTCCACTCATAACCTGCCCTTTCTCCACTCATAACCTGCCCTTCCTCAACTAATAACATGCCATTCGTTTACTCATTATCTGTCTTTCCTGAACTCATCATCTGCCCTTCCTCCACTCATAATCTGCCCTTCCTCCACTCATAACCTGCCCTTCCTCCACTCATAACCTACTCTTCACTTACTCATTACTAGCCCTTCCTTTACTCTTTACTTGCACTACCTCCACTCCTAACCTGTCCTTCCTATACCCATGAGCAATTATTCTTCTGTATGTTCCCCAATTGCAACCATACTATCCTCCATACTTATTTTGTGCAAACGTGTTGTTAAGGACACAAGGAAGGCGCTATATAAATAAAAGAAAATATTTTATTCTGAATAATAACGGGAGATAGTCAGACAGATGTGACGAGTGTCGCATAAAATAAGATACATCACCACATTTTAAATAAAAAGAAAATCCTGGCAGACATAGTGTATCTTCCCAACAGCCCTGAGCGAGCGCCGCGGCTACATCACTACATGACAATATAAAGATAATTAAAAGCAGGTGACAAACACAGGAAATGTTACTGTGATCACCTAGAACTGTTATTACGCAGGAATTTTGGATACAGTTGTATACTTTAATAATGCTCAGACAACGTAATGTAATATAGGGCAACGGTAATAAAATAACAGATTTTCCGTAATAAAACAGAGCAGGTGTCTGAAGGAGCTAGTAACAGAGGGCAACTTATCCAGGGGCAGTTACTGGGTACTAGGGCTCATCAGGCTGTGCATCCAGGGGCAGTTACTGGGTACTAGGGCTCATCAGGCTGTGCATCCAGGGGCAGTTACTGGGTACTAGGGCTCATCAGGCTGTGCATCCAGGGGCAGTTACTGGGTACTAGGGCTCATCAGGCTGTGCATCCAGGGGCAGTTACTGGGTACTAGGGCTCATCAGGGTGTGCATCCAGGGGCAGTTACTGGGTACTAGGGCTCATCAGGCTGTGCATCCAGGGGCAGTTACTGGGTACTAGGGCTTATCAGGCTGTGCATCCAGGGGCAGTTACTGGGTACTAGGGCTCATCAGGGTGTGCATCCAGGGGCAGTTACTGGGTACTAGGGCTCATCAGGCTGTGCATCCAGGGGCAGTTACTGGGTGCTAGAGCTCATCAGGCTGTGCACCCAGGGGCAGTTACTGGGTACTAGGGCTCATCAGGTGTGCATCCAGGGGCAGTTACTGGGTACTAGGATTCATCAGGCTGTGCATCCAGGGGCAGTTACTGGGTACTAGGGCTCATCAGGCTGTGCACCCAGGGGCAGTTACTGGGTACTAGGGCTCATCAGGCTGTGCACCCAGGGGCAGTTACTGGGTACTAGGGCTCATCAGGCTGTGCATCCAGGGGCAGTTACTGGGTACTAGGGCTCATCAGGCTGTGCACGCAGGGGCAGTTACTGGGTACTAGGATTCATCAGGCTGTGCACCCAGGGGCAGTTACTGGGTACTAGGATTCATCAGGCGGTGCACTCAGAGGCAGTTATTGGGTACTAAGGCTCATCAGGCTGTGCACCCAGGGGCAGTTACTGGGTACTAGGGCTCATCAGGCTGTGCATCCAGGGGCAGTTACTGGGTACTAGGGCTCATCAGGCTGTGCATCCAGGGGCAGTTACTGGGTACTAGGGCTCATCAGGCTGTGCATCCAGGGGCAGTTACTGGGTACTAGGGCTCATCAGGGTGTGCATCCAGGGGCAGTTACTGGGTACTAGGGCTCATCAGGCTGTGCATCCAGGGGCAGTTACTGGGTACTAGGGCTTATCAGGCTGTGCATCCAGGGGCAGTTACTGGGTACTAGGGCTCATCAGGGTGTGCATCCAGGGGCAGTTACTGGGTACTAGGGCTCATCAGGCTGTGCATCCAGGGGCAGTTACTGGGTGCTAGAGCTCATCAGGCTGTGCACCCAGGGGCAGTTACTGGGTACTAGGGCTCATCAGGCTGTGCATCCAGGGGCAGTTACTGGGTGCTAGAGCTCATCAGGCTGTGCACCCAGGGGCAGTTACTGGGTACTAGGGCTCATCAGGTGTGCATCCAGGGGCAGTTACTGGGTACTAGGATTCATCAGGCTGTGCATCCAGGGGCAGTTACTGGGTACTAGGGCTCATCAGGCTGTGCACCCAGGGGCAGTTACTGGGTACTAGGGCTCATCAGGCTGTGCACCCAGGGGCAGTTACTGGGTACTAGGGCTCATCAGGCTGTGCACGCAGGGGCAGTTACTGGGTACTAGGATTCATCAGGCTGTGCACCCAGGGGCAGTTACTGGGTACTAGGATTCATCAGGCGGTGCACTCAGAGGCAGTTATTGGGTACTAAGGCTCATCAGGCTGTGCACCCAGGGGCAGTTACTGGGTACTAGGGCTCATCAGGCTGTGCATCCAGGGGCAGTTACTGGGTACTAGGGCTCATCAGGCTGTGCACCCAGGGGCAGTTACTGGGTACTAGGATTCATCAGGCTGTGCACCCAGGGGCAGTTACTGGGTACTAGGATTCATCAGGCTGTGCACCCAGGGGCAGTTACTGGGTACTAGGATTCATCAGGCTGTGCACGCAGGGGCAGTTACTGGGTACTAGGGTTCATCAGGCGGTGCACGCAGGGGCAGTTACTGGGTACTAGGGTTCATCAGGCGGTGCACTCAGGGGCAGTTACTGGGTACTAGGATTCATCAGGCTGTGCATCCAGGGGCAGTTACTGGGTACTAGGATTCATCAGGCGGTGCACCCAGGGGCAGTTACTGGGTACTAGGATTCATCAGGCGGTGCACGCAGGGGCAGTTACTGGGTACTAGGGCTCATCAGGCTGTGCATCCAGGGGCAGTTACTGGGTACTAGGGCTTATCAGGCTGTGCACCCAGGGGCAGTTATTGGGTACTAGGGCTCATCAGGCTGGGCATCCAGGGGCAGTTCTTGGGTACTAGGGCTCATCAGGCTGTGCACCCAGGGGCAGTTATTGGGTACTAGGGCTCATCAGGCTGTGCACCCAGGGGCAGTTACTGGGTACTAGGGCTCATCAGGCTGTGCATCCAGGGGCATATACTGGGTACTAGGGCTCATCAGGCTGTGCACCCAGGGGCAGTTACTGGGTACTAGGGCTCATCAGGCTGTGCACCCAGGGGCAGTTACTGGGTACTAGGGCTCATCAGGCTGTGCACCCAGGGGCAGTTACTGTGTGCTAGGGCTCATCAGGCTGTGCATCCAGGGGCGCACCCAGGGGCAGTTATTGGGTACTAGGGCTCATCAGGCTGTGCACCCAGGGGCAGTTATTGGGTACTAGGGCTCATCAGGCTGTGCACCCAGGGGCATATACTGGGTACTAGGGCTCATCAGGCTGTGCACCCAGGGGCAGTTACTGGGTGCTAGGGCTCATCAGGCTGTGCACCCAGGGGCAGTTAATGGGTGCTAGGGCTCATCAGGCTGTGCATCCAGGGGCAGTTACTGGATGTTGGGGCTCATCAGACGGGTGTGGTTCGTTTTATCGACAGTATCTATGTCGACAATGTTTAGGTCGACCACTATAGGTCGACAGTCACTAGGTCGACATGGATGGAAGGTCGACAGGGTTTCTAGGTCGACATGCGCTAGGTCGACAGGTCTAAAGGTCGACATGAGGATTTTTTTTTTTTTGGTGTCGTTTTCTTCGTAAAGTGACCGGGATCCCAAATTAGTGCACCGCGTCCCCTCGCATGGTGCCTTCGCTCCGCTACCGCTTCGCTCGGCACACTTTACCGTTCCAATCGTAGTCCACGTGGATCGTTAAGTATGAAAAAATCCCCCCCCCAAAAAAATTGTGAAAAACTCATGTCGACCTTTAGACCTGTCGACCTAGCACATGTCGACCTAGAAACCCTGTCGACCTTCCATCCATGTCGACCTAGTGACTGACGACCTATAGTGGTCGACCTAAACATTGTCGATCTAGACACTGTCGATCTTCAGACCGGATCCCCATCAGGCTGTGCACCCAGGGGCAATCCAGACAAACACGATCCAGACTACTCTTACTACATTCTGCCAGTTACACCGTTTTATTTTTCCCTGTTTCCAAATGTATCCGTCCTCATTACAGCCACCGGCACTGGCGCAGGTCACTGGTGCACAACGATTATATCCAGTGGCGCACCCAGGGGGGGGGGGGGGGGTTTCCAAGCACCCAGAAACCCCCCTTCACTAAAAAAAAAATATATATATATATATATATATATATATATTTTTTTTTTAGCTGCATGAGTATTATTAATGGCTGTCTCGCGTCCTCTGCAGCCTGCTGTCTTCCTGGTAGCACTTGTAAGTGCAATAAAAATTTACTTTATTTTAATTATAGTACATATATATCCATTTGCATACATATATACACATATACATATATACACATATAACACACACACACACACACACACACACACACACACACACACACACACACACACACACACACACACACACGATATATATATACATGTGTATATATATATGTGTACTGTATGTGTGTGTACATATATATATATATATGTATGCATGTTTAATATGCTATGTGTATATGTATGTGTATGTATATATATATATATGTATGTGTATATATATATGTGTAGATATATGTATATATATATATATATATATATATATACACACAGACACAGACACACACACACACACACACACACACACACACACACACTAGTTTTATGTACCCAGCATATACTGGGTCACCTCAGTCCCCACCCCCGTGATTGGCTCCGCCCCGTTCTGGAAACCCCCCCATGCAAATCCTGCGTTTGCCACTGATATCCACTATCATACAGATGTCTGGGGAAGGGGTATCTGCACTGCAGGGGGGAACAGTGTGCCGGAAGCCCTCTGGCCGTGGGCACACTCCACTCATCACTTATCCTGGTTAACCGATCACTGTACCGACAGTCATCTGTATAGCTACATAGGGAGGTACGCCACACAAACCTGGGGAGAACATACAAACTCTGCACAGTGTAACCTCTCACCTGACTGTACCGACAGTCATCTGTATAGCTACATAGGGAGGTACGCCACACAAACCTGGGGAGAACATACAAACTCTGCACAGTGTAACCTCTCACCTGACTGTACCGACAGTCATCTGTATAGCTACATAGGGAGGAACGCCACACAAACCTGGGGAGAACATACAAACTCTGCACAGTGTAACCTCTCACCTGACTGTACCGACAGTCATCTGTATAGCTACATAGGGAGGAACGCCACACAAACCTGGGGAGAACATACAAACTCTGCACAGTGTAACCTCTCACCTCACTGTACCGACAGTCATCTGTATAGCTACATAGGGAGGAACGCCACACAAACCTGGGGAGAACATACAAACTCTGCACAGTGTAACCGCTCACCTGACTGTACCAACAGTCATTTGTATAGCTACATAGGGAGGAACGCCACACAAACCTGGGGAGAACATACAAACTCTGCACAGTGTAACCTCTCACCTCACTGTACCGACAGTCATCTGTATAGCTACATAGGGAGGAACGCCACACAAACCTGGGGAGAACATACAAACTCTGCACAGTGTAACCTCTCACCTGACTGTACCGACAGTCATCTGTATAGCTACATAGGGAGGAACGCCACACAAACCTGGGGAGAACATACAAACTCTGCACAGTGTAACCTCTCACCTGACTGTACCGACAGTCATCTGTATAGCTACATAGGGAGGAACGCCACACAAACCTGGAGAGAACATACAAACTCTGCACAGTGTAACCTCTCACCTCACTGTACCGACAGTCATCTGTATAGCTACATAGGGAGGAACGCCACACAAACCTGGGGAGAACATACAAACTCTGCACAGTGTAACCTCTCACCTGACTGTACCGACAGTCATCTGTATATCTACATAGGGAGGAACGCCACACAAACCTGGGGAGAACATACAAACTCTGCACAGTGTAACCTCTCACCTCACTGTACCGACAGTCATCTGTATAGCTACATAGGGAGGAACGCCACACAAACCTGGAGAGAACATACAAACTCTGCACAGTGTAACCTCTCACCTGACTGTACTGACAGTCATCTGTATAGCTACATAGGGAGGAACGCCACACAAACCTGGGGAGAACATACAAACTCTGCACAGTGTAACCTCTCACCTCACTGTACCGACAGTCATCTGTATAGCTACATAGGGAGGAACGCCGCACAAACCTGGGGAGAACATACAAACTCTGCACAGTGTAACATCTCACCTGACTGTACCGACAGTCACCTGTATAGCTACATAGAGAGGAACACCACACAAACCTGGGGAGAACATACAAACTCTGCACAGTGTAACCTCTCACCTGACTGTACCGACAGTCATCTGTATAGCTACATAGGGAGGAACGCCACACAAACCTGGGGAGAACATACAAACTCTGCACACTGTAACCTCTCACCAGACTGTACCGACAGTCATCTGTATAGCTACATAGGGAGGAACGCCACACAAACCTGGGGAGAACATACAAACTCTGCACAGTGTAACCTCTCACCTCACTGTACCGATAGTCATCTGTATAGCTACATAGAGGAGGAACGCCACACAAACCTGGGGAGAACATACAAACTCTGCACAGTGTAACCTCTCACCTGACTGTACCGACAGTCATCTGTATAGCTACATAGGGAGGAACGCCACACAAACCTGGGGAGAACATAAAAACTCTGCACAGTGTAACCTCTCACCTGACTGTACCGACAGTCACCTGTATAGCTACATAGGGAGGAACGCCACACAAACCTGGGGAGAACATACAAACTCTGCACAGTGTAACCTCTCACCTGACTGTACCGGCAGTCACCTGTATAGCTACATAGGGAGGAACGCCACACAAACCTGGGGAGAACATACAAACTCTGCCCAGTGTAACCTCTCACCTCACTGTACCGACAGTCATCTGTATAGCTACATAGGGAGGAACGCCACACAAACCTGGGGAGAACATACAAACTCTGCACAGTGTAACCTCTCACCTCACTGTACCGACAGTCATCTGTATAGCTACATAGGGAGGAACGCCACACAAACCTGGGGAGAACATACAAACTCTGCACAGTGTAACATCTCACCTGACTCTACCGACAGTCACCTGTATAGCTACATAGGGAGGAACGCCACACAAACCTGGGGAGAACATACAAACTCTGCACAGTGTAACCTCTCACCTGACTGTACCGACAGTCATCTGTATAGCTACATAGGGAGGAACGCCACACAAACCTGGGGAGAACATACAAACTCTGCACAGTGTAACCTCTCACCTGACTGTACCGACAGTCACCTGTATAGCTACATAGGGAGGAACGCCACACAAACCTGGGGAGTACATACAAACTCTGCACAGTGTAACCTCTCACCTCACTGTACCGACAGTCATCTGTATAGCTACATAGGGAGGAACGCCACACAAACCTGGGGAGAACATACAAACTCTGCACAGTGTAACCTCTCACCTGACTGTACCGACAGTCATCTGTATAGCTACATAGGGAGGAACGCCACACAAACCTGGGGAGAACATACAAACTCTGCACAGTGTAACCTCTCACCTCACTGTACCGACAGTCATCTGTATAGCTACATAGGGAGGAACGCCACACAAACCTGGGGAGAACATACAAACTCTGCACAGTGTAACCTCTCACCTGACTGTACCGACAGTCATCTGTATAGCTACATAGGGAGGAACGCCACACAAACCTGGGGAGAACATACAAACTCTGCACAGTGTAACCGCTCACCTGACTGTACCTACAGTCATTTGTATAGCTACATAGGGAGGAACGCCACACAAACCTGGGGAGAACATACAAACTCTGCACAATGTAACCTCTCACCTGACTGTACCGACAGTCATCTGTATAGCTACATAGGGAGGAACGCCACACAAACCTGGGGAGAACATACAAACTCTGCACAGTGTAACCTCTCACCTCACTGTACCGACAGTCATCTGTATAGCTACATAGGGAGGAACGCCACACAAACCTGGGGAGAACATACAAACTCTGCACAGTGTAACCTCTCACCTGACTGTACCGACAGTCATCTGTATAGCTACATAGGGAGGAACGCCACACAAACCTGGGGAGAACATACAAACTCTGCACAGTGTAACCTCTCACCTGACTGTACCGACAGTCATCTGTATAGCTACATAGGGAGGAACGCCACACAAACCTGGGGAGAACATACAAACTCTGCACAGTGTAACCTCTCACCTCACTGTACCGACAGTCATCTGTATAGCTACATAGGGAGGAACGCCACACAAACCTGGGGAGAACATACAAACTCTGCACAGTGTAACCTCTCACCTGACTGTACCGACAGTCATCTGTATAGCTACATAGGGAGGAACGCCACACAAACCTGGGGAGAACATACAAACTCTGCACAGTGTAACCTCTCACCTGACTGTACCGACAGTCATCTGTATAGCTACATAGGGAGGAACGCCACACAAACCTGGGGAGAACATACAAACTCAGCACAGTGTAACCTCTCACCTGACTGTACCGACAGTCATCTGTATAGCTACATAGGGAGGAACGCCACACAAACCTGGGGAGAACATACAAACTCTGCACAGTGTAACCTCTCACCTCACTGTACCGACAGTCATCTGTATAGCTACATAGGGAGGAACACCACACAAACCTGGGGAGAACATACAAACTCTGCACAGTGTAACCTCTCACCTCACTGTACCGACAGTCATCTGTATAGCTACATAGGGAGGAACGCCACACAAACCTGGGGAGTACATACAAACTCTGCACAGTGTAACCTCTCACCTCACTGTACCGACAGTCATCTGTATAGCTACATAGGGAGGAACGCCACACAAACCTGGGGAGAACATACAAACTCTGCACAGTGTAACCTCTCACCTGACTGTACCGACAGTCACCTGTATAGCTACATAGGGAGGAACGCCACACAAACCTGGGGAGAACATACAAACTCTGCACAGTGTAACCTCTCACCTGACTGTACCGACAGTCACCTGTATAGCTACATAGGGAGGAACGCCACACAAACCTGGGGAGTACATACAAACTCTGCACAGTGTAACCTCTCACCTCACTGTACCGACAGTCATCTGTATAGCTACATAGGGAGGAACACCACACAAACCTGGGGAGAACATACAAACTCTGCACAGTGTAACCTCTCACCTGACTGTACCGACAGTCATCTGTATAGCTACATAGGGAGGAACGCCACACAAACCTGGGGAGTACATACAAACTCTGCACAGTGTAACCTCTCACCTCACTGTACCGACAGTCATCTGTATAGCTACATAGGGAGGAACGCCACACAAACCTGGGGAGAACATACAAACTCTGCACAGTGTAACCTCTCACCTGACTGTACCGGCAGTCATCTGTATAGCTACATAGGGAGGAACGCCACACAAACCTGGGGAGAACATACAAACTCTGCACAATGTAACCTCTCACCTCACTGTACCGACACTCATCTGTATAGCTACATAGGGAGGAACGCCACACAAACCTGGGGAGAACATACAAACTCTGCACAGTGTAACCTCTCACCTCACTGTACCGACAGTCATCTGTATAGCTACATAGGGAGGAACGCCACACAAACCTGGGGAGAACATACAAACTCTGCACAGTGTAACCTCTCACCTCACTGTACCGACAGTCATCTGTATAGCTACATAGGGAGGAACGCCACACAAACCTGGGGAGAACATACAAACTCTGCACAGTGTAACCTCTCACCTCACTGTACCGACAGTCATCTGTATAGCTACATAGGGAGGAACGCCACACAAACCTGGGGAGAACATACAAACTCTGCACAATGTAACCTCTCACCTCAGTGTACCGACAGTCATCTGTATAGCTACATAGGGAGGAACGCCACACAAACCTGGGGAGAACATACAAACTCAGCACAGTGTAACCTCTCACCTGACTGTACCGACAGTCACCTGTATAGCTACATAGGGAGGAACGCCACACAAACCTGGGGAGAACAT
This sequence comes from Pseudophryne corroboree, assembly GCF_028390025.1. Taxonomy (NCBI): domain Eukaryota; kingdom Metazoa; phylum Chordata; class Amphibia; order Anura; family Myobatrachidae; genus Pseudophryne; species Pseudophryne corroboree. Next base: position 801,715,353 of record NC_086446.1, on the reverse strand, counting down.
ACAAACTCTGCACAGTGTAACCTCTCACCTCACTGTACCGACAGTCATCTGTATAGCTACATAGGGAGGAACGCCACACAAACCTGGGGAGAACATACAAACTCTGCACAGTGTAACCTCTCACCTCACTGTACCGACAGTCATCTGTATAGCTACATAGGGAGGAACGCCACACAAACCTGGGGAGAACATACAAACTCTGCACAGTGTAACCTCTCACCTCACTGTACCGACAGTCTTCTGTATAGCTACATAGGGAGGAACGCCACACAAACCTGGGGAGAACATACAAACTCTGCACAGTGTAACCTCTCACCTCACTGTACCGACAGTCTTCTGTATAGCTACATAGGGAGGAACGCCACACAAACCTGGGGAGAACATACAAACTCTGCACAGTGTAACCTCTCACCTCACTGTACCGACAGTCACCTGTATAGCTACATAGGGAGGAACGCCACACAAACATGGGGAGAACATACAAACTCTGCACAGTGTAACCTCTCACCTGACTGTACCGACAGTCATCTGTATAGCTACATAGGGAGGAACGCCACACAAACCTGGGGAGAACATACAAACTCTGCACAGTGTAACCTCTCACCTGACTGTACCGACAGTCATCTGTATAGCTACATAGGGAGGAACGCCACACAAACCTGGGGAGTACATACAAACTCTGCACAGTGTAACCTCTCACCTGACTGTACCGACAGTCATCTGTATAGCTACATAGGGAGGAACGCCACACAAACCTGGGGAGAACATACAAACTCTGCACAGTGTAACCTCTCACCTCACTGTACCGACAGTCATCTGTATAGCTACATAGGGAGGAACGCCACACAAACCTGGGGAGAACATACAAACTCTGCACAGTGTAACCTCTCACCTCACTGTACCGACAGTCATCTGTATAGCTACATAGGGAGGAACGCCACACAAACCTGGGGAGAACATACAAACTCTGCACAGTGTAACCTCTCACCTGACTGTACCGACAGTCACCTGTATAGCTACATAGGGAGGAACGCCACACAAACCTGGGGAGAACATACAAACTCTGCACAGTGTAACCTCTCACCTGACTGTACCGACAGTCATCTGTATAGCTACATAGGGAGGAACGCCACACAAACCTGGGGAGAACATACAAACTCTGCACAATGTAACCTCTCACCTCACTGTACCGACAGTCATCTGTATAGCTACACAGGGAGGAACGCCACACAAACCTGGGGAGAACATACAAACTCTGCACAGTGTAACCTCTCACCTCACTGTACCGACAGTCATCTGTATAGCTACATAGGGAGGAACGCCACACAAACCTGGGGAGAACATACAAACTCTGCACAGTGTAACCTCTCACCTCACTGTACCGACAGTCATCTGTATAGCTACATAGGGAGGAACGCCACACAAACCTGGGGAGAACATACAAACTCTGCACAGTGTAACCTCTCACCTCACTGTACCGACAGTCATCTGTATAGTAACATAGGGAGGAACGCCACACAAACCTGGGGAGAACATACAAACTCTGCACAGTGTAACCTCTCACCTGACTGTACCGACAGTCACCTGTATAGCTACATAGGGAGGAACGCCACACAAACCTGGGGAGAACATACAAACTCTGCACAGTGTAACCTCTCACCTGACTGTACCGACAGTCATCTGTATAGCTACATAGGGAGGAACGCCACACAAACCTGGGGAGAACATACAAACTCTGCACAATGTAACCTCTCACCTCACTGTACCGACAGTCATCTGTATAGCTACATAGGGAGGAACGCCACACAAACCTGGGGAGAACATACAAACTCTGCACAGTGTAACCTCTCACCTCACTGTACCGACAGTCATCTGTATAGCTACATAGGGAGGAACGCCACACAAACCTGGGGAGAACATACAAACTCTGCACAATGTAACCTCTCACCTCAGTGTACCGACAGTCATCTGTATAGCTACATAGGGAGGAACGCCACACAAACCTGGGGAGAACATACAAACTCAGCACAGTGTAACCTCTCACCTGACTGTACCGACAGTCACCTGTATAGCTACATAGGGAGGAACGCCACACAAACCTGGGGAGAACATACAAACTCTGCACAGTGTAACCTCTCACCTCACTGTACCGACAGTCATCTGTATAGCTACATAGGGAGGAACGCCACACAAACCTGGGGAGAACATACAAACTCTGCACAGTGTAACCTCTCACCTCACTGTACCGACAGTCATCTGTATAGCTACATAGGGAGGAACGCCACACAAACCTGGGGAGAACATACAAACTCTGCACAGTGTAACCTCTCACCTCACTGTACCGACAGTCTTCTGTATAGCTACATAGGGAGGAACGCCACACAAACCTGGGGAGAACATACAAACTCTGCACAGTGTAACCTCTCACCTCACTGTACCGACAGTCTTCTGTATAGCTACATAGGGAGGAACGCCACACAAACCTGGGGAGAACATACAAACTCTGCACAGTGTAACCTCTCACCTCACTGTACCGACAGTCACCTGTATAGCTACATAGGGAGGAACGCCACACAAACATGGGGAGAACATACAAACTCTGCACAGTGTAACCTCTCACCTGACTGTACCGACAGTCATCTGTATAGCTACATAGGGAGGAACGCCACACAAACCTGGGGAGAACATACAAACTCTGCACAGTGTAACCTCTCACCTGACTGTACCGACAGTCATCTGTATAGCTACATAGGGAGGAACGCCACACAAACCTGGGGAGTACATACAAACTCTGCACAGTGTAACCTCTCACCTGACTGTACCGACAGTCATCTGTATAGCTACATAGGGAGGAACGCCACACAAACCTGGGGAGAACATACAAACTCTGCACAGTGTAACCTCTCACCTCACTGTACCGACAGTCATCTGTATAGCTACATAGGGAGGAACGCCACACAAACCTGGGGAGAACATACAAACTCTGCACAGTGTAACCTCTCACCTCACTGTACCGACAGTCATCTGTATAGCTACATAGGGAGGAACGCCACACAAACCTGGGGAGAACATACAAACTCTGCACAGTGTAACCTCTCACCTGACTGTACCGACAGTCACCTGTATAGCTACATAGGGAGGAACGCCACACAAACCTGGGGAGAACATACAAACTCTGCACAGTGTAACCTCTCACCTGACTGTACCGACAGTCATCTGTATAGCTACATAGGGAGGAACGCCACACAAACCTGGGGAGAACATACAAACTCTGCACAATGTAACCTCTCACCTCACTGTACCGACAGTCATCTGTATAGCTACACAGGGAGGAACGCCACACAAACCTGGGGAGAACATACAAACTCTGCACAGTGTAACCTCTCACCTCACTGTACCGACAGTCATCTGTATAGCTACATAGGGAGGAACGCCACACAAACCTGGGGAGAACATACAAACTCTGCACAGTGTAACCTCTCACCTCACTGTACCGACAGTCATCTGTATAGCTACATAGGGAGGAACGCCACACAAACCTGGGGAGAACATACAAACTCTGCACAGTGTAACCTCTCACCTCACTGTACCGACAGTCATCTGTATAGTAACATAGGGAGGAACGCCACACAAACCTGGGGAGAACATACAAACTCTGCACAGTGTAACCTCTCACCTGACTGTACCGACAGTCACCTGTATAGCTACATAGGGAGGAACGCCACACAAACCTGGGGAGAACATACAAACTCTGCACAGTGTAACCTCTCACCTGACTGTACCGACAGTCATCTGTATAGCTACATAGGGAGGAACGCCACACAAACCTGGGGAGAACATACAAACTCTGCACAATGTAACCTCTCACCTCACTGTACCGACAGTCATCTGTATAGCTACATAGGGAGGAACGCCACACAAACCTGGGGAGAACATACAAACTCTGCACAGTGTAACCTCTCACCTCACTGTACCGACAGTCATCTGTATAGCTACATAGGGAGGAACGCCACACAAACCTGGGGAGAACATACAAACTCTGCACAGTGTAACCTCTCACCTCACTGTACCGACAGTCATCTGTATAGCTACATAGGGAGGAACGCCACACAAACCTGGGGAGAACATACAAACTCTGCACAGTGTAACCTCTCACCTCACTGTACCGACAGTCATCTGTATAGCTACATAGGGAGGAACGCCACACAAACCTGGGGAGAACATACAAACTCTGCACAGTGTAACCTCTCACCTCACTGTACCGACAGTCATCTGTATAGCTACATAGGGAGGAACGCCACACAAACCTGGGGAGAACATACAAACTCTGCACAGTGTAACCTCTCACCTGACTGTACCGACAGTCACCTGTATAGCTACATAGGGAGGAACGCCACACAAACCTGGGGAGAACATACAAACTCTGCACAGTGTAACCTCTCACCTGACTGTACCGACAGTCATCTGTATAGCTACATAGGGAGGAACGCCACACAAACCTGGGGAGAACATACAAACTCTGCACAATGTAACCTCTCACCTCACTGTACCGACAGTCATCTGTATAGCTACACAGGGAGGAACGCCACACAAACCTGGGGAGAACATACAAACTCTGCACAGTGTAACCTCTCACCTCACTGTACCGACAGTCATCTGTATAGCTACATAGGGAGGAACGCCACACAAACCTGGGGAGAACATACAAACTCTGCACAGTGTAACCTCTCACCTCACTGTACCGACAGTCATCTGTATAGCTACATAGGGAGGAACGCCACACAAACCTGGGGAGAACATACAAACTCTGCACAGTGTAACCTCTCACCTCACTGTACCGACAGTCATCTGTATAGCTACATAGGGAGGAACGCCACACAAACCTGGGGAGAACATACAAACTCTGCACAATGTAACCTCTCACCTCAGTGTACCGACAGTCATCTGTATAGCTACATAGGGAGGAACGCCACACAAACCTGGGGAGAACATACAAACTCAGCACAGTGTAACCTCTCACCTGACTGTACCGACAGTCACCTGTATAGCTACATAGGGAGGAACGCCACACAAACCTGGGGAGAACATACAAACTCTGCACAGTGTAACCTCTCACCTCACTGTACCGACAGTCATCTGTATAGCTACATAGGGAGGAACGCCACACAAACCTGGGGAGAACATACAAACTCTGCACAGTGTAACCTCTCACCTCACTGTACCGACAGTCATCTGTATAGCTACATAGGGAGGAACGCCACACAAACCTGGGGAGAACATACAAACTCTGCACAGTGTAACCTCTCACCTGACTGTACCGACAGTCACCTGTATAGCTACATAGGGAGGAACGCCACACAAACCTGGGGAGAACATACAAACTCTGCACAGTGTAACCTCTCACCTGACTGTACCGACAGTCATCTGTATAGCTACATAGGGAGGAACGCCACACAAACCTGGGGAGAACATACAAACTCTGCACAATGTAACCTCTCACCTCACTGTACCGACAGTCATCTGTATAGCTACACAGGGAGGAACGCCACACAAACCTGGGGAGAACATACAAACTCTGCACAGTGTAACCTCTCACCTCACTGTACCGACAGTCATCTGTATAGCTACATAGGGAGGAACGCCACACAAACCTGGGGAGAACATACAAACTCTGCACAGTGTAACCTCTCACCTCACTGTACCGACAGTCATCTGTATAGCTACATAGGGAGGAACGCCACACAAACCTGGGGAGAACATACAAACTCTGCACAGTGTAACCTCTCACCTGACTGTACCGGCAGTCACCTGTATAGCTACATAGGGAGGAACGCCACACAAACCTGGGGAGAACATACAAACTCTGCACAGTGTAACCTCTCACCTGACTGTACCGACAGTCACCTGTATAGCTACATAGGGAGGAACGCCACACAAACCTGGGGAGAACATACAAACTCTGCACAGTGTAACCTCTCACCTGACTGTACCGACAGTCATCTGTATAGCTACATAGGGAGGAACGCCACACAAACCTGGGGAGAACATACAAACTCTGCACAATGTAACCTCTCACCTCACTGTACCGACAGTCATCTGTATAGCTACATAGGGAGGAACGCCACACAAACCTGGGGAGAACATACAAACTCTGCACAGTGTAACCTCTCACCTCACTGTACCGACAGTCATCTGTATAGCTACATAGGGAGGAACGCCACACAAACCTGGGGAGAACATACAAACTCTGCACAGTGTAACCTCTCACCTCACTGTACCGACAGTCATCTGTATAGCTACATAGGGAGGAACGCCACACAAACCTGGGGAGAACATACAAACTCTGCACAGTGTAACCTCTCACCTCACTGTACCGACAGTCATCTGTATAGCTACATAGGGAGGAACGCCACACAAACCTGGGGAGAACATACAAACTCTGCACAATGTAACCTCTCACCTCAGTGTACCGACAGTCATCTGTATAGCTACATAGGGAGGAACGCCACACAAACCTGGGGAGAACATACAAACTCAGCACAGTGTAACCTCTCACCTGACTGTACCGACAGTCACCTGTATAGCTACATAGGGAGGAACGCCACACAAACCTGGGGAGAACATACAAACTCTGCACAGTGTAACCTCTCACCTCACTGTACCGACAGTCATCTGTATAGCTACATAGGGAGGAACGCCACACAAACCTGGGGAGAACATACAAACTCTGCACAGTGTAACCTCTCACCTCACTGTACCGACAGTCATCTGTATAGCTACATAGGGAGGAACGCCACACAAACCTGGGGAGAACATACAAACTCTGCACAGTGTAACCTCTCACCTCACTGTACCGACAGTCTTCTGTATAGCTACATAGGGAGGAACGCCACACAAACCTGGGGAGAACATACAAACTCTGCACAGTGTAACCTCTCACCTCACTGTACCGACAGTCTTCTGTATAGCTACATAGGGAGGAACGCCACACAAACCTGGGGAGAACATACAAACTCTGCACAGTGTAACCTCTCACCTCACTGTACCGACAGTCACCTGTATAGCTACATAGGGAGGAACGCCACACAAACATGGGGAGAACATACAAACTCTGCACAGTGTAACCTCTCACCTGACTGTACCGACAGTCATCTGTATAGCTACATAGGGAGGAACGCCACACAAACCTGGGGAGAACATACAAACTCTGCACAGTGTAACCTCTCACCTGACTGTACCGACAGTCATCTGTATAGCTACATAGGGAGGAACGCCACACAAACCTGGGGAGTACATACAAACTCTGCACAGTGTAACCTCTCACCTGACTGTACCGACAGTCATCTGTATAGCTACATAGGGAGGAACGCCACACAAACCTGGGGAGAACATACAAACTCTGCACAGTGTAACCTCTCACCTCACTGTACCGACAGTCATCTGTATAGCTACATAGGGAGGAACGCCACACAAACCTGGGGAGAACATACAAACTCTGCACAGTGTAACCTCTCGCCTCACTGTACCGACAGTCATCTGTATAGCTACATAGGGAGGAACGCCACACAAACCTGGGGAGAACATACAAACTCTGCACAGTGTAACCTCTCACCTGACTGTACCGACAGTCACCTGTATAGCTACATAGGGAGGAACGCCACACAAACCTGGGGAGAACATACAAACTCTGCACAGTGTAACCTCTCACCTGACTGTACCGACAGTCATCTGTATAGCTACATAGGGAGGAACGCCACACAAACC